>NC_136420.1:32370000-32787500 GCF_052625555.1 Lactuca saligna
AATATGGATAATTATGTGATTAAATATTAATTTATATTATTTGTTATTTGATCCCCTATGTTTTGAAAAGTTTAAAGCCTGCCCTCAAGTTTTGAAATTTATGTTTTGTGATTAAAAGTTTAATTTAGACAATTTAAATTTCAAACCCTAGAATTTTACAAGTTAAAAATTCAACCCTATACTAATATAATATTACAAGATTAATATATATATATGTATATATATATATATATATATATATATATATATATATACATATGTATGTATGTATGTATGTATGTATAATTAAAATGCTAGTCTTACCGTTAGTAGGCCTCATTCACGAAGCCGATCTATAAGGTGGGTATAAATGGCGCTTAATGGGTGTACACTCACACCCACCACTTGCTTGATCGGTGGAGGGTCGTTAGCCGAACGGGTAGGATTGGGCAACCTTATCTCCTCATTAAAAGTATAATATGAAATACAAAGTAACTAAATGTTTTTTCAAAAATTCCCAACCCTAGTTACCTTAGGAAAAGTGAATTGATGCAATCCCATGAAATTACACTTTGCATCCTTGCTAAGAAGTTAGTGGAGCGTGTGTGGTTTACCGGCACACTAATTGGTTCTAAGCAAAGGTGGAAAAGGGTGATTCATTGTTTATCATAGTTTGATGGAGCGTGTGTGGTTTACCGGCACATCGAATAGGAGATTGTTTCAATGAAGGCACCATGTGAATTTGCATGGTAATTCACACCCACTTTGTGATCCTCGATATCCCAGTCACAAACGAGAGGGGCATATCGATATTTAAACATGCCATTGAAAAGTTTCAATGAATCTCATCTAAACCTAGGAATTCTCAATACACGTAGAGTTAAAGTTATGTTTTATGGTGGAGAATTAGTGAATCGTCATTCACTTACCTTCAAATTGTTTGCATGTTAGGTTACAGCATCCCTTTTCTAATATGTAAATATTGTTGTTGGATCCTAGCCCTAATTTTTCTTGGGTAATAATTAGGGATTCAAATTCTAATCTATCTTTGTCCTTTATATTTGTAGATGTCGAACGCGAACAACGCTGCTGCTAGCTCGTTCACATTGATGAGCCTTTTCCAAAAGGTGACTTTCGATGGGACGAACTTTAGCGAATGGATAAGATACATTCGCACGATTGCTCGCTACGAGGACAAGGAGTATGTCCTCGATGAGAAGCTCGAGAAGATCAATCCAGAAATTGTTATTCCGGATGAAATCACTGCTTTTGAAACTCATGAGCGTGATGCAACGAAGGTACATTGCATCATGATAGCCACTATGAACTCTGAATTCCAAAAGTCCTACGAGGATATGTATCCATACGAAATGCACCAAGACTTGTTGGAGAGATACCACCAAAATGCGAGGCAGGAACGTTACGAGATCTTCATTAATATGATCTCCGCTAAAATGGGTCATGGTGAATCTCTAACCGTGCACCTGAAAAAGATGCAAAGGTATGTCGATCGTCTTCACAAGTTGAATGTTGACTTTGGGGAAGACTTGGAAATCGACATGGTGCTTCACTCCTTGCCTCCGTGTTACAACCAATTTAGGATGACCTACCACATGAACAAAGAAGAGGTCACCCTAAGTAAGCTCCAAGGTCTCCTTAGGGTTGCTAAGAGCAACCTCAAGGACAAGTCTATTGCACCCACTCCCAATCCACCCATTGCTCCTGTTTTGGCCATTGGGCAAGGAAGAGGCAAGAAGAGGAAGGCTCCGTCTAAGAGCCACCATCAGGGAAAGTCCCGAGATGGTTCCTCCTCTAGTGGGACCAAATTTGATCCCGCTAAGCCTAACCCTAACCCAAAGGAGGCAGAGTGCCACCACTTCCACAAAATAAGGCATTGGAAGAGAAGCTGCCCAGAGTACCTGCAAGCTATCAAGGAAGGAAAGATCAAGTCGTCTTTCGCAGGTATATATACAATTAAATCTAATGATTCATCTCATGCTATTTCTTGGGTCGTCACATCTGTTCTGAATTGCAGGGACTAGAAGAAATAGGGATGTGGAGCATGGAAGAATAAATCTAATCATGGGGAATAGAAGATCGTCGCCTGTGACCAAGATTGGAGTGTATTGTCTAGTGCTTAGGAATGGTTTATGTTTAGATTTGAACAATTGTTGCTATTCGCCAGAAATGGCAAGAAACATCATTTCATTTCATGGTTTGTTTAGACAAGGATTTAGATTTTCTTTTAATAATGAGAATGGTTCTATTTGTGCTTATCTAAATGGTGTCTTATATTTTGAAGCAATACCATGTAATGGAATTTATGAAACTGTTATGATTGTAGATAACCTAGGAAATGATGTTTTATGCATGGATTCTTCCAATAGTATGGATAAAGCATCCTTGTGGCATTGTCGTCTTGGACATGTCAACAAGAAGCGCATAGCCCAACTCCAAAACGATGGAGTGTTGGAGTCATTCAACCTTAGGGAAGATGACACATGCGAATCTTGTTTACTTGGAAAGATGACCAAGTCACCCTTCACTAGTACATGTGAAAATGGTGAGGGTCTATTGGACCTAATACATACCGATGTATGTGGACCCTTTAGATCCACCACAAAGGATGGGAACTGCTTCTATGTGACTTTTACCGATGACTATAGTAGATATGGGTATATCTACTTAATCAAGCAAAAGTCAGAAACGTTTGAAAAGTTCAAAGAATTCAAGAATGAAGTGGAGAATCAATTGGGCAGGAAAATCAAGATGCTTCGATCCGATCGAGGAGGAGAGTACCTAAGTATTGAATTCCACGACTATCTAAAAGAGTATGGAATAGTTTCACAATTGATGCCACCTAGGACACCGCAATTGAATGGTGTGGCAGAAAGGCGTAATCGAACCTTGTTAGACATGGTCCGCTCTATGATGAGTCGTGCTTCACTATTTATCTCATTCTGGGGGTATGCCTTAGAGACTTCCGCCCATATCCTTAACCGAGTCCCTACTAAGAAGGTTGCCAAAACACCTCACGAGATGTGGACAGGGAAAGCTCCCTCGTTAGCACATATCAAGGTTTAGGGTTGCATGGCTTTCGTAAGATGAGATACTCACGACAAGCTCGTAGTGAGCGATGTAATTTCATCGGCTACCCACAAAAATCCTCTAGATATCTCTTCTATAGACTGAAGGAAAATGTTGTCTTTGTTGCGAGGAGAGGAGTTTTCTGAGAGCGAGAACTCATAAGCCAAGGAGACAGTGGAAGGAAAATCGAGCTTGAAGAGATTCAATAGTTGATAGATGAAGGAACCTCTACTGTTGGCCCTTAACCCGAGGAGGAAACTCCAGTTGAACCGATTGATGAGTCCTTACCTCTTAGACGTTCCGAAAGAGTTAAAGTTCAACCCCAGTTTTATGGTTTTCATATTACTATCGAAGGGGACACGTATATTAGTGATGGTACACTAATAAATCTAGATGAACCTAATAGCTTTAAGGAAGCCATGACAGGCCTGAAGTCTGCGAAATGGAAAGAGGCAATGGACAACGAGATCTAGTCCATGCATGACAACCAAGTTTGGAATTTGGTTGATTATGTTCCCGGACGTAAGACCGTTGGGTGCAAATTGATCTTCAAGAAGAAGACCGATGTGGATGGAAATGTACACAAATATAAGGCGCGATTGGTTGCGAAGGGTTTTACTCAAACTCCTGGAGTTGACTATGATGAGACCTTCTCACCAGTTGCTAAGATAAAATCTATTAGAGTGATGCTAGCGATTGCCGCATTTCATGATTATGAGATTTGGCAAATGGATGTCAAAACCGCTTTCCTTAATGGGAAGTTGGCTGAGGATGTTTACATGGCTCAGCTAGAGGGTTTTGTTGATCCGAAGCATCCAAATAGGGTGTGTAAGCTTGAGAAGTCCATTTATGGACTTAAGTAAGCGTCTCGCAGATGGAATCTTTGCTTTGACGAGAAAGTCAAAGAGTTTGGATTTGTAGGAAGTGAAGATGAATCCTGTGTATATGTCAAAGCCAGTGGGAGTATAGTCTGCTTTCTCGTTTTGTATGTCGATGACATACTGCTCATAGGAAACGACATCCCAACACTGCAGGAGGTTAAGTCCTGGCTCGGGAAGTGCTTCACTATGAAGGACCTCGGAGAGGCTTCCTATATTTGGGGAATAAGGATAGTGAGACAACAAAGTAAGAGATTAATAGGACTTAGTCAGAACACTTACTTAGATAATGTACTAAAACGTTTTAGTATGGAAAACTCGAAGAAGGGATAATTACCGATACAATATAATTCCAAGTTGAGTAAGACTCAAAGTCCGAGTACCGAAGTCGAAATAGCAGAAATGAGCCGAGTACCATACGTTTCCGTAGTTGGCTCAATCATGTATGCTATGACTTGTACTCGCCCTGATGTAGCCTTTGCTTTGAGCATGGTTAGTTGTGACATCCCCTAATTTCTCGACCAGAAAAGACCGATTTAATTTATACTTTTTAAAATAAAATCAGTCAAATCTTTTTAAAAAGATGTTGCGAAATTGGTCCCCAAATAAAATATGATAAAAGTTTATCAAAATCCTTCAATAAGAAGGTATATGTTTTCCATATATATATATATATATATATATATATATATATATATATATATATATATATATATATATATATATATATATATATATATATATATATATATATCAAAACCTTGGGATGTCATGTTCCGATACAGATCAAAAGCATAAACAAGACATTATAAGTCTTTCAACAGTTATTTACAACTACTGGCCTATAATCCAAAAATCTCTCTTCATCCTCCGACTATGCTCAGGATCCACTACCTGTAACATAAAAAGCTGAGTGGGTAAGACTTGGGAGCCTGGTGAGCATATAGGGTTTTCAACCCACAATAATAATAAACTTACTAAGTTCATCAATCAACAATAACCTTGATTATCCATTCCCGTTATCCTCACTTTACGTCCCAAAACACTTATCACAAGGGACCTAGCCTAAAGAATATCATCGGGATGGACACTACTGCTAAGGGGTTTCCTCAGCCATACATGTCCTAAAGGCAACTATGTGGGGGATGGAGTACAACGAATGAACACTCTTAGTTTATCGAAATTCATAACTTCTTCATACGACGTCCGTTTTCGTCAGACTTTTTACCGTTGTTCTCCTAATGACGAAACCTTCAATTCTCGTTTAGGTTGTGTCGGCTAAAATCCCTCGATCTAAAATTCAAGTTTTTAGTTGTCTACTGCTACGTTGAAACTTCGAAAAATCATAACTTCCTCATACGAAGTCAGATTTGGGCGTTCTTTTTATCGAACTTCTCGGTTTCACAGATACTACGACTTTCATTTAGATTACTAAGGCTAAAAAGTAGTTTATTGAAAACTCACTTTTTACGACATTCAGCATCGTGTCGGTTTTGTCGCGAAACTTCGACAGGTCATAACTTCTTCGTTATAACTCGGATTTTGGTATTCTTTATATCCCCGAAATCCTTGTTTCGAGCACTACAAGTTTATGTAAAGATATCGGGCTTATCTCAAAGTTCAATTTTGATGCTTATTTTTATTCTTAATTAAATAAAACCTAATAATTAAGCATAAAACACATAATTCGCATAATATTCACATAATTCCTTTTCATTTCTTCAAAATGAGTTACAAAGGTTAACCCAGACTATCAACTCAATATAAATGCCTAGGCTAGAAACACGAGTGTTACAATTCTCTCCCCGTTAGGATGATTCCATTCTCGGAATCACATATCACCAAACAACTGCGGGTAGTGACTCATCATGTCACTCTCTGTTTCCCAAGTGAGATTTGGTCCATTCGTATGTTTCCAACGTATAAGCACTAAATCAACCATCTTGCGTCGCAACTTCTTAGTCTTACAGTCAACGATTGCCTCAGGTTCTTCGATCAACCTCTTGTTTTCATCCAACCTTAACTCAGAAATCGGTATTATGTCGGGCACATCTCCCGTGAACTTTCTCAAGTAACACACATGAAAGGTGTTATGAATACCCTCCAGTTCTTCCGGTAACTGTAGCTTGTAAGCTTGATTCCCGATCTTCTGAAGAACTTTGAACGGTCCAATAAACCTTGGACTCAACTTTCCTCGTTTCCCAAATCTTATAAGTCCCTTCCACGACGAGACTTTAAGAAAAACCGAATCTCTAACTTCAAAGGTTATCGGTCGTCTTTTCTTGTCAGCATAACTCTTTTGTCAATCTTGAGCAGCTAACATCCTTTCTTTTATCACTTTCAACTTTTCGGCAGTCTGATGGACTATTTCAGGTCCCACAAACTGCTTTTCCCCAGCTTCCAGCCAACATGATGGCGTTCGACACTTTTCCCCATACAAAGCGTGATAAGGTGCCATCTTAATGCTTGAGTGGAAACTATTATTATAGGAGAATTCTACTAGAGGTAAATGTCCATCCTAGTTACCTTGGAATTCTAGGGTACATGCTCTCAACATATCCTCCAATGTTTAAATTGTTCGTTCGCTCTGACCATCGGTTTACGGATGGTAAGTTGTACTTAAACACAACTTAGTACCCAATTCCTCTTGTAGACTCTTCCAAAACCTTGAGGTAAAACGGCTATCACGATCGGATACAATCGTTAGCGGAACACCGTGAAGCCTCACAATTTCCTTCACATAAGAATTCGCAACTTTATCCATAGACCATTTCTTTTTGGCTGCTATGAAATGTGAACTTTTAGTGAAGCGATCAACGACCACCCAAATCATGTCGTGACCGTTCCTTGTTCTGGGTAGTTTAGTCACAAAATCCATGGTGACGTCTTCCTATTTACCCATGGGTACGGGTAAAGGTTCTTAACTCCCATACGGTTTCTGATGTTGTTCCTTAACCCTAGCACAAGTTACACACTCGGCCACATACTTAGCAACATCGAGCTTCATCGTCGACCACTAATAATAGGGTTTTCAATCCCTATACATTTTTGTACTGCCAGGATGAATCGAGTACATGGTCTTGTGAGCTTCTTCCATCAGAAGATCTCTTACACCGCCCGTCTTAGGTACCCAAATTCTATCTTGAAATACCTTCAACCCTTGGTTGTTTGTACCGAACACTAACGTTTTGCCCAAACGTTCTTCCTTTCGGTCATTTTTCTCTAAAGCTTCCTCTTGAGCTTGCTTTATACTTTCCACAATTGTCGAGACAACTTCAATTCTCAACGCTTGGCCTTTTCTTTTCAAGGTTTACCTTCCGACTGAGAGCATCAGCAACCACATTTGCTTTACCAGGGTGGTAAAGTATTTCACAATCGTAGTCCTTGAGTAACTCTAGCCAGCGTCGTTGCCTCATGTTCAATTCCTTATGATTAAAGAGATATTGGAGACTCTTATGATCAGTCAAAAGTTTACACTTTGTGCCATAAAGATAATGCCTCCATATCTTCAAGGCAAATACTACCGCTGCCAACTCCAGATCATGAGTGGGGTAGTTCTTTTCATGTTCCTTCAATTTCCTTGATGCATATGCTATCACTTTATCCCTTTGGGTCAGAACACAACCTAAACCAACTCCAAATGCATCACTATAAACTGCGAAGTCATCAACTCCTTCAGGCAATGAAAGAATTGGTGCTTCACACAATCTCTTCTTCAACTTCTCAAAGGCTTCCTTATGCTTCTCATTCCAAGCATAAGTAGCTCCTTTGTGGGTCAAAGGTGTTAATGGAGTAGCAATCGAAGAAAAGCCTTGGATAAACCTTTGGTAATATCTAACTAATCCTAAAAAGCTTCGAATCTCCGTAGGACTTTTTGGTTGGTCCCACTTCATTAAAGCTTCAATCTTTGCTGGGTCAACCATTATTCCTTCTTGGTTAACCACATGACCTAAAAATTGGACTTCTTGAATCCAAAATTCACACTTAGAGAACTTTGCATACAACTTCTCCTTTTTCAGGACTTCTAGCACTTCACGCAGATGCTTTTCATGATCCTGCTTGCTTTTCGAATAAATCAAGATATCATTTATGAACACTGTCACGGATTTATCTAGGAATGGTTTACAAACCCTATTCATCAAATCCATGAAAGCTGCTGGGGCATTGGTTAGTCCGAATGAAATAACCAAAAATTCATAGTGTCCTTATCTCGTTCTAAACGCAGTCTTTTCAATATCCTGCTCTCTCACCTTTAGTTGATGGTATGCCGACCTAAGATCGATCTTCGAGAAATAGCTCGAACCCTGCAACTGGTCGAACAAGTCATCGATCCTTGGCAACGGGTACTTATTCTTTATCGTCACTTTGTTCAGCTCTCTGTAATCGATGCACATTCTCATGCTTCCGTCTTTCTTCTTTACAAATAACACAGGGGCTCCCCAAGGCGATGAACTAGGTCGAATGAAACCTTTGTCCAATAATTCCTAAAGTTGTGTCATAATTTCTTTCATTTCGGTTGGTGCTAATCGATAAGGCGCTTTTGGTATCGGCATCGTTCCTGGTAACAAGTCGATACGAAATTCTACTTGTCGATCAGGGGGCAATCCGGGAAGATCTTCGGGAAAGACTTCCGGATACTCACACACCACCGGAATATTCTGTACCTCCTTTTTTTCCATCTTAGCATCGATCACGAATGCTAGATATGATGTACATCCCTTGGCCAAACACTTTCTGGCTTTCATTAGGGAAATGATTCCAGAATTTACTCTACGCTTGTCTCCAAACACCATAAACGACTCTTTCCCTAGCGGGTTTACTTTTACTATCTTCTTTCTACACAATATTTCTGCATCGTTGGCGCTAAGCCAATCCATTCCTAAAACTATGTCGAATCCATTTAACTCGATAGGCAATAATTCCTGTTGGAACTTATTCCCATCCAAGTCAATGGGGATGTTTTTCATACGATGGCTAACAGGTACAAACTTGCCACTAGCAATATCGACTAATAAGGCATTAACTAGCCTATCTACAGGCAAAGCTAGCTTTCAACCAAATTCATGCGATATAAAGGAGTAATTGGCTCCAGAATCAAATAAAATTTGGGCAGGCAATTCATTTACGAGAAAGGTACCTGAAGCGACATCGACTTCTTCTTTTGCAGCTTCAAGTGTCATCTGAAAGGCTCTCGCCTTCGGCTTTGGTGGTATATTGAGCTTTGTTGCATCCTTCTTCTTTGGACAGTCTTTAAGAATATGCCCTACTTCATGGCACTCAAAACATACCCTCTTGTCGGACGGACACACATTGGCATAATGCCCAGTCTTTCCACATTTGAAGCAAGTCACCTCCTCACTGCATCTCCCAGAGTGCTTTTTCTTGCACTTCTCACACCATTTAACTTCACCTCCTCCTCCTCCAAACTTCTTCGACTTAGAAAATTTGCTTCTCTTGTTGGAACCTGAAGTTCCTTCAAATTTTCTCTTTTCACTAACATCTGCCCTCTCCAGACCCTTCTCTCTGATCTGAACCTCAACATTCATAGCAGCCCAGATGGCGGCTTTCAAAGTGGTTGCTTGCTTAACCATCGGACCAAAGTCCGCTGGTAATCCGAGGGCAAACTTGTTGACCTTAGAGAGTTCAGTTGGAACTAAATGAGGAACAAGCTTCATCTTTTCCATAAAACTAGCAGCGTATTCAATAACGCTCATCTTTCCTTTCTTTAAATTCTGGAACTCATTGTTGATTTCCAGAAGATCCTGCTCAGAGCAGTACTGCAATTTCAGTTGTACCACAAAATCTTCCCAAGACATTTTACTAGCTTCACCCTTGGGCATCGAATCAGCTAGTAACTTCCACCAGCTCAACACACCAAACTTTAACAGAGGGATTGCAAGTGCAGTCTTTTGTTTGTTGCTGCACTCGCAACTTTCAAACATCGTCACCATTTTGGAGATCCTATTCATGACTTCCACCGGTGTCGGACTCCCAGATAGACACGACGGTTTAGATGCCATGAAATCTTTGTATTTGCATCCGCGTCCATCAACTCCTCCATCCTGGTTGTTTTGTCTAACTATCGGTGGGTTGGCTTGACCAAGAGTCCCACTGTAGTTCCCTCCTACTGATTGCCCTTCATTCAATACGGGCTGTTCAACAGGCATCGTGGTCTCTTCCCTATGTTGTTGTAGTAATCGCTTGTCTCCTCCATTTGGCGATCTAACATCATCTGTATCATTGCTTATACCCCAACCATCGTTATTGGCTCAAGTGCAGCTCCTACAACAGGTACTTGCTCAACTACTTTAGGTTGAGGCTGTTGATCCCTGTTTTCGTTTGCATTTGCAGCTCCTCTACGAGTTCTGGCCATCACAATCTATTAAACGAATAAGGCTAATTTAGATCTTTATCCTTATTAGACATGTCAATTCCCTTATCACTCTGAAATGATTACATGTTAGTTCTAATCTCATAATCATACGCTTAGAATCCTACACACATAAGGTTTCCATATCCGGTCGGCAACATACCATAGATCTGAACAAATAATGGCACATATGGAAAACACATAGCATTTAGCACATATGGGTATTTTAGGCATCTTCCCTAAAATAAACTAGTGCTCGTGTCTAAAATATGGTAGATACTCATCTCACAATCATCACTTAGCATTCTAAGTTCAAGTCTAGAAATTGTACAATTTCTTAGTTCGCTTAAACTAATGCTCTGATACCAACTGTGACATCCCCTCATTTCTCGGCTAGAAAAGACCGATTTAATTTATGCTTTTTAAAATAAAATCAGAGAAATCTTTTTAAAATATGTTGCGGAATTGGTCCCCAAACAAAATATGATAAAAGTTTATCAAAATCCTTCAATAAGAAGGTATATGTTTTCCATATATATATATATATATATATATATATATATATATATATATATATATATATATATAAACCTCGGGATGTCATGTTCTGATACAGATCAAAAGCATAAACAAGACATTATAAGCCTTTCAACAGTTATTTACAACTACTGGCCTATAATCCAAAAATCTCTCTTCATCCTCCGACTATGCTCGGGGTCCCCTACCTGTAACATAAAAGCTGAGTGGGTAAGACTTGGGAGCCTGGTGAGCATATAGGGTTTTCAACCCACAATAATAATAAACTTACTAAGTTCATCAATCAACAATAACCTTGATTACCCATTCCCGTTATCCTCACTTTACGACCCAAAACACTTATCACAAGGGACCTAGCCTAAAGAATATCATCGGGATGGACATTACTGCTAAGGGGTTTCCTCAGCCATACATGTCCTAAAGGCAACCATGAGGGGGATGGAGTACAGCGAATGAACACTCTTAGTTCATTAACACCTACAGGATGCGGACCTGCTAATGTTTCCCACTAGACTGTCTAGAAAGTCTGTGGTCGTCATCCAAACTCCGCTAGATGACTGGATTTCAAAACACATCGAGGCCTCTCATAAATTTTATTTTATCACACATCACTATCTACCCATGTTCTACACAACATATTTGTAGATAAAAATACTTATACAGTTTAAAACTTGTATAAAACATCAACTCAACAGTTACCTCAAATAAACAATTAATATATCTACACATAGCACGTATTATAAGGTAAATACTTCATATCTATGTGTAAAATGAAAGTGAGTATACACTCACATGATTTGATGATAATCGCGCAGCAATTCGTTTCCTAAAACGATCGTTTCTAACAAAACCAGGAGTTTTATTGAGAAACCGATCTCTGCAAAAGTTGGGCTTCGAAACCAAAAAGATAAATTTTCCGGGCTTCTCGGGCACTTCGTAGGGTATTCCGAGCTTTACAATTGATACCGGGGCTTTGCGGGATGTTAAAATGAAGAAAATATGGGTTTAGGGGTTAAAAGTGACAAAATTCTAAAATTACCCAGGAGGTCTCGCACCCTTCTATTTATAGGGGCGAGGCTTCTGATCGGATGGTCAGGAAGGAGACATGCGTCGTAGATCCGAAGGGTTCGCAGGGGGTGGCTCGCACGAGGACTGCACGTGCGAAGGGCTCGCTGGCAGCTTCTTATTGGACCGCGATCTACTGCAGCACATGTGAGGTTCGGAGTTAGGTGCGAGGCTCGGAGCTAGGCTGGTGCGAGGTTCGGTCCGGATGCGAGCTTCGGATTGGGCCTCCCTTTGGTCGAATCAGAAGAGGACACGCAGCTACTGTTCATGCGAGGAGTCATCGGCTTGGTCTCTGGCTCGGACACGTGGCTCGCATGACTCACCAGAATTTCGGACACGTGGCTCGCATGCTGCGAGGGTGACGTGGCCGAAACCACATATGCGAATTTTCTCGGTTTTTGTGCAAAAACTTCTAAAATCCATAACTTTCGCATACGAACTCCGTTTTTGACATTCTTTGTATGCACGCGTAGCTAAAATTACACTCTACAACTTCCGTTTAGACTTTGTAGGCTAATTTTGAATTTAAATTTTATATTATTATTTTTAACAGATCGGGACAAGAAATTCGTTAAAAATTCATAACTTCTTCATACGACGTCCGTTTTCGTCAAACTTTTTACCGTTGTGCTCCTAATGACGACACCTTCAATTCTCATTTAGGTTGTGTCGACTAAAAATCGCTCGATCTAAAATTCAAGTTTTTAGCTGTCTACTGCTACGCTGAAACTTCGAAAAATCATAACTTCCTCATACGAAGTCAGATTTGGGCGTTCTTTTTATTGAACTTCTCAGTTTCGCGGATACTACGACTTTCGTTTAGATTACTAAGGCTAAAAAGTAGTTTATCGAAAACTCACTTTTTACGACATTCAGCACCGTGCCGGTTTTGTCGCGAAACTTCGACAGGTCATAACTTCTTCGTTATAACTCGGATTTTGGTATTCTTTATATCCACGAAATCCTTGTTTCGAGCACTACAAGTTTATGTAAAGATATCAGGCTTATCTCAAAGTTCAATTTTGACGCTTATTTTTATTCTTAATTAAATAAACCCTAATAATTAAGCATAAAACACATAATTCACATAATATTCACATAATTCCTTTTTATTTTTTCAAAATGAGTTACAAAGGTTAACCCAGACTATCAACTCAATATAAATGCCTAGGCTAGAAACACGAGTGTTACATTAGTAAATATCAAGGGAACCCTGACAGAGCCCATTGGATTGTGGTGAAGAATATCCTTAAGTACCTTCGGAGGACCAAGGAATGGTTTTTAGTCCTCGGAGGGAGTGATGACTTGAAGGTGCAAGGATATAGTGACGCCAGCTTTCAGACCGACAGGGACAACTACCGTTCGTAGCCGGGCTCGGTCTTTACCCTGAATGAAGGATCAGTAACTTGGAAAAGTTCGAAGCAGGAAACCGTAGTTGATTCAACGTGCGGATCAGAGTACATCGCAGTGAGCGAAGCGTCGAAGAGGCAACATGGTTAAAGAACTTCATTGGTGATCTTGGAGTTGTGCCTACCATCAAAGAGCCTATAGAGATTTTATGTGATAATGAAGGAGCGGTTGCCTTGACCAAGGAACCGAGGGATCATGGTAGATCTCGACATATCGACAGAAAATATCACTTTATAACACATCGTGTAGAAGAAGGAAAACTCATGGTGAAGAGGATATCATTAGAAGATAACCCAGCAGATCCGCTTACGAAAGGACTGAGCAGGGTTAAGCACTTGCAGCATACTAGGAGTATTGGGCTGAAGGATGATATTAGTATAGATTAGATAGTATTAGAAACGTATAATAGATGAATGTAATTAACATTTGATGATTAAATAAAAGAGTATTATTTATGAGTAATGTTACTGTCCTATGTTACTTATTTAACTATTGTTTCACTTTGCATGTTTTGACTTCCAGAATAATTGAGTTTATTAAGAATAATCGAATTATTCAAATTGTCCACAATCGTTCATATGTTGGAAGTAGGTATGAATGAAGAGTGTCATGAATTGGTGTGTATATTGTCTTAATGGTATTAGACATAGCAAAAGTTTGTTGCAACGTTCATGAGTGCTTATGAACTAGTTTTGAGCGTTGGAACAAACCCGCGCTTGCTGGAATCACCTTATGGAATGTGATAAAAGAGTGATCGCAAGACGATAATATCATATGGTCTTAAAACCTAGATATATGGTTTGTTATTTGTTAATTAGTTGTACATTGATAATGCGAAACCGCATCAATAACTTGATGTTATAAAACACATTGTTGTGTATAGATGATTAATGAATAAGTAAATGCATATAAGTCGAAGTTTATCTGTTACATTTGTCCTAAGAGGGTAAAAGCGATATCTCGTCTGCTCGATGATTTGATTTGACTTATGTGCCGAGCCCGGTCAGAACTGAATTGATGTGTTCGATTAAGTTCTATGTCAAATAAATCTAACATCGAGAAACCAATTGCAAGACAAATTGGTTCCATAGAATTGTAAGCATGATATCTAAACAGAGGACTGTACGAATCGGTGTATATAGTTACTAGACTTATCCAAGTGGGAGACTGTTAGAATAGTGTCTAAGGCTGCAACTATATTTGGTAAGTGTTGGGTCAAAATATGGTTTATACTTTACTTTTCTTGGCAATTATATTTTTGTGTAATATTTTATGAATTTATGGTCTAGTTTACGGCTGAGTTTACGGCCGTAAACACCTTACAACCGTAAAATCACTTACGGCCCATGTGTGTCCGGCCCATATCCAACATGTTCCCTAGTATAAATAGAGGTGTTAGGGTGAGGAGTAGAGATTGATGAACACGAAGTAGTTTACGGCCAGAGAGAGAAATCGTATGTGTGAATCTCTTGTATCCGGATTTTAATTCATATCATTAATACAATCGAGATTCATCTTTTTCTTCTTCTCATTCTCTTTTATTTTACCTGATATCATCCGTTTGATTGGGATTCCGCACCATCAAACGGATCTGACTGATGCACAGGCAAATTAGGGACTTACAATTGGTATCAGAGCCAAGTTGTACAGTCAAAAGGATTTATTGTTTCATCCAAAAATCGAATATTCTGTGTTTACGGTCCAAGCTTACGGCCGTAAACACCGAGTTCTTAGGCCGTAAACTCTATTTGGTGCATTATTTGATCTTATGTTCGAAATATTTTTGCGTTTTTGGATAGATCTCGCAAAAATAAGGAGGGTTTGTTCTTTGTATCTTTCATAAAAAAGGATTTTTGATTGAGTTTTGGAGCTTCAAAGTCGAATTTTCACGTAATCTTGAAGGGTTTTCGGCCGGAAACAGTTCATGGCCGGCGGCGCATTTGTGTTTACGGCTAGGGTTTCCGGAGATCTCTGCTCGGGAGCGGCTTGCGGATAGAACCGGTGTTTGCGGTCTCGGCTTGAAGAACGGCGTCGGCTCGGTTGGAGTACACGGCTCGGACTTCGGCTCGGCTAAGCAAGCCGCATAGCGTTTCTATTAAAAAGGAAGGCGCGCAGGGATTTTAGGGGGTGCCGAGATACGAACCCGAATCCCCCGCAAAGAAAACCAACGCCTTACCAACTCAACTAGCTGATTCCTTGTTCCATTTCTTCAAAAATTAAAATATAACCCGTCTTTTTCGCACCATATTTCGCATTTTTTACACTTTTAACCCAAAACTCAATTTTCTTTTATTTTAAATTCTTTTTTTCATCCAAAATAATAAAAAAAATAATAAATAAATAAATTAATTAAGTAATAATAATAATAATAATAATAATAATTGGTTTTATTTTTGATTTTTGTTTTTGACTTTTTATTTAAAATTTTGATTTTGTCTTTTAAGTTTGACTTCTGTTTTTAAATTTTGACTTTTTCGTTTAACATTTAAAATTTCAAATTTAACTTTTCGGTTTGATTTTTAAGTTCGACTTTTGAGTTTGATTTTTTTTAAATTTGACTTTTAAGGTTGTTTTAAAAAAAACAAAAAAAAGGGGGCATTTTAAGTTTGACTTTTAAATTTTATTTTATCTTCTAGTTTTTTTAATTAATTGATTTTAAGGTCTATGAGGGGTCTGAAAACATGAAAGAAAGTCGTCAGGATATGTTAAGACAAAATTTCAATTTTTTCGATTTTATCCCTGGAGAAACCCTCGAAACTCAGTTACAGCGATTCACTACACTTACTACTGAGATGAATATAGCCGGCATCTTCTTGACTAAGTCCTAGATCAACAAAAAGCTGTTGAATTCACTTCCGAAATCGTGGGATATGAACGTGGCTGACATCAAGAAGACAAAAGATCTCAATCGTCTTAGTCTGGCTGATATAATCGAAGAACTTAACGCTTTGAATTGTCGAAAAACAATGAGTTCAGCAAACCTTCCGGTCAATGAAGTGTCGTGTTCTCATTCATGTGAAGTTTCATGTTCTCAATCATGTGAAGATACGATTAAATTTCTTCGGGAACAAATTGATTTATTAAAAGGGGAAATTGAGGACCTGAGATATAAAGGATATCAACTCAGGAAAGGACAGAAACCCCTGAAGGCTGAGTTAGAAGCTAAAACCAAGGACTTTAGGAAACTTCAGGAAGACTACAGTAACAAATGTGAAAACTATGATTATGTAGTCAATCAAAATGCTGAGCTAATGGCTGAAGTTGAATCTTTGAAAGGAAAGTTTGAAACTGCCAAACTTGATGTTAGAAAATATGATTTCTCAAGTGAGGTGGTTGCAAATATGATAGACCAAAGCATGCAATTTAAAAGGAATCAACACAAGGGTCTAGGGTATGATAGTGTACCTCCTCCTTACAATCATAACTACACATCCATCCCTATGAAACAAGAAGAAATTGACAGGGAGGCACATCTTAAATACGGAAAACCAGATGGATTTGTGTCAGGGGGACTTATTAATTTTGAAGATACTAATGTTGCTACTTCATGTGCAGGTAAAGTAGCAGAAGATGAGAACAAGGAGAACACTATTGAACAAACAAACGTCTCTTTGAGCTCTGAGTCTGTTGCTTCGAACTCAGCTGCTTCTGATAAACCTGCCGTTGATAAATACATGCCACTAATTCCAATGCAACAGAGTTCTTGTGGCACGTGTACATGTGGGAACAACAAGAGACAAGGCAAGGATACGCCACCAGGGGCAGGAAGAGACAACTTCACAGTGAAGAAAAGGACATGTTTTCACTGTGGAACACCTGGACATATTGCCAAAAATTGTCCTAATCGCGCGTATGTTCCCTACTACGCACAAGGCTAGCAGAACGCATCAAGAGGGAGACACTCCAAAAGATACCCCTCAAAGTCACGTTCAGACCATGATGACTGGAATGCGCAGAAGGCCAAGAATTCAACTCCTAAGGCCAAGCATCCAACTCCCAAGGTCAAGCATCCAACTCCCAAGAACAAGAAGGGAATGTTGACCCAGAAGTCTAGTTTAAGAGATGCTCCAGTGAAACAAAGACCGGTTAGGTCAAAGTCATCTCGGCAGTCGGCTTCAAGTGCTAAATCAAGTGCCGAGGAACCCATAGGATCGAAAAAGAAATGGGTTAAACCCAACTACCAATAGGTACCAAAGGATCAATCTCCCAAATCAACTAATGACTCTAATATTTCTTCATCTTCTGTTTGTGATAAGCAGGATATGTCATGGGAGAAACTATTGTGTGTTGATGACAAAGGTCGACCCAGTTTCAAAATGGATTGGGTTCCAAAGACCAACTGATCCCGCTCTGTGCTGGAGCAGCTATGGAGGTATATCATCAGACTTCAGTTTATTGGTAGTGGCTGCTCCTGGCATATGATTGGGGATATCTCTCAACTGTACAACATTCAGACCTTTGTTGAGAGTATGTGTCCTTTGCGGGAATGGAAGAAAAGAAGGGATCACATGGGGTTAGTGCTTAATGACATGAAGAATTTTCGGATCTGTTCTGAGATTACGCATGTTATTCTAGGACCTTCTGGATGCAAACTCAATCGGTGACTTATGGTTTGCGTTTTCTTCTCTAATACTCCTAAGTTTTTTTCTTAACCTGATTCGCTTTAAAGACTAATTTTTGTTTTAGGATAGTTTAAATTTGCGCATTTACTTTCGTTTCTCTCCTATGCACAAATTTAGGGGGAGAAATAAAAACAAAACAAAAATTAGAAAATTTAATTAAAAAAAAAACATTAGAAAATCAGAAAATAAAAAAAATAATGTTGGTTATGAAATGTGCTTGAGGGTGATGTTTTGGGAAGTGATATTATCAAGTGATAACAGGCAACCTGAGTCTGCGTAACGTACCTAAAGTTGAAGGGTCTATGCTCTGACTTGATGCGTCGGTAGGCACGAAAAATTTTAATATGGACATGACTAGGTAGAGTTGAACTTAGGAAATTTATAGACTTGACAAATCTTGGCCTAGTTAGATCCATTCAGCCTGACAATACGACGCTCGGATAGGTTGAGCAGGGAGATATATATGGGAATCTACTCGTCACATTAATTGAACCCATACTTGGAACCGTGGTTTAACTTTTCCTCGATGTGCGGATTCTGTCCTTAATTCCGGTTGGATGGGGCGATTGGTAAATTTCGATAAATTAGGTCTGTAGAATATCATTTTCTTTCTTTCCGTCTGTTAGTCATATGTTGTCTCCTTTGTGTGACGTCCAATCCGACCTGGTACACAACATATGCAACTCTATTTCTCTGCAGGATATATATATGTGTAAGAAATATATGTGTGAATACTTCTCATCTGTTAGCCATATGCTGTCTCCTTTGCGCGACTTCTAATCCGACCTGGTACACAGCATATGCAACCTTCTTCTTCTCAACCCCTCTGAAGTAGTTAGCAATAGAATTTTGAATCTCTTCTCTCTCTGAATGGTTGTCTGCTCACCCGGTGTAAGGAGTACTCTGGAAGTTCTTGATGGCTGGGGCATATCAGGAAGCGGGAAACACGTTCCAGTACACTTAAAATTGAACACTCAAAGATTGTCTATAGATCTCGTTGCTCAATTTAGGTGGATAACAATATCTCTGGTCGTCGTCAGATGAATGGTCCTTAAGATATAGTATCTAAGTAATTAGGATCAGATATAATTTTTAGGAACTTAAGTTCACCTTGTCTTGTATCAAATAGTATGTCCTAAACAAGTCACAAATTTTTCGTGTTTAAGTGGACCACAATACCGACGATCAACCAGACAAAGATGTGAATATGGAAGGTACCGACAAGTGGATAAAGGTTGTCTAAAAACTTTGATCCCAAATCACTCTTAAAGTTAGATATCATTTTATTTTTGTTAAATTTGTCATAGTTTCTTCTAATTTAAACATTAAGGGAGAATTAAAAATTAAAATCAAAAAAATCAAAAATTAAAAATCCAAAATTAGTGTTATTTCTGTTTTATTTCCTGTTCAGAAAAATAAAAAAATCCAAAAATATTTTTGTTTATATTTTATTTTGTGTGCTAAGTTTTCTTTTAGTTTTGTTTTGTCTTGAAAAGTGATTTCAGGTATAGATAAGACTCATGGAGTTTGTGTTGAAGATTTCTAAGCCAAAGCCTCGTCCGTGAGCATCGAAGAATTCTCATTCGAAGGAGCAAGAAATGAAGATCATTCTTTCAAATTCAATCTTTCAACCCTAGAAGCAAGGTGAAGCTGCAATTGAAGAATATGTGACGGATTGCATTGAAGCCTCCTCAATCGGTCTGCTGCTATCTTTGTACCTGCTGAAGTGATCCAGAAGATTTGTTCTCTCTGAAGTTCTCTCTAAAGATTCTCAAGCTGAATGCGCCATCTTTCAAGAATCAGTACAAGAAGCCTCCTCACACAATGTGTGATCAATGCCAAACTCTGAAGAAAAGCCCAATTGCTCAAGATGAAGTCATTCATGGAAGATTCATATGTTCATCCTGATGCTGTGAAGAATTTTAAGCTTAATGCTGAAGCCAAGTTCCCAATGAAGATTATCAAGAAAGTCAGCTACTTTTTAGGGGGAGCTTGTTGGGTCAATTAAGAAAAGAAAGCTATAAACCAAGGGGGAGATTGTTGGGTCAAAATATGGGTTATACTTTACTTTTCTGGGCAATTATATTTTTGTGTAATATTTTATGAATTTATGGTCTAGTTTACGGCTGAGTTTATGGCCGTAAACACCTTACAACCGTAAACTCACTTACGGCCCATGTGTGTCCGGCCCATATCCAACATGTTCCCTAGTATAAATAGAGGTGTTAGGGTGAGGAGTAGAGATTGATGAACACGAAGTAGTTTACGGCCAGAGAGAGAAATCGTATGTGTGAATCTCTTGTATCCGTATTTTAATTCATATCATTAATACAATCGAGATTCATCTTTTTCTTCTTCTCAGTCTCTTTAATTTTACCTGATATCATCCGTTTGATTGGGATTCCGCACCATCAAACGGATCTGACTGATACACAGGCAAATTAGGGACTTACAGTAAGTACTTGACCCGATTGAGCATGGTCCTTTTGGGTTGCCTTCACCATAGCAACTTGTCAGGATGATTTACAATGAGAGAAGAAATATTATAAGGAATAATAATATTGTTATTTGATTAATATAAGTCATAAATTAATTAGGAATTAATTTGGTGACTTAAAGAGATTAATTAAATAGGAGGGCATAAACTGTCAAGTGTATGATAGTTGTACTTTAGGCTATAATCCCTTATGGATAAGGGGTGGACGGTTTTTGGGGCTTTGGATAGACCTAGAATTCGTCCAAGGCTTATCATTAGGGTATTGGATTGCTTAGGGCCTAAGTTATCTAATTAGGGTTTAAGGGTGAAACCCTAGGAGCCTTACAAGTATAAATAGACCCTAGGGGTCATGGAAAATCGGCACCTTGTCACTAAAGGAACCTTGGCTAATTTCTTCCTCCCCTCTCCTATCTCTATAATCATCCTCTTGCTAGTTGGTGTTTGTAAGCCATTAGAGGAGTGACAATTGTGACTCTAAGCTCCAAGGACAAGAAGATTCAAGCAAGTCATTCAAGGTAATCTTCTAAATCTGATTTCTTATTGTTATAATGCTAGAATTACCATTAGAAGTCTTGGATTCAATGCATGTTTGATTAAAGAAACCTAGATCCAAGCATTAGGGTTTGTATGTGGACATAGGAATGTTCATATGGCCAAAACCCAACAGCTCAAGCCCCCAACGAAAAGCCACCGACTTCTTGGTCAGACGAGTGAGCGGTACTGCTATCGTGGAGAAATCCTGGATGAATCTCATGTAGTACCCTGCCAAACCTAAGAAGCTATGAATCTCAGATGGAGACTTCGGGACCTCCCACTGCATCACTGCCTCTATCTTGTCGGATCTACCAAAACACCCTTTTGGTTGACGGGTGTCTAAGAAACTGCACCTCACGCAACCAGAACTCGCACTTAGAAAACTTTGCGAAAACTATCTCCCTCCTCAAAATCTCCAACACCTCCCTCAGGTGCTCCTCGTGATGCTCTTGAGTCTTGGAATACAACAAGATATCATCTATGAATACTATCACAGACCGATCCAGCATCAGATTGCACACGTGGTTCATGAGATCCATGAACACAGTTAGGGCGTTGGTGAGCCCAAATGGCATCACCACGAACTCATAATGTCCATACCTTGTCCTGAAAGCAGTCTTCTGCACATCCTCGCCTCTGACTTGCATCTGATGATACCCGGAGCGTAAATCGATCTTGGAAAACCAAGATGCTTCCTGTAGCTGATCAAACAAATCATCTATCCTCGGAAGTAGGTAACGGTTCTTCACCATTACCTTATTCAGCTCCTGTTAATCTATACACATACGGTGCGACCCGTCCTTTTTCTTCACAAAAAAAATCGGTGCACCCCAGGGCGAACTGCTCGGCCTGATAAAACCCTTGTCTAGCAGCTCTTGCAGCTGCGTAGATACTCCTGCATCTCTGGGGGGGGGGGGGCAACTGCTACGGTGCCTTGGCTATCGGAGCCGCACCAGGGATTAGGTCAATCCCGAACTCGACTTGCCTCTCTGGAGGTATTCCAGACAAATCCTCTGGAAATACATCTGGGTAGTCTCGCACCACTGGATCATCATCAACTGTCGTCTTGCTCTTCTCCCGGACATCTAAAACATAGGCAACATAACCGACGCAACCCTGCTGAAAATAGCGCCTCGCTCTCACTGCTGAACACAGAACTGGTCCGCCTTGTGGCCTCTCGCCCTAAATCACTAACTCTCCCCCACTGGGAGTGCGAACCCTCACTAACTGCAGCTCACAATCTATCACTACCCCATTAGGGCTCAACCAATCCATGCCTACTATAACCTTACTCCCTCGCATGGGAATAGGGACCAGGTCCACCGGAAACTGCTCATCAAATAACTGTAGAGAACATCCTCTGTGTACCCTTGCAACCCTAACAGTCCTATCAGCAGCTATCTCAACCTCAAGTGGATAATCTAGCTCCCCTGGAGCTCTGCTAAACCTCTTGCTAAGCGTAAGAGAGACAAATGATCGGGTAGCCCCCGAATCAAACAATATTGTAGCTGAGATGCCGTTCACAGAGAACTACCCTATACAAAACATATAACCATAAGAAACAATCAATAATAAATGCAGAGATAAGGGAGAAACATGTACCCTTCACCACGTCAGGAGTCGCTCGTGCCACCTCTGCTGTCAGCTGAAAAGCCCTACTCTTCGCCACCGGCGTCTCAACTCAGCCCTGACGACCATCTGTAATCCTCATAGTAGCAGGGGCAAGTGCTGACACCTTCCCTGCAGCTGCTAAAATTGGACACTGGGACTTTTTATCTCCTCTCTGATTGCACTAAAAGCAAATCAGATCTGATGCCGTAGTAGCGGTGGTAGTGGCGGTACAATCCTTGCTCGTATGCCCAGTCCGGCCACACTTGTTGCAGCCGGAACTCCTTGCCTTGCACACCCCATGGTGCAATCTCCCACACTTGCCACATCGACTGTGGCTCTGCTAACTCCTGGATCTATGATCTGAAACCTTGGGCTTTTTTCCCGAACTCCCTGTACCCGAAGCCGCCTCCGGCTTCTTCTTCCTCTCCATCTCAAGGTCAATCTCTCTCTCTCTCTCTCTCTCTCTCTCTCTCGAGCTCTAGCAATCATGTCATCCAGTGTTTATTAGATGGACCGGCTCACAAACTGGAGGATATCACTTCTCAGCATCTCATGATAACGGGCTTTCTTCATTTCCTCATCTGCTGCGTACTGAGGAACGAGAAGTGTCCTCTCCCTAAACTTGGTGGTAATCTCTGCCACTGTCTCAGTAGTCTGGATCAAATCATAGAACTCACATGCTAACTGCTGCACCTCAATAACGGGTGCGAACTCAGCTCTGAACCTGGTGGTAAAGTCCGCCCAAGTCAGGGCATCCAAAGCTGCGTTACTCCCGATGGCATGACCAATCTCGTGCCCTGTCCTTCAGAAGACAGGACGCCAACCTGATCTTGTCCCCCTCGGTACACCTGCTCGTGCGGAAAGAATTGGCCACATCCGCCAACCATCTGGTACTCGCTATGGGGTCCCGCGCCCCATGGTAATCTGGAGCTCCACATGCCCGAAACTCCCTGAAAGTAAGCGTGCGCGACCCTCCATCAGCTCTAATATACCCTCCTTGATCGAACTAAAGATCACTGGAGTCTGCTCAAGAATGATACGAGTAACCTCTAAAGTGAAGAACAATTTATTCTGCTCGTCCAACTGCTCGGCTCCCGAGCCTCATCCTGATCCCTCTCCGGCACCTGAACTGCCGCCTGCTGGTCTAGGGCGTAAAACCACTATTCTGAAAACACATCACACTAAACGTCAGAATACTGATATGACTCGAGGGATCATTACTACTACTGGCTTTTCGGTCTCATTTCATCCTTCCTCGATTCAAGTACGGATCATCTGTTTCCAGTACTATGGGCCCCTACTACCTTCCACATCTATCCGTACTTTCCTCAAGATCTGCCTCGACTCCACCTAACCACTACTATTGTTGTTGATCACTATTGGTCTCCTCCTAGGCTCACCCTAGGGAAATATCTGACTCAATCCAACGAATACTCAGCTGCTGAAGGCCTCCTTGTAATGCCAATTAACCATTACCGAAATACCATCACATGTGGCAAGGCTCAGATAATCCTTCGAGTAAAAGACTCGTCCCCACAACGGTTAGACTCAAACAAGAGTTGCGCAGCAGGGACAAATCCAACGCTCTAAGATTATTCAACCATGTTCACATGTGATGTTGTTGGATTAATGTCTAAGTCCATAACTATAATTGGTAAGACTTAACCCGACCCGACATGGTCCATTTGGGTTGCATGACATCATGCACTTGCATAGACTAAGTGAGAGAAATAAGACACTTATGGTTTTTAATATTTTATAAGTTCTAGTATATTAATAATAAGAATAATAATATTTAATTAGTATTAATCAAGAATTAATTTATAATTAATTATGTGATCAAGAGAAGACTAATTAAATATATGGGTTGATTGTGTAATCATCCATACTTATATAGTGGGCTAATGCTCCATGGATTATCTAGTTGGGTTGAACCCATAGGATACTCCATGGATGCTCCATGGAGGTTACATAACCCATGGGTCATGGAAATGAAAGGTCATGACAATTAGGGCTTACATGGTGTAACCCTAATTGTAACACACTATATAAGCATCATATTATTCACAAAAATCGGCCACTAGTGTGTGTATAAGGAGGGCTAGCCGATTTCATGAGTTGTAGAATTCTCTCAAGTTATTCCAAGTGTATTTGGTGTTGTGTGAACCATTTGAGGTGTCACACTTAAGGCACTAGGCACTCAAGCTTCATGAAGACATTCTACATTAAAGAGGTATGTATTCTATCTTGTTATATTCATTGTTTTGTATGCTAGATTAGGATAATACCTTGGAACTTAATATTTGCATGTATAATAGAGAAAACATAGATCCAAGGTATTTAGGGTTGCATGCACACTTAGGAGTGTTAGAATGCTCAAAACCCAACAGTGGTATCAGAGCCTAGGCTTGTTTTCTTGTTATACTTACAAAACTACTTAAAAAAATAGAAGTTGTTGTTGTCTGATCATCAGACTCGGTGAGTCCATCAGGAGACTCGACGAGTCCAAGCCTAAAAAGTGATCAAATCGATCCAACTCGTCGAGTTGGTTCATGCACTCGATGAGTTGGACCCCCAGACAGCATAAATTCGACTTTTTTGGCTGGAATTGGACTAGGAACATTACCCTAAGATTTTTTTGGACTTATAAACTTGATTTTGATATGGTAATGTTCATGCTAATCCAAATTTCAAAGATAATTGTCAATAGATTCATGTTTTGTATTAGTTTAAAGTTCAGACTAATTACATGAAAAAGTTTGATTTGAATTATCTTGTTCTTATGAGTTGCTTAGATGAATAGAAAAGTTAATTGATTATGTGTTTTCAATCCATTTTAATCTAAGAGTTGATTCTAAAATGTGTTTTTGTAACTTGTCCTCAAGTTATATGAAAAGTCACATTTAAGAATCATAAAACTCATAAAAGTTGGCAATGGTTATAAAAAATGAAGAGTCTTGTCCACAAGTTATGGAGGTTCAAGAGTCACTTCATTAAGTAATAAAATATGTAACCTTAATTAATTCCATAAGTTACAAAATAAAGAAAAAGTTACATTCTTTAATAATTTAAAGTCTTCCATAACTTGTCCTCAAGTTATGGAACTTGAAGAGTCTTTAATTAAAACTACTTTAAACACATAAGTTATGGAATTAATTAGTTTTGAATAGTTTCAAAACTTGCCCTCAAGTCTTGGAATTTGGAAAAGTTTTTTCTTATGAATACTTTAATTCCAAGTTAAGCCCTTAGAATTTTAAAAGTTAAAATTCAACCCTTATACTTTATAATATTATAAGTTAATAATATATATATATATATATATATATATATATATATATGTATAAGAGTAAAGTCAGTCTTACCGTTAGTAGGCCTCATTCACGAAGCTGGTCTATAAGGGGGTATAAGGTTACTCCCTATAAAATGGCAGTTTAATGGGTGTCCACTCTCACCCACCGCTTCCTTGACCGGTGGAGGGTCGTTAGCCGAACGGGTTTGATAGGACTAGAATTCTCCCTTCATTAAAAGTATTAATGATAAATACTAAGTAACTAAACCTTTTACAAATACCCAATCTTAGTTACTTAGGAAAAATGTGAATAAGGTGCTAATCCATGAAATTACACTTTGCACTTTGTTTAAAGTCGGGTAGTGGAGCGTGTGTGGTTAACCGGCACACTAACTCGTATTTAACAAGGTAGACAAAGGGTGACTTAATGTTTATCATAGTATCGATGAAGCGTGTGTGGATAACAGCACATCGATTGAGGGGTAAACACTTAAGGGTACCAAGTAATTTCCATGGTTACTTCACACCTTGTTTTGTGATCCTCGGCATCGGTAGGCACGAAAAATTTTAAAATGGACATGACTAGGCAGAGTTGAACTTAGGAAATTTATAGACTTGACAAATCTTAACCTAGTTAGATCCATTCAGCCTGACATTACGACGCTCGGATAGGTTGAGCAGGGAGATATATATGGGAATCTACTCGTCACATTAATTGAACCCGTACTTGGAACCGTGGTTTAACTTTTCCTCGATGTGCGAATTCTGTCCTTAATTCCGGTTGGATGGGGCGACTGGTAAATTCCGATAAATTAGGTCTGTAGAATATCATTTTCTTTCTTTCCGTCTGTTAGGCATATGTTGTCTCCTTTGCGTGACGTCCAATCCGACCTGGTACACAACATATGCAACTCTATTTCTCTGCAGGATATATATATATATATATATATATATATATATATATATATATATATATATATATATATGTGTGTGTATGAAATATATGTGTGAATACTTCTCATCTGTTAGCCATATGCTATCTCCTTTGCGCGACTTCTAATCCGACCTGGTACACAGCATATGCAACCTTCTTCTTCTCAACCCCTCTGAAGTAGTTAGCAATAGAATTTTGAATCTCTTCTCTCTCTGAATGGTTGTCTGCTCACCCGGTGTAAGGAATACTATGGAAGTTCTTGATGGCTGGGGCATATCAGGAAGCGGGAAACACGTTCCAGTACACTTAAAATTGAACACTCAAAGATTGTCTATAGATCTCGCTGCTCAATTTAGGTGGATAACAATATCCCTGGTCGTCGTCAGATGAATGGTCCTTAAGATATAGTATCTAAGGAATTAGGATAAGATATAATTTTTAGGAACTTAAGTTCACCTTGTCTTGTATCAAATAGTATGTCCTAAATAAGTCACAAATTTTTCGTGTTTAAGTGGACCACAATACCGACGATCAACCAGACAAAGATGTGAATATGGAAGGTACCGAAAAGTGGATAAAGGTTGTCTAAAAACTTTGATCCCAAATCACTCTTAAAGTTAGATATCATTTTATTTTTGTTAAATTTGTCATAGTTTCTTCTAATTTAAACATTAAGGGAGAATTAAAACTTAAAATAAAAAAAAAAATCAAAAATTAAAAATCCAAAATTAGTGTTATTTCTGTTTTATTTCCTGTTCAGAAAAATAAAAAAATCCAAAAATACTTTTGTTTATATTTTATTTTGTGTGCTAAGTTTTCTTTTAGTTTTGTTTTGTCTTGAAAAGTGATTTCAGGTATAGATAAGACTCATGGAGTTTGTGTTGAAGATTTCTGAGCCAAAGCCTCGTCCGTGAGCATCGAAGAATTCTCATTCGAAGGAGCAAGAAATGAAGATCATTCTTTCAAATTCAATCTTTCAACCCTAGAAGCAAGGTGAAGCTGCAATTGAAGAATATGTGACGGATTGCATTGAAGCCTCCTCAATCGGTCTGCTGCTATCTTTGTACCTGCTGAAGTGATCCAGAAGATTTGTTCTCTCTGAAGTTCTCTCTAAAGATTCTCAAGCTGAATGCGCCATCTTTCAAGAATCAGTACAAGAAGCCTCCTCACACAATGTGTGATCAATGCCAAACTCTGAAGAAAAGCCCAATTGCTCAAGATGAAGTCATTCATGGAAGATTCATATGTTCATCCTGATGCTGTGAAGAATTTTAAGCTTAATGCTGAAGCCAAGTTCCCAATGAAGATTATCAAGAAAGTCAGCTACTTTTTAGGGGGAGCTTGTTGGGTCAATTAAGAAAAGAAAGCTATAAACCAAGGGGGAGATTGTTGGGTCAAAATATGGTTTATACTTTACTTTTCTGGGCAATTATATTTTTGTGTAATATTTTATGAATTTATGGTCTAGTTTACGGCTGAGTTTACGGCCGTAAACACCTTACAACCGTAAACTCACTTACGGCCCATGTGTGTCCGGCCCATATCCAACATGTTCCCTAGTATAAATAGAGGTGTTAGGGTGAGGAGTAGAGATTGATGAACACGAAGTAGTTTACGGCCAGAGAGAGAAATCGTATGTGTGAATCTCTTGTATCCGTATTTTAATTCATATCATTAATACAATCGAGATTCATCTTTTTCTTCTTCTCAGTCTCTTTAATTTTACCTGATATCATCCGTTTGATTGGGATTCCGCACCATCAAACGGATCTGACTGATACACAGGCAAATTAGGGACTTACAGTAAGTACTTGACCCGATTGAGCATGGTCCTTTTGGGTTGCCTTCACCATAGCAACTTGTCAGGATGATTTACAATGAGAGAAGAAATATTATAAGGAATAATAATATTGTTATTTGATTAATATAAGTCATAAATTAATTAGGAATTAATTTGGTGACTTAAAGAGATTAATTAAATAGGAGGGCATAAATTGTCAAGTGTATGATAGTTGTACTTTAGGCTATAATCCCTTATGGATAAGGGGTGGACGGTTTTTAGGGCTTTGGATAGACCTAGAATTCGTCCAAGGCTTATCATTAGGGTATTGGATTGCTTAGGGCCTAAGTTATCTAATTAGGGTTTAAGGGTGAAACCCTAGGAGCCTTACAAGTATAAATAGACCCTAGGGGTCATGGAAAATCGGCACCTTGTCACTAAAGGAACCTTGGCTAATTTCTTCCTCCCCTCTCCTATCTCTATAATCATCCTCTTGCTAGTTGGTGTTTGTAAGCCATTAGAGGAGTGACAATTGTGACTCTAAGCTCCAAGGACAAGA
Organism: Lactuca saligna; assembly: GCF_052625555.1. NCBI lineage: Eukaryota > Viridiplantae > Streptophyta > Magnoliopsida > Asterales > Asteraceae > Lactuca > Lactuca saligna. The sequence continues at coordinate 32,399,153 of NC_136420.1, forward strand.
AGATTCAAGCAAGTCATTCAAGGTAATCTTCTAAATCTGATTTCTTATTGTCATAATGCTAGAATTACCATTAGAAGTCTTGGATTCAATGCATGTTTGATTAAAGAAACCTAGATCCAAGCATTAGGGTTTGTATGTGCACATAGGAATATTCATATGGCCAAAACCCAACAGCTCAAGCCCCCAACGAAAAGCCACCGACTTCTTGGTCAGACGAGTGAGCGGTACTGCTATCGTGGAGAAATCCTGGATGAATCTCATGTAGTACCCTGCCAAACCTAAGAAGCTCTGAATCTCAGATGGAGACTTCGGGACCTCCCACTACATCACTGCCTCTATCTTGCCGGATCTACCAAAACACCCTTCTGGTTGACGAGGTGTCTAAGAAACTGCACCTCACGCAACCAGAACTCGCACTTAGAAAACTTTGCGAAAACTATCTCCCTCCTCAAAATCTCCAACACCTCCCTCAGGTGCTCCTCGTGATGCTCTTGAGTCTTGGAATACAACAAGATATCATCTATGAATACTATCACAGACCGATCCAGCATCAGATTGCACACGTGGTTCATGAGATCCATGAACACAGTTAGGGCGTTGTGAACCCAAATGGCATCACCACGAACTCATAATGTCCATACCTTGTCTTGAAAGCAGTCTTCTGCACATCCTCGCCTCTGACTTGCATCTGATGATACCCGGAGCGTAAATCGATCTTGGAAAACCAAGATGCTTCCTGTAGCTGATCAAACAAATCATCTATCCTCGGAAGTAGGTAACGGTTCTTCACCATTACCTTATTCAGCTCCTGTTAATCTATACACATACGGTGCGACCCGTCCTTTTTCTTCACAAAAAAAATCGGTGCACCCCAGGGCGAACTGCTCGGCCTGATAAAACCCTTGTCTAGCAGCTCTTGCAGCTGCGTAGATACTCCTGCATCTCTGGGGGGGGGGGGGGCAACTGATACGGTGCCTTGGCTATCGGAGCCGCACCAGGGATTAGGTCAATCCCGAACTCGACTTGCCTCTCTGGAGGTATTCCAGAAAAATCCTCTGGAAATACATCTGGGTAGTCTCGCACTACTGGATCATCATCAACTGTCGTCTTTCCCTTCTCCCGGACATCTAAAGCATAGGCAACATAACCGACGCAACCCTGCTGAAAATAGCGCCTCGCTCTCACTGCTGAACACAGAACTGGTCCGCCTTGTGGCCTCTCGCCCTAAATCACTAACTCTCCCCCACTGGGAGTGCGAACCCTCACTAACTGCAGCTCACAATCTATCACCACCCCATTAGGGCTCAACCAATCCATGCGTACTATAACCTTACTCCCTCGCATGGGAATAGGGACCAGGTCCACCGGAAACTGCTCATCAAATAACTGTAGAGAACATCCTCTGTGTACCCTTGCAACCCTAACGGTCCTATCAGCAGCTATCTCAACCTCAAGTGGATAATCTAGCTCCCCTGGAGCTCTGCTAAACCTCTTGCTAAGCGTAAGAGAGACAAATGATCGGGTAGCCCCCGAATCAAACAATATTGTAGCTGAGATGCCGTTCACAGAGAACTACCCTATACAAAACATATAACCATAAGAAACAATCAATAATAAATGCAGAGATAAGGTAGAAACATGTACCCTTCACCACGTCAGGAGTCGCTCGTGCCACCTGTGCTGTCAGCTGAAAAGCCCTACTCTTCGCCACCGGCGTCTCAACTCAGCCCTGACGACCATCTGTAATCCTCATAGTAGCAGGGGCTGGTGCTGACACCTTCCCTGCAGCTGCTAAAATTGGACACTGGGACTTTTTATGTCCTCTCTGATTGCACTAAAAGCAAATCAGATCTGACGCCGTAGTGGCGGTGGAAGTGGCGGTACAATCCTTGCTCGTATGCCCAGTCCGGCCACACTTGTAGCAGCCGGAACTCCTTGCCTTGCACACCCCATGGTGCAATCTCCCACACTTGCCACATCGACTGTGGCTCTGCTGACTCCTGGATCTGTGATCTGAAACCTTGGGCTTTTTTCCCGAACTCCCTGTACCCGAAGCCGCCTCCGGCTTCCTCTTCCTCTCCATATCAAGGTCAATCTCTCTCTGTCTCTCTCCCTCTCTCTCTCGAGCTCTCTCTCTCTCGAGCTCTAGCAATCATGTCATCCAGTGTTTATTAGATGGACCGGCTCACAAACTGGAGGATATCACTTCGCAGCATCTCATGATAACGGGCTTTCTTCATTTCCTCATCTGCTGCGTACTGAGGAACGAGAAGTGTCCTCTCCCTAAACTTGGTGGTAATCTCTGCCACTGTCTCAGTAGTCTGGATCAAATCATAGAACTCACGTGCTAACTGCTGCACCTCAATAACGGGTGCGAACTCAGCTCTGAACCTGGTGGTAAAGTCCGCCCAGGTCAGGGCATCCAAAGCTGCGTTACTCCCGATGGCATGACCAATCTCGTGCCCTGTCCTTCAGAAGACAGGACGCCAACCTGATCTTGTCCCCCTCGGCACACCTGCTCGTGCGGAAAGAATTGGCCACATCTGCCAACCATCTGGTACTCGCTATGGGGTCCCGCGCCCCATGGTAATCTGGAGCTCCACATGCCCGAAACTCCCTGAAAGTAAGCGTGCGCGACCCTCCATCAGTTCTAATATACCCTCCTTGATCGAACCAAAGATCACTGGAGTCTGCTCAAGAATGATACGAGTAACCTCTAAAGTGAAGAACTATTTATTCTGCTCGTCCAACTGCTTGGCTCCCGAGCCTCATCCCGATCCCTCTCCGGCACCTGAACTGCCGCCTGCTGGTCTAGGGCGTAAAACCACTATTCTGAAAACACATCACACTAAACGTCAGAACACTGATATGACTCGAGGGATCATTACTACTACTAGCTTTTCGATCTCATTTCATCCTTCCTCGATTCAAGTACGGATCATCTGCTTCCAGTAGTATGGGCCCCTACTACCTTCCACATTTATCCGTACTTTCCTCAAGAACTGCCTCGACTCCACCTAACCACTACTATTGTTGTTGATCACTATTGGTCTCCTCCTAGGCTCACCCTAGGGAAATATCTGACTTAATCCAACGAATACTCAGCGGCTGAAGGCCTCCTTGTAATGCCAATTAACCATTACCGAAATACCATCACATGTGGCGACGCTCAGATAATCCTTCGAGTAAAAGGCTCGTCCCCACAACGGTTAGACTCAAACAAGAGTTGCGCATCAGGGACAAATCCAACGCTCTAAAATTATTCAACCATGTTCACATGTGATGTTGTTGGATTAATGTCTAAGTCCATAACTATAATTGGTAAGACTTAACCCGACCCGACATGGTCCATTTGGGTTGCATGACATCATGCACTTGGATAGACTAAGTGAGAGAAATAAGACACTTATGGTTTTTAATATTTTATAAGTTCTAGTATATTAATAATAAGAATAATAATATTTAATTAGTATTAATCAAGAATTAATTTATAATTAAATATATGGGTTGATTGTGTAATCATCCATACTTATATAGTGGGCTAATGCTCCATGGATTATCTAGTTGGGTTGAACACATAGGATACTCCATGGATGCTCCATGGAGGTTACATAACCCATGGGTCATGGAAATGAAAGGTCATGACAATTAGGGCTTACATGGTGTAACCCTAATTGTAACACACTATATAAGCATCATATTATTCACAAAAATCGGCCACTAGTGTGTGTATAAGGAGGGCTAGCCGATTTCATGAGTTGTAGAATTCTCTCAAGTTATTCCAAGTGTATTTGGTGTTGTGTGAACCATTTGAGGTGTCACACTTAAGGCACTAGGCACTCAAGCTTCATGAAGACATTCTACATTAAAGAGGTATGTATTCTATCTTGTTATATTCATTGTTTTGTATGCTAGATTAGGATAATACCTTGGAACTTAATATTTGCATGTATAATAGAGAAAACATAGATCCAAGGTATTTAGGGTTGCATGCACACTTAGGAGTGTTAGAATGCTCAAAACCCAACAGTGGTATCAGAACCTAGGCTTGTTTTCTTGTTATACTTACAAAACTGCTTAAAAAAATAGAAGTTGTTGTTGTCTGATCATCAGACTCGGTGAGTCCATCAGGAGACTCGACGAGTCCAAGCCTAAAAAGTGATCAAATCGATCCAACTCGTCGAGTTGGTTCATGCACTCGATGAGTTGGACCCCCAGACAGCATAAATTCGACTTTTTTGGCTGGAATTGGACTAGGAACATTACCCTAAGATGTTTTTGGACTTATAAACTTGATTTTGATGTGGTAATGTTCATGCTAATCCAAATTTCAAAGATAATTGTCAATAGATTCATGTTTTGTATTAGTTTAAAGTTCAGACTAATTACATGAAAAAGTTTGATTTGAATTATCTTGTTCTTATGAGTTGCTTAGATGAATAGAAAAGTTAATTGATTATGTGTTTTCAATCCATTTTAATCTAAGAGTTGATTCTAAAATGTGTTTTTGTAACTTGTCCTCAAGTTATATGAAAAGTCACATTTAAGAATCATAAAACTCATAAAAGTTGGCAATGGTTATAAAAAATGAAGAGTCTTGTCCACAAGTTATGGAGGTTCAAGAGTCACTTCATTAAGTAATAAAATATGTAACCTTAATTAATTCCATAAGTTACAAAATAAAGAAAAAGTTACATTCTTTAATAATTTAAAGTCTTCCATAACTTGTCCTCAAGTTATGGAACTTGAAGAGTCTTTAATTAAAACTACTTTAAACACATAAGTTATGGAATTAATTAGTTTTGAATAGTTTCAAAACTTGCCCTCAAGTCTTGGAATTTGGAAAAGTTTTTTCTTATGAATACTTTAATTCCAAGTTAAGCCCTTAGAATTTTAAAAGTTAAAATTCAACCCTTATACTTTATAATATTATAAGTTAATAATATATATATATATATATATATATATATATATATATATATATATATATATATGTATGTATAAGAGTAAAGTCAGTCTTACCGTTAGTAGGCCTCATTCACGAAGCTGGTCTATAAGGGGGTATAAGGTTACTGCCTATAAAATGGCAGTTTAATGGGTGTCCACTCTCACCCACCGCTTCCTTGACCGGTGGAGGGTCGTTAGCCGAACGGGTTTGACAGGACAAGAATTCTCCCTTCATTAAAAGTATTAATGATAAATACTAAGTAACTAAACCTTTTATAAATACCAAATCTTAGTTACTTAGGAAAAATGTGAATAAGGTGCTAATCCATGAAATTACACTTTGCACTTTGTTTAAAGTCGGGTAGTGGAGCGTGTGTGGTTAACCGGCACACTAACTCGTATTTAACAAGGTAGACAAAGGGTAACTTAATGTTTATCATAGTATCGATGAAGCGTGTGTGGATAACAGCACATCGATTGAGGGGTAAACACTTAAGGGTACCAAGTAATTTCCATGGTTACTTCACACCTTGTTTTGTGATCCTCGGCATCCTAGTCACAAAACCTGAAGGGCACACTCGAGATTGAAACATGGCATTGAACCGTTCAATGAATCTCAAAAGATCTAGGAGTTTCAAATCCAATAAAAACTTAATAATACATTACATTTATTTTGGTGGAAATTGGTGAATCGTCATTCACATACCTTCAAATATTTTATAACTTGGATTACGGCATCCCTCTTCCAAGTTATATAAGTATTGTGTTGGGTCCTAGCCTTAATATTTCATATTAGGTGTTATATTGAGGACTTTAGATCAACTATCTTTAATATCTCCCAAAAGATGTCTGGTTTAGACATTTATGATCCTCCCAAATCTCTTGAAACAAGCTTTCCTAAAGGAAGATGATGTCCCTGGAAATCATACTTCTTTCACCTCCTCCAATTATTCTCCCTAAGCCACAAGTTCTTGAAAAGTTTAAGGTCACTCAAGCCCTATTGGCAAGTAAAGGTGTATGTGTGGTCACATCTTGGAGATGTAGTCACATATTGACAAGACGGGAGAGTTGGGTGTTCAAGTCTTGAGAAAGTTGGTGGCTCAATCACTTTCTAAGTCACATAGTGAGTTCCTTTGGGACACCTATGAAATAGACTATGACAAGACCCTTAATGATCTTATCTATTTGCTAAGATTAACTTCCTAAAACTTTATGGACATTGAAAATGATGACATTGGATATCCAGTAAAGCTCTCTCTTCCCAATGGAAAGGGTTCGGCCATAGTCAACTCGGTTGACCAAATGGTAAAGAGATAGTCCCACTATCAAGGGTCCATTGCCAAAGAAAGGGGCATTGGTTGCGAAGCTGCCAAATTTACCTGAAAGATCATAAGGCTGGTAAAGTCAATAAGTTTGACTCGACTTCAGGTAAAGTCCACTATCTAACTCTGTTAAGTTTCTATTCTGAGATTCTTGATACATGATGTAACTGGGTTACATGTTGATGTTTTAAGAATCAAAGAAAAGTGAAGAAACTTAAAGAAAGAATATTGTGAATCTGATCGCGTAGATGGATTTCTATCACATAGTTTAAAGATCGGATTCTTGAGCTACTTCTTAGGAGTTATGATATATTGCTTAGGAACAGATAACAACATAGTTTTCTTGCTCTTTTGCATTGTAAGGGTAGTTTTCCCGCAAAGTTTTAAAATAAAAGGAAAATTTTTAATTTTATTTTAAAATATCCTTACAATGGCATTTGTGGAAAAGAAGTGTTGTTTATATGATTCCATTGATAGAAATATTGGAAATATAGATTTCATTCTTTCATTTGTGGTAGTTTCTGAATTTACCAAATAAGGAAAGATACTCATCACCCAAGTTTCAGTTGGATAGAAACTTGGAATCATGCAAGTTGTATAGCATAATGAATGAGAACTTTCAAGCATTTGAAAATTGAGACTGACCACTTGTTCACATGGATGTGTGAGTCAAGTGAAGGACTAAGGGATAGAGTACACATTCTTGTGCACTGATTAAGTCCACCACAAAATATCGATAAGACTATTCGTCATGATTTACTTAAGTTCAGTAAATATAGTTATACTTACAAGTTTAAGTATAATTCTGAAACATTGGAAAAGTTTCAATGTAAGGCAGAACGAATAAGAAGAGTCAAATTAGGCAGAAAGATAAAAGTTTCTCAAATCTGAAAAGATGGGAGAGTACTTTAGTATCAGTCATATGATCATCTTAATGATTAAGAGACCTTATCGCAATTCATCCTCTAAGTGCATTCTGATAGCTAAGAAGAGGAGCTATGAATTATTGAAGTGGTTAAATCAAGAAGATGAGTATTTCGTTCCAAAACAATTCTTAGAGTCATACTCCAAGATTGTAACTTGAGTGACATGTCTTAAAGAAGGTTTAAAACACTTGTCAAATGTAAGAGTAAAAGTTTTCTACTCTTGTACATTTGAAGTTAGTAAGTTGTGATGTTTTGGATTAAACAAAGACCAATTAAGGCCAATTGGGTGAAGTGTTTGTCTTGATTAGAATCCACACTATCTCTTGAATATCTGACAAGAGAGTCTTATATGTCAAGAGGACAGTAGGAGTCTTAAAGGTCTTGAAAGTCTCAAGAACTAATCAAGAATAAAACCTAAAGTTCTTCACTAGCACAGGACTTGAGGTTTATAACCTATCGTGTTAACATATTATGTGCCCATTCCAGTTAAAGTTTACTTTGCATATGAGTTCTTAGAGTTATCAATTGGTTGCACAACAACTTGGAAGCAATGGCAGGCCCTTGAGCTGCTAGGTGGCAAGAAATTAAGATTCAGTTCAGTCCATATGAGCTTGGATTTGTCATTATCCTTGTCTTGTGACTATGGTTTGACAACTCACATGGATAAGAATACATACACTATTAAATCTAAGTGTTATAAGGTTTCTCTCCTATTCATGAAAATGATGGTGAGGAAACACTTTCACTAAGTAGATTTTAGCTAGATAGCAATTGTGATACTTGCATTCTCAAAGTCGTTAGTGGAGCGTGTGTGGTTAACCGACACACTAACATGGACTTGTGAGAAGTGGCAAAGGTTTAAACAATTGAGAGTATGATTACGGCATCCCTTTTCATAGTTTTGAAATTGTTTAGACACACCTGTGAGCTATCTAAGATAAGGTGTATGATATTGATAAAGTTTTATCAAAGCAATCTAGTATCAGAAATTTGAACTTTGGTAAGAAATTCAATAAAGTATTGATTTCTAGAAGTCCAGCTAATTTCTGGATACATGTCAAAGCTAGTGGGAGCATAAGTGTTATGCTAATAATCATCATGTTAGTGAGAGCACGATAATTATGATAAGCATTGCAAGTTAGCAATGTTAATTATAGAAAACAAAAGGTTTCATGTAACACTCAAAAGTTAAGCGAAATTTAAATTTTCAAAACACATCGAATTCATCAAAACATTCCAACTTTGTTTTCAAAATACATTTACATCAGAGTTTCCCCAGAAACATAACACAATAGGACGAGCTGTACAATCATGCCTTCGCCTTGCCGCGATCCCCTGAGGTACGTGAAACAATAAACATAAACTGTGAGCCCGAGAGCTTAGTGAGTTACCCCCAAAATACCGATACATATACAGTCCACATAACAATATCAACATTAGCATATCATATAAATCAAAAACGGAACAGCATGCACTGGGTCCACAGCTTTACAAGTTGGACTACCCCTGGCCCTCAGTATAAGTCTGGAATGTCTATTGGGCACTCAGCTCGTATCTGGAATGCCATCGAGCCCTCAGTACGAGTCTGTAATGCCTACTGGGCCCTCATCTCGTATCTGGAATGCTCTTGGGTTTGTTGGCTACCGCACGGAGCAGTACAACCTCAACCCACCCCACATAACATGTCGACATGTAACAGATAAATGCACATACATGTAATCAATCAGTATCACAGGCAGTCCTACAGATCTACCCGACTAGCACATCAACTGGCATGCATTACTAACTCAAACTCAACATAACAATAACTACTAGGATATCAAATCCAATGGGTCGGCCTTGGTGCCTTAGACCCCTTAGTATAGTGAGGATAACTCACCTCGCAACTGTCGTCGGAAATAAGAAAGCTCAACTTGCGGGTCCAACACGAACTCCACCACCTAAAAGTACCACACGACCTTTTTCATAAATCTCCCAATCCCAGAAACCCACAGAATTCAATTGGTCAACCCCTTGGTCCAAGTCAAAGTCCACAGTCAGAGTCAACAGTCTATGTTGACTCGACTTGCCGAGTGCAGGTTGCCGACTCGCCGAGTTCTTCCTGAGTTCGAGAAGTTGTGGAATCCTCGACCTGCTCGCCAAGGTCTCCTTTTAACTCATCGATTTCACATGCAGCCAAGATTTTGGGAGAAACGCTAGCCAACTCGCCGAGTTTTCTAACACTCGCCGAGTTCAAGGCAATCTTCAACGAACTCGCCGAGTTGTTCATCCAACTCGCCGAGTTCATGGCCATCTTCAGCGGACTCGCCAAGTCCCTTAATCAACTCGCCGAGTCCATGCAGATCTTAATCCATGCAGATGCTCTTTAAGCCATGGCAAGGCCCCAAATTACAGATCCAAGCTCCTAAGGCACGTTTATTACGTAAAGTTGCAATCTTTACGTACATACAAGGCTCTAAAGGCCCGAAATGATCAATCTAAACTCTTTAATGGAGTTTTACACCTTGGGAGGGTTTCAACCTTGCACAATCTGGAAACTTTATGGATCTAGAGGTCAAAGGAAGTCCAGATCTGAAGTTATAACTTCAGATCTTAGCTTAAACATGGAGAGTCCTTCATAACACCCATCCAAGGGAGGTTCAAAGTGAAAAGGGCTTAAGGAATAGCCTATTACCTTCCAGAGAGTGATATTTGATGCAATCCCTTAGCTTTCCCGAGTTCCTAGCCTTGCTTTTCCTTACTTCTTCAAATGCTTCCTTCCAAGGTTACTCCTTCAAGCTTGGACACCAAAGAACACACACACACACACACACACACGTTTTAGGGTTTGAGAGGGACAAGAAGCATAAGGGGAGGCTGGTGGAGGCCAATGATCCTTTAAATAGGGTCTAAAACCCCAGAATTTAGGGTTTCATCTACCAGCTCCTACTCGCCGAGTCCCTTGGTGGACTCGCCGAGTAGGTCACTAAACACGCGTTCCATTCCCACTGGTACTCGGCGAGTAGGGCAACCAACTCGCCGAGTAGGTCATAAGACCAATTATTCTTTAATTAAATTTATACCTGGAATCGGGACGTTACAATTCTCCCCCACTTTGACTAGACTTCGTCCTCGAAGTCTATTGCGGTGAATAGTCCCAGATAATGTTCTTGGATTTCTGCCTCTGCCTCCCACATCGATTCGGATCCCTTCCGATGCTCCCATTGTACCTTCACCAAAGGTATTTCCTTGTTCCTTAGTGTCTTCACCTTTTTCTCTAGTATGGCCACGGGCCTCTCCACATAGTTCAGGCGCTCATCGACCTGAATATCATTTAACGACACCACCGCCTCCTGATCCATAACGCACTTTCGCAGCTGTGAAACGTGGAAAGTGTTGTGTATCCGATTAAGCTCCTCTGGCAGATCTAACGTGTAAGCCACCTTGCCAACCCTGGAAGTGATCCTGAACGGTCCAATATATTGGGGACCCAATTTCCCCCTCTTCTCGAAGCGGATCACGCCCTTCCAGGGCGAGACCTTCAGGAGTACCATGTCTCCCACCTGAAATTCCAACTCGGATCGGTATTTGTCGGCATAACTCTTCTGTCCACTCTGAGCGATCTGCAAGCGCTATCTAACTTGCTAGATCTTTTTGGTAGTCTGCAAAACCACCTCCGTACTACCCATCACCATGTGTCCAACTTCGCCCCAACAAACCAGGGTGCGACATCTCCGCCCGTACAACAGCTCGAATGGTGGGGCGCCCAGACTGGAGTGATGGTTGTTGTTGTAGGCGAACTCCGCAAGCGGTAGGTTGGAGTCCCAGCTCCCGCCGAAATCAATGACACATGCCCTCAACATGTACTCGAGGGTCTGAATAGTCCGCTCGCTCTGGCCATCGATCTGCGGGTGGAATGTTGTGCTGAAGTGCAACTGCGTGCCCAACTCCTCGTGAAACTTTTGCCAGAAGTGAGAGGTAAACCTGACATCCCGATCAGAGACAAGGGAGACAGGAACCCCATGGCGCGACACGATCTCCCGAACGTACAATTCGGCCAGTTTCTCAGCCGATGAGCCCTCTCGAATAGCCAAGAAATGGGCGCTCTTGGTTAATCTATCCACGATGACCCATATAGCATCAAACCCCCTTCTCGTCTTTGGCAATTTGGTAATAAAGTCCATCGTGATTTGTTCCCATTTCCACATGGGAATCTCTAGGGGCTACAATTTCCCAAGCGGCCTCTGATGCTCGGCCTTGACCATCCTACAGGTCAAACACCTCTCAACGTACCAAGCTATTTCCCATTTCATGCACGACCACCAATAACTCAACCTCAAATCTCGATACATCTTGGTGGCCCCCAGGTGAATAGAGAAATGAGACTTATGAGCCTCTTCCATAATCGTCTGCCTAACCCTATCCGTCATCGGGACCCAAACCCGACCACATCGGGTTAATAGTCCCCGACCATCCTTCACAAACCGGGTGTCCTCGCCTTTAATCCTTTCCAGCTTCCAATTTTCCGGGCGGATGCCCTCGACTTGGGCATCTCTGATCAAACCCACTAGCGGAGAATCCACTGATATCCTCATACATACCGCTGGGGTGGAAGACCCTGCTGACTTGCGGCTCAAAGTGTCGGCCACTACATTCTCTTTACCGGGATGGTAAAGAATCTCACAATCATAGTCCTTGACTACGTCCAGCCACCTGCGTTGCCTCATGTTCAGGTTTGGCTGATCCATGATAGGTCTCAAGCTCTTGTGATCCGTGTAAATGGTACAACGGACCCCGTATAGGTACTGTCTCCATATCTTGAGAGCAAACACCACCGCCCCCAACTCCAAGTCATGCGTAGGGTATCTCGTCTCATGCGGCTTTAGTTGTCGCGATGCGTAAGCTATCACTCGTCCTCTTTGCATGAGGACCGCCCCTAAACCTGTGATGGATGCATCACAGAACACCACAAAATCCTCAACTCCCTCCGGGAGTGTCAACACTGGAGCCTCGCACAATTTCTGATGGAGGGTCTCAAAAGCCCTTTGATGCTCGGGATGCCACCGGAAATCTACTCCCTTCATAGTCAGACGAGTGAGTGGCACTGCGATCTTGGAGAAGTCCCGTATAAACCTTCGGTAGTACCCTGCCACTCCCAGAAAGCTCCTAATATCCGAGGGAGATTTCAGAACCTCCCACTGCATACCCGCCTCGATCTTGGTCGGATCGACTAAAATCCCCTCCTGGTTAACGAGATGTCCGAGGAACTGGACCTCCCGTAGCCAAAACTCACACTTCGAGAACTTGGTGTACAGCCGTTCCCGTCTCAGAGCTCCCAACAGCTCCCGCAGATGCTCCGCATGCTGCTCTCGGGTCTTGGAATACACCAAAATATCATCTATAAATACTATGACTGAGCGATCAAGCATCGGTCTACAGACTCGATTCATCAAGTCCATGAACACCGCTGATGCATTGGTGAGTCCGAACGGCATCACCACGAACTCGTAATGTCCATAACGAGTTCGGAACGCGGTCTTCTCCACGTCCCCCTCTCTAACCCTGACCCTGACCTGATGATACCTAGACCTCAAGTCTATCTTAGAAAAACCAAGATGCACCCTGTAATTGGTCGAAGAGATCATCTATCCTCGGGAGCAGGTAAAGGTTCTTCACCATCAACTTATTCAACTCCCGGTAGTCGATACACATCCGGTGTGAACCATCCCTTTTCCGGACGAAAAGTATCAGTGCTCCCCATGGATAACTACTAGGCCGAATGAACTACTTGCCCAGCAGTTCCTGCAGTTGCGATGACAGCTCCTGCATCTCTGGCGGTGCCAACCGGTACGGCGCCTAAGCAATAGGAGCGGCACCTGGCACCAGGTCAATCCTGAACTCGACCTGCCTTTCCGGAGGTATCCCTGGTAATTCCTCCGGGAATACATCTGCGAATTCCCTGAGCACCGGCACGTCGGAAACCGAAATCTGGTCCCTGGCTCGCATATCTATCACGTACACTAGATAACCTGTACACCCATGCTAAAGGTACAGTCGTGCCCTGGCAGCTGAACAAAACCCTGATCCCACTCTGGTGCCCTCGCCATAAACAATCAGTTCTCCCCCACTTGGGGTTCGAACTACCACATACTACCCCTCACAGTCAATCATGGAACCGAATCGACTGAGCCAATCCATGCCTACAATCACGCAAACCTCCCCCATGGGAATCGGAATCAAATCTATCGGAAATGACACCCCGAAAATTTCCAAGTCACACCCTCGATAAACTGAAGAAGCAGAAACCCCGTGTTCGTTGGCGATAGACACTCGCAACGGACACTCTAACTCGCCCACTGGTGCACTAAACCCCCTACTAAATGTCTGAGATACGAAATACCGACTCGCCCCCGAGTCAAATAAGACCAAAGTAGGCAAAGAGTTCACTAAAAACGTACATAACCATAGGTGCCACATATAAGAATGAAACAGATATAAAAATAATGAGATAAGGATAGAAACATACCAGCAACCACATCCGGTGCTGCTCTGGCCTCCTCCGCTGTAAGCTGGAAGGCACGACCCTAAACCTTTGGAGGCTCAGTCCTGACTGATCTCCCATCCGTGATCCTCAAAGTAGCCGGTGCTGGAGCCTGCACCGGCTTGGCGGCGAGTAACGGGCAGTTGGCCTTCAGATGGCCAACTTGATCACAATGGTAACATAACCTCAGACTCTGAACTGGAGTGGCCTGGCGACATTCCCTCGCATAATACCCCTCCCTTCCACACTTGTGGCATCCACTACCAGCTCGACACACACCAGAATGACCCTTGCCACACTTCCCACATGTGTGGCTCTGCTGACCCCCAGTCCTAGTATCAGCGGTCTTAGACCACTTCGGCAGCGGTTGAGAATGTACTGGGATCTGCCGCTATTCTCTCAACTGTTGCTCAATCTCCAACTCACACCGTCTGGCGGCCTCCTGCAACTCTAGAAGAGTATCACATCGCTAGGTAGACACAAATTGGCGGATATCCGTCTTCAGCATACTCAGATAACGAGTCATCTGAGCCTGCTCTGAAGCAAACTCCGGGCAAAACATCACCCTCTCAGTGAACATCTGGGTGATCTCCATCACCGACTCCCCATCCTGTCTCAAACTCAAAAACTCCTGTGATAATCGCTCCCGTAATGTAATGGCCACGGAACATATCCCTAAAATTCTCCCAAGTAACAGCAGCTCTCTGCTTATCAGAGTATGAACCAGTCACAAGTCTCCACCAGTCCTTGGCCCCCGACCTAAGCAGGTTCAGAGCACACCTGACCTTCTGGTCAGCAGGACACGAGCAGGTGAAGAAACACCCCTCCACATCTGAAATCCACCTCATAGCCTTGATGGGATCCTGCATCCCATCATAAGTAGGGGGCTTCGTGTTATCGAATTCCCAATACTGAAAACCCCTACCAACTCCTCCCCCCCCCCCCGGTCGCTGATACAGCTGATGCAGCTACTGCGGCGGCTGTCTCTGCAAGGGCTGCATGGTGCTCATCAAAATACTCCACCATGGCGGTCTTAATCGATCCAAACATCTCCGGTAACTGAGCCCGGAATGCAGCAGCAACCTCATCATGCAGGATTTCCCGAATCTTGGCATCCAACTCCTCTGTACCTATCTGCACCACTGGCTCAGGTGCTGTCGGCCCCTCCTGACCTACATCCCCTGATCCTGATCCCGAACTGGATCCAACCAAGAAGTGTCTTGTCATCACCATTTTGAAACATAGCACAAGATATTAGATAATTCATATAAATATTTGGGAGCCAACTCCCTACTAACCCTAGGGATTGCGACTTACTTGGCACGCGTATAGGTTATGTGCTTTCAGTAGCATGGGCCCCTACTACCTTCATTACTTACCCATATTCGTCCCAAGTATCCCCACAACACCCTAACAATATGCGAAACAAGGCGAGCGCTTAACCCTCACTCCTAGAGGAATGCTAAATATCTCACAACTGACCTCTCGGTCTCACTCAATCCCTCTTATCCGTGAAACTTCCACCAACCCTGCAGCACTAATGTATGCTAGCCATACATAACGCTGGACCCTATAGACTTTTGAATATCCAATCCTACCCCAAGCTCCCAATCAAACAAGAACAGAACATCATGCCAAATCAAACATTCTCAGGCTATAAGATCTTAATTAGGTACAACTGTGATGCATACATTAGACAACTACAGTAATGATGTCAATCTCACATAAGGGATCCCTAGGCTATTAGGCATCATATATTCAGGCAAGTGTATCATGCAATTCCTGAAGATCCCTAGCCTAGTACTAGCATGTTGTTCTAACATATCACAATATCAAATAACTGTATGGTATTTTGGGGTCTACTTACTGGCTCCGGCTGATCGTACACCCTGCATCCTCCTTTACTTATTTTAAAAACCATTTAAAACCATTTTGAAAATCTTTCCTCGATTTGATACTAGATTCACACGAATGTTCCTCTAATTCACTCAAACCAACGCTATAATACCAACATGTAACATTCAAAATTTAAGCCAAATTTAAATTTTCGAAACACATCGAATTCATCAAAACATTACAACTTTGTTTTCAAAATACATTTACATCAGAGTTTTCCCAGAAACATAACACAATAGGACGAGCTGTACAATCATGCCTTCGCCTTCCCGCGATCCCCTGAGGTACGTGAAACAATAAACTGAAACTGTGAGCCCGAGAGCTTAGTGAGTTACCCCCAAAATACCGATACATATACAGTCCACATAACAATATCAACATTAGCATATCATATAAATCAAAAACGGAACAGCATGCACTGGGTCCACAACTTTATAAGCTGGACTACCCCTGGGCCCTCAGTATGAGTCTGGAATGCCTATTGGGCACTCAGCTCGTATCTGGAATGCCATCGAGCCCTCAGTACGAGTCTGGAATGCCTACCGGGCCCTCAGCTCGTATCTGGAATGCTCTTGGGTTTGTTGGCTACCGCACGGAGCAGTACAACCTCAACCCACCCCACATAACATGTCGACATGTAACAGATAAATGCACATACATGTAATCAATCAGTATCACAGGCAGTCCTACAGATCTACCCGACTATCACATCAACTGGCATGCATTACTAACTCAAACTCAACATAACAATAACTACTAGGATATCAAATCCAATGGGCCGGCCTTGGTGCCTTAGACCCCTTAGTATAGTGAGGATAACTCACCTCGCAACTGTCATCGGAAATAAGAAAGCTCAAATCCCGGGTCCAACACGAACTCCACCACCTAAAAGTACCACACGACCTTTTTCATAAATCTCCCAATCCCAGAAACCCACAGAATTCAATTGGTCAACCCCTTGGTCCAAGTCAAAGTCCACAGTCAGAGTCAACAGTCTATGTTGACTCGACTCGACGAGTGCAGGTTTCCGACTCGCCGAGTTCTTCCTGAGTTCGAGAAGTCATGGAATCCTCGACCTGCTCGCCAAGGTCTCCTTTTAACTCATCGAGTTCACATGCAGCCAAGATTTTGGGAGAAACACTAGCCAACTCGCTGAGTTTTCTAACACTCGCCGAGTTCAAGGCAATCTTCAACGAACTCGCCGAGTTGTTCATCCAACTCGCCGAGTTCATGGCCATCTTCAGCGGACTCGCCGAGTCCTTTAATCAACTCGCCGAGTCCATGCAGATCTTAATCCATGCAGATGCTCTTTAAGCCATGGCAAGGCCCCAAATTACAGATCCAAGCTCCTAAGGCACGTTTATTACGTAAAGTTGCAATCTTTACGTACATACAAGGCTCTAAAGGCCCGAAATGATCAATCTAAACTCTTTAATGGAGTTTTACACCTTGGGAAGGTTTCAACCTTGCACAATCTGGAAACTTTATGGATCTAGAGGTCAAGGGAAGTCCAGATCTGAAGTTATAACTTCAGATCTTAGCTTAAACATGGAGAGTCCTTCATATCACCCATCTAAGGGAGGTTCAAAGTGAAAGGGGCTTAAGGAATAACCTATTACCTTCCAGAGAGTGATGTCTGATGCAATCCCTTAGCTTTCCCGAGTTCCTAGCCTTGCTTTTCCTTGCTTCGTCAAATGCTTCCTTCCAAGGTTACTCCTTCAAGGTTGGACACCAAAGAACACACACACACACGTTTTAGGGTTTGAGAGGGACAAGAAGCATAAGGGGAGGCTGGTGGAGGCCAATGATCCTTTAAATAGGGTGTAAAACCCCAGAATTTAGGGTTTCATCTGCCAGCTCCTACTCGCCAAGTCCCTTTGGTGGACTCGCCGAGTAGGTCACTAAACACGCGTTCCATTCCCACTACTACTCGGCGAGTAGGGCAACCAACTCACCGAGTAGGTCATAAGACCAATTATTCTTTAATTAAATTTATACCCGGAATCGGGACGTTACATTTCAATTGGGAAAAAGTTGTTTTGCTATAATTAAGGGAGAGGAAATTTCATCTCAAATCTATAAGCTTAGACCGTGAGGTTTTAATCATTTAGTCAAGGATATATATATATATATATATATATATATATATATATATATATATATATGAATTTCATGTTGGAATGGCTCAACATAAGGAAATTCTGTATATGGGTCCATTATTTGCGCTCTAAAATTCAATTATGATTACGGCATCCCTTTTCATAATCTGAATTATGAGAACTTGGCAAATTGAAATGGAAATATTATAGCAAAAGACTGGTTTAGTCTTTATGTGAGACATCATGAATCGTGTCCCATGTGCTTCGAATATAGGATCGATTACATGTGTTATATTCATCCTTTCTAAAATTTTCCAAATGCCTGGGGCATTAAGAAGGGAAAAGGTCTAGAATTGGATATGACTAAAAGGATTAAACAATTGTCGAGGACAATCTAAGGTTACAAAAGATTGGTTGCTCAAGGACAGTTGGATGTATAGTGATAATTTTGGAAGGACCATATTGACATAATCTGTAAGGAGGCAACTCTTGTTCAGAAGTGATAGTCAAAATGAAATATGGAAATGTCTCAAAGTTAGAAATTATTCAATCTATGTAAGATTAGGAAACTTAATGAAAGAAGGATGTTTCCAAGGAGTTGATCTCCTTTGGAATACTCTGTAATGATTGTTGCCAAGTCTTTGTGAATTTGTGCATAATCATTACAAGAGGATCGATGCATATAAGTTTAGAATCTAATAGATTTCGGTAAATGACATGAATTTGGAATTCTTGCATTTGCAGTAGGATTTGGGACTGTGAAATGAGAATCATTGGAGTTATGTTCAATTGATTTGTTTCACAAAGTAAAGATCATAGACAAACATAGTATGCATACTTGGTGTGTGGCATGACTAGTGTTTAGAAAAACATAATGTACATACTTGGAGCATGGGACAACTATTGTTTTAATTCAAGAATAAAGTTGATAGTTGAAACAGTATACAATGAATAATGTGTAATCATATGGTGATAAATAAAAGGTGTTTTATTTATATTCATAAGTTCTGAGACCATATTGGATTCGATTATTATTGTGTTTCACTTTGCATGTTTTGACTTCCAGAATAACTAGGTCATTGTTCTGATTGACTAAGTTATTCAAACCATCCACAGTCAGTCATATGTTGGAAGTAGATATGAATCAAGACTGTCATGGGTTGGGTTTGTAGAGGTCTAAGATGTTGGACAAGGTGGTGCTACAACACTCATGAGTGCTCATAAGTTATACGTATTGGATTCTACCCGCGCTCATTAGAATCACTTCATGGATTTTTATCACGAGTGATCATGAGACGATAATATCTTATATTCTTCAAACCTAGAGATATGAGTTGTTACTATGAGCTGATAGTACATTGATTGCACGAAAACACATTGGTAACCCGATGTTATAAAGCGTGCCTTTGTGTATGATTCAACAAGTAGTAGAACAAGCCATATGAGTCGAAGTTTATCCATTCCTTTTACCTTTGGGATAAAAGCGATATCTGTGGGGCCCTCGATGATTTGATGATGACAAATGGAAGTGCTCGGCCGAGCCAGGACTGATTTGATTTGTTCAATTAGTCAGTCATCATAAATCGGAAATCGGGAAACAACAAATGGACAGAAAGAATGATTATAATCCATGTCTCAGTCCATATGATATCTAGAATGGAGGAATATATGATCCCTTATCTAATGGACAAGTCATTGACAAAGGTTAGAGTTCATCTACAAGGTCAGAGCTCGACAGAAGCTTTTGAGAGCTACGATTGTCAGTCGGTTCTTGAAGTCATACGCAATAATAGTTTTAGACTTATCCAAGTGGGAGACTGTTAGATTAATGTCTAAGTTCATAACTATAATTGGTAAGACTTGACCCGACCCGGCATGGTCCATTTGGGTTGCATGGCATCATGCACTTGGATAGACTAAGTGAGAGAAATTAGACACTTATGGTTATTAATATACTATAAGTTCTAGTATAGTAATAATAAGAATAATAATATTTAATTAGTATTGATCAAGAATTAATTTAGAATTAATTATGTGATCAAAAGAAGACTAGTTAAATATATGGTTTGATTGTGTAAATCCTCCATACTTATATAGTGGGCTAATGCTCCATGGATTATCTAGTTGGGTTGAACCCATAGGATCCTCCATGGATGATCCATGGAGGTTACATAACCCATGGGTCATGGAAATGAAAGGTCATGACAATTAGGGCTTACATGGTGTAACCCTAATTGTAACACACTATATAAGCATCATATTATTCACCAAAATCGGCCACTAGTGTGTGTATAAGGAGGGATAGCCAATTTCATGAGTTGTAAAATTCTCTCAAGTTATTCCAAGTGTATTTGGTGTTGTGTGAACCATTTGAGGTGTCACACTTGAGGCACTAGGCACTCAAGCTTCATGAAGACATTCTACATTAAAGAGGTATGTATTCTATCTTGTTATATTCATTTTTTTGTATGCTAGATTAGGATAATACCTTGGAAGTTCATATTTGCATGTATAATAGAGAAAACATAGATCCAAGGTATTTAAAGTTGCATGTACACTTAGGAGTGTTAGAATGCTCAAAACTCAACAGATGTGGCATATTCACCTAATGGCTAACTCCCATCACTCAGAGTCCCACAAAGCACGAAGCAAACAACATTCGGACACGGAAAACTACTCAAGCAATTATATCCTCATAATGAGAAACTGTACTAGCATACAATGCTAAGCTCATGCTATCAGGCATAACCTAAACAGGCTATCCTACTACTGTCTACTCAATTTCTAACATGCAATTCTCATAAGGCTGAAACACATAAAGCAGGCACATAAGGCATCCTCCTAGATCCTTAGTCCTATACTAGCATGTTGTTCTACTGAAACTGAAACTTAAACTTAAACTAAAACTGAACTGAAAATGATAATCATAAACTTGTATGGGTAATTTGGGAGTACTTACTTGAGCTCGACTGATCGCATGCACCACACCCTTTTCTCTTTATCAAAACTCTTTTCTTTCTAAGTTCTTTTCAAAATATGTTTTTCTTTTAAAACCATTTACCATTTCCTTAGTTTGAGTTCAAATGCATCCAAGAGTGTATCCGAATCCCTCAAACCAAGGCTCTAATACCAACTTGTAACATCCAAAAATACGACCCAAAATTTTTTGTTTTAATAATAATAAAAATCATATACTGAACGTCATATTGTAAAACCATACGTCAAATATCTCAAATCATAAACAAATGTCATGAAACAACTGTATCAAATCAGACTATGAATCAAAACAAACTCCTAGGACAAAGACTGAAGTTGTGGTGTGTGCGATGCCATCAACCTGAGCTCTTCACTTTACTTGTAGAAGTACCTGAAACCAACACTAAAACTGTAAGCACGAAGCTTAGTGAGCTCCCCCAAACTACCACATACCATACAATACATATAATCACATACTGGGCCTTGCCCACTGCATCGGACCGAAGTCCGGAATTGACTGGGACCTTGTCCCCTGCATCGGACCGGTGTCCGGAACTAGCTGCATCGGGCCGGAGTTCAGAACTGACTGCATCGGACCGAAGTCCGGAACTAACTGATCATAGCATAGCATAAACACATATCAACTAGCATAACACATATCATCTAGCATAACCACATATATTGCATATTGCATCAGGCCGTAGCTCGGAACACATAACACATAAATCATGCCTGAGCCACGAAGGCATCAAACATACTAACTACTGCATCGTACCGAAGCCGGGAAACTACTGCTAGCTAAACGGGCCGGCATTGTGGCCTTAGACCCGTTCCTACTGGAAGGAAACTCACCTCGTAATCTAGCTGTTGAATGAACTGCTTGGGAAATTGTCCGTTGCCGCTCCGGTATCTCCCCGACTACAATTTCCATAAGTACACTCAATCAATCACTGAGGATAAAATGACTATTTTACCCCTGGTCAAAGTCAACCTATTAGCCAAAGTCAACATTCAGTTGACCTGACTCGTCGAGTTGGGTCACCAACTCGTCGAGTCCTTACTCTCACTTTCCTTGCTTCTGCTTGCTACTACTCGTCGAGTTTGGCATAGACTCGACGAGTTCCTCTTCGATACTAACACTCAGTCAATCTGCATCCGAATCGCCGAGTTGTATGAACAACTCGTCGAGTCCTCATTCGACACATGAACACTCTGGCTGTGACTCGCCGAGTTGTATGAACAACTCGTCGAGTCTGTTCTTGAGGTATGAAGATTGCCTTGGACTCGCCGAGTCAGGGCATTGACTCGCTGTGTCCCTTCATCAATGAGTCCAATCTCCGACTAACTAAGTCCTCCCATAACTCACTGATTCCACTCAGCATAACACATAAAAGGGAAAGAACTCGGGGACTCGCGACCCGACTCTCTGAGTCTGAAGAACAACCCGCCAAGTCGGTTGCATGTAACACTACTCCGATGATTCTGCTCAAATCTAATGCATACCACTTACATATCTGGGTTCATAAAGCTTAGCTACCACGTAAAGTTTCCAACTTTACGTGTACAAATGCATGAAAATGGATTTAAAGGCTAAAAAGACACTTGAAGGAATAGATCTAGGGCTTTCAAGCAAAAAGGCTCCATAAAGGTGTTAGATCCATGACTTTGGGACTGAAACATGGCTAGACCCAGAGTCCAATCACCCCAATGTGATTTCTCTACCATAAATAAGCTAAGGAATAGATAAAATGGTCTAAATGTGATTCAACAAAGGAGAACTAATAATAGCAATAGAGGTGATCCAGTTTTACCTCAATAACTCTGCAACTGATGCAAGATCTTGGACCTTCTTCTACTCCCTTGGATCTAGCTACTTTTTCTCTTCCAAAACTTCAAATTTCACACAATAAATGCTCAAAATGCTCAAGGAAAGGTTAGGGTTTGCTAAATGATGCTCTGAGGGTGAAGGGGACTAGGTTGGGGATAATAACATGGCTTAAATAGGGTGCAAAACCCGGGGATTAAGGGTTTCATTCAGATTGATGGACTCGCAGAGTATAGGATATGGACTCGCCGAGTCACCAACTCAAACGTGCTCGAAATCCCGTCTCTACTCGACGAGTCGGGCTACTGACTCGTCGAGTCCCTCTTGAAACTTGAATAAATAATAATATTAAATAACATACCATAATTAGGGCGTTACATGAAACATCCCTTTCCTTTATCCCAACAAGTCCCATCATGCGTCCTCCCACACTTGGCACAATGTCCCTGCCCCTAATGGCCTCTTACTCGTAGATCCTCAGTCTTGGGCCTCATCGCAGGACCCCCAGTTGTCTGAACCTGATCTGTCTTCCTCTTCACGATGTTTTCCAATTCAATATCATGTTCTCAAGCTCTAGCAATCACATCCTCCATGGCCTTGCAGCTAGACATGCTTACAAACTCCTTAATATCTTTCCGCTGCATATCATGGTACCTCCTCTTCTTCATCTCCTCATCTAAAGTGTGATACGGGACCAGTAAGTCCTTCTCCTTGAATTTGGCAATGATCTCCACCAAAGTCTCAGTTGTCTGGCGAAGATCCTGAAACTCCCCCACCAACTGTTGCACCTCGATAGCTGGTGAAAACTCCACCCTAAATCGGGTCGCAAACCATCCCAAGTCATCGTGTCAATGGCCTCGCCTCCCAAAGCGAAATCTACCTCCTCCCACCAGTCATGAGCTCTGTCTTTCGAAAACAAGATACAAATATGACCTTCGACCCCATAGGCTAAACGTGGTCCGAAAAGCGTTCGGTATGTCTGCTAACCGCCACCTACTAGCAATGTGGACCTTCTCCCTAAAGAACATGAGAGCTCCGCAAGCATGAAATTAGCAGAAAGAAAGAGTGTGAGCTCCCATAATGGACATAATCTTAGTTCTGAACGTACCTAAACGCTCATCCATAATCTCCATACTTTCCTCAAGAATCATCACATATCCTATAAGTTACCGACTTAACCTAGCACTCCAAGTACCCTGCTAAACAACACATATAATCCCATTAAATCACTTCATAGTCTCTCCTAGGTTCCTCACCTCACCCTACCATCAACTGCTAAAGAACCCCTACGAATGTCAGCTAACTACTTCATGAATATAATTACATGCAATAAAGTGTAGATAATCCTTCGACTAAAAGACTCAATCCTCAAACAGCCAGACTCATACGGGAGCTGAAAAAATATGGCCAAGTCAATAACTCTAAGATTACTCAACCTTTATTGCATGTAACTTAACATATTCATGAAATAATTAACTCACATCAAATGAATCCCACAAAGTCAAAGCAAGCAGCATTCAGGCATCAAAAAATCAAACCAGTACATCACCTAATCAGGTCATTCCATCCAATCATCGGAATCCATACTAGCATGTAGTTCTAAAACTCAACCATTATGCGTATAAAGTTATCTCTCCTAGAATTCTATCATGAAATCATGAGCATATCCATATCCCTAATCTAGCATGCAATTCTCATAGCATATAACATAACAAGGATGTATGGGTATTTTGTGATTCACTTACTTAAGCTCGAAAGATTGAACGCATCACAACCCTTTTCTTCATTAAAAATCCTTTAAAAAAATCATTTTCTTTCAAAAAGATTACAAATTCTAAGTTTGAGTTCAAACACCCTCGAAGGCATGCCCGAATCCCTCAAACAATGGCTCTGATAGTAACTTGTAAAGTCCCAAAATTTCAAAGTAAAAGTTCTATTTTGAAAACACTTAAACCATAAGTTTGAGTTGTTCCAAAACAAATTATATTGATTAAATCATTTAAACATTAAAGTAAAATCATAAATAGACAATGCGGAAAACGCTGAGGGATGCTATGTAGTCACACCGGGCCTTTCCTTTTGCAACTGGAATTACCTAAAACCATAAACACATAACCGTAAGCACAAAACTTACTAAGTTCCCCAAAATACTATATATCATACATATCATTAGGCCTAGCCCATACATTAGGCCAAACCCATAATAATGGGTCTAGTTTTTATAATTAATGGGACCAGCCCAACATATAATTAGGCCTGGCCCGACATATAATGGACCTAGCCCAACATACAATGGGCCCAAACCTGTCATGTTGATGGGCTCAACCCCACATGCATGCTCATGAGCCCAACCCAACATACCATGAAAGAGTCGCAATGACAGTTAACATCCTACATAACACATTCTAGTGGGTCGACATTGGTACCTTCGACCCATAAGTATAGCAAGGAAACTCACCACAAACTACAGATAACTAAATCACACACACACGGCTTCTACAAGGGCTCCCCACATTGAATATATCCAAAAAGCATCCTTAATCAATAATTAGGGTAATAACCCATTGCCAAAGGTCAAATTTATATTCTATCTTATTAAAGGGTAAAACTCTATTTTACCCTTCCCATACTTGACACAACAAATCATGGCCCAAAACCCCTAATGACCGAAGGCCCAAAAATGACCCAAATACACATATGGGAGTTGTCCAACGTACTCCACACTTACGCCCCACACATTGATTGATCACCGAAAAGGAAATGGGTCGAGACCCGATACACGCTATGTAACAGCGAAGTACATCCAACGTACTCAAGCAGCATGCTGACCTTTCCTTAAGCTCTTAATACCTTAAGACCACTTATCTAAATCTCAAATCTGACTTAAAGGGGAGATTATATGTGCATATTTAGTGTGTATTAAGTATAGTTTTTTATTCATATATTAGCTAAATTATCGCATATTATGGACAAAAGGTACTTAAAAGTGTTAAATTATGTTTTTCAATCCAAAGATGAAGCTCGGAAGCAAAAGGAAGCAGGAGAAGCGGTTAGGAGCTCGAGAATGGAATGAAGAAGAAAACCACTAAAAATGGCACCTACTCGGCGAGTCGAGCCTGGACTCGACGAGTCGAGCCTGGACTCGACGAGTCCAATCGAAGAATCAGAAAGATAACGACTCGGGATTCTAGATAGTTGTCGCAATACGGGGAATGTGAGAGGGACTCGACAAGTCACCACTTGACTCGACGAGTCGATTCGCTTATTTAAAGATAATTCCACAGATCGATTAGAGGGAGTTCTCGGACGATTCAGAAGTATTTTGCTACGATTGAGAAGCCAGAAAAACCCTGACGAAGAAAGCTAGAATTCAATTCCGGGGAGTAATTAAGGCAAAATTTCATCATTCCACTTATTCTTTTGTTTTATCAATATGATTAAGCAACTTGACTTTGTTTGTTTGCTGTTATTTACTTTAATTATGAACTAAAACCTTTAGACTTCTATTTGGGGATACAAAGTTGACAATATGGTATGATTGATTGGTAGGATTAATTCCAAGTTGGTGAATTTTTGTTATTTTAGCTTGCTAAAGAACCTTGTGTGTGAATAATAATTAATTTTCTGTTAATAGGAAGATAATTGATTAGAATGAACATCTATTGATTATTGACCTCATATGATATGTGACCACTATACTATATGTCTAGGATTAATGAATATGAAACTAAAATTAATAAGAAAATTGAGTAAATTCATGTGCAAGCTTGTAAGATGACCATCAAACAAGAGGTTAATTAAAAATAATAAATTAATTAGCTATTGCAAGTCTAACTTAACCTGAATAATTAATCTAGTGAATATAATTAAATTAAACAATTGGCCACTGTTTGAGTTAGTTTATTTGCTAAGGATTAGGGTAGTGAACATGAACCTAATCACTTGAATTGGTAACCAACGAAAGAATTAATCCATTGCACTATTACCTTGAAATCAACCATAGAGTTAACCAAGTTGAACTAAACAGAAGTTCCTTTCCAATTATTGAATTTAGTTAAGTCGTTATTTTCTAGTAACAAATTAGTTTTGGTTAGTAAGTTTCTAGTATTGTAAAACTAGAGAAAAACCCTTATTTCTTAATTAACTTAGATAGAATTAGTTTTTTAATTTAATTTGCCGTTCCCTGTGTTCGATACCCTGCTTATTTAGCTATACCACAATTGATAGGTTCACTTCCTTTTGTGTATTATTTGATAATTAAAATTAGGTTTAAAACCAAGTGAGTTTTACACACATCAACTTTTTGGCGCCGTTGCCGGGGAACGGTTATAAAATTAGCATTAAAAATTTAATTTAATCGATTCTTTGTGTAAGATTTATCTTACACAAAGTTAATTTCTGTTTAAGTTTTTAGGTAGTAAAAAAAAATAATAAATAAATAAATAAATAAATAAATAAAAAACTGATTTTACCTTGGACTCACCGAGTGCATTCGCCCAGACTCGGCGAGTACGACGCTAAATCAGCTTTAATTTTTTTGTTCTTTTTACGTGTTTTCTGTTTTGTTTGCAGTTGTTTCATGACCCGAGGATCTGATACACCTCTGGTTCCCCCTCTTGAAGATCCGGAAACCGCATTAAGAAGGAACAAAGGCAAAACCGTTGGAGAATCCGCTTCTTCAAAGAACTCACCACTCAAAAACCTCAAATCTGTTTTTAGCAAGAAAAGGAGCAGCAAATCAGGAGCATCCAGTGCCTCGTTGACAATCGAAGACCCGATTCAAAATGACACCGAGTATGAGACCGAGGAAGAAAACGAACCCACATACGAGCACACATCCGAATTTGAAGACGATTTAGCCACCGCTATGGCTAATATGACGAAATCCCCATGGGGGAATGGAAGAAGAGGATGCGTGATGACACCGGCCCGGGACTTGTGCAACCCGCAATTCCCGCAACCGCTACTTTTGAGCTAAAAGGCCATATTCTCGCTCAACTCAAGGAGATTCCTTTTCACGGGAGAGATCACGAAGACGCCTATAAGCACTTGGATGAAGTAAATGATGTGGCTGATTACTTCAATGTACCCAATGTGCCTCGCAAGATCCAGCTTCTTCGCATGCTTCCTGTCACATTTAAAGGAGCTGCAAAAGATTGGTTAAAGTCACTTCCTCCCGGATCAGTCACCACATGGGCCAAGATGAAAGAAGAGTTCATAGACCATTTCTGCCCACCTTCCAAGATAGCCAAGCTAAAGAAAGCCATTGCCAACTTTGAGCAACAACCCGGAGAATCTCTTTATGAAGCTTGGGAAAGGTACAAGAGCCTACTTAGAAATTGCCCACACCATGACCTTAATAGCCAACAAGAGGTCTCCATCTTTTATGATGGAGTTAATGTCACCACAAGGCAACTACTCGATTCACAAGGCCCGCTCACTAGAAAGCCACCTCCGAAAATAAAGGAATTAATTGAAGAATTCTCCAAGCATTCTAGAGAATACCAAAATCCGAGGAACGAAGTGAGTTGTGGAGCAGTGAACTCGGTGAATGATAGCATGGCGGCGGTAATAGCTAAGCTCGATAGCCTAGACCGAAGAATGAAAAAAATGGATCAAACAATCCATGATATTAGGGTGGGATGCGAAAATTGTGGCGGCCCCCACCTCACCAAGGATTGTGATCGAGACGAAAACAGAAATAAAAGGGCTCAAATATTTTATTCTAGTGGCGATAGATACGACGAAGATTGGAGGAAACCGAAGAAGGAATGGCTCCCATACGAAGAATATAAAAAGGCTAAGGAGGAGAAATACAAACAGAAGGAGAGGGGATTCTATCAAAAGGAAGAGCCGGTGATGGAAAAGAAGGCCAATTTAGAAGATATGCTCACAAGATTCATAACTGCGTCCGAGAAAAGACACAATGATCACGATGTAGCAATGCAAGAAACCAGAAACATGTTGAGGAATCAGCAAGCATCCATTCTCAACATTAAGAAACAGCTGGGACAGCTTGCACATCAAGTGAATGAAAGAAGACCGGGCCATTTTCCGAGCAACACCGAACCCAATCCAAGAATGGAGAATGTAAGTGTAATAACCTCCAGCAGTGAAGGAAAATTTACAGAAGCACTAAGGATCTCCAAGAAGAAGGAAGAAAAGGTAGAAGAATCGGACCCAGCAAAACCCAACCCGACTCGCCGAGTCACTCCATTGGACTCGACGAGTCCATGCGCAATTGAAACACTTGTCCGTTCTTTGAAACCTTATAATCCTCCATTGCCATACCCAATCAAAGCCATGCCTGCAGAAAAAGTAGAAGCATACAAAACCTTCATGAATCATGTTAACGCTCTACAAGTTAATGTGCCATTTGTGGAAACAATACTCCAAACACCCAAATACTTCAACTTGCTTAAGGGCCTTTTTGCTGCTAGGAAGGATTTGGCTGAAGTCGCAGAAGTATTGATGAGTGAGCTACCTGAAAAGAAGGGTGATCCAGGAAATATTGTGATTCCGTGCCAATTTGGTAATGAAGTCTTCACCCGAGCATTAGCTGACTCGGGGGCAAGCATCAATATAATGCCTTTTTCATTCTTCAAGAAGTTGAATTTACCAGAACCAAAACCGGTGAATATGAAGATCCATTTGGCGGACAAGACAATAATTCATCCACAAGGCGTTTGTGAAGATCTCCTTATAAAAATTGGCAAGTTTATTTTCCCAGTAGACTTCGTGGTAGTTGATATGGAAGAAGACCCCGAAATTCCAATTATTTTGGGGAGATCCTTCTTGAACACCGTGTGTGCTTTAATTGATATATGTTAGTCTATATTTACATTAAGGGTGGGTGATGAGGCTGTGACATTTAAAGCTACTCCAGAAATCAAGCAAGAAGAGGAAAAGATTGAAGAAGTCTCAATGATGCAATTGGATGATGAGATATTAGAAAAAGAGCTTGCAAGTTTGCTAAAAGAGGATCCAAGCAAGTTTGTGATACACTCTAAAGAAGATGGAGATGTTAACAAGGACCTGGAGGAATTAGAAAAGCTACTGGAAGGAGCCCACTCAGAAAACACCCAAGAATTGATGGAATCCGTTCCGACTCGCCGAGTCACTTTAATGGACTCGACGAGTCCAGTCGACTTGGGCAAAGACTTGGCCGACTTAGATCTGTTTGTTACTAGTTCTTCACATACCTTGGATTTCAATAATATACATGATTCTTTAGAAGAACAAACAGCAAAAAGAGGAAAGGGAAGAAAAGTTCAATACTAAACCTAAAGCACGTCTTGATACGGTTCATTTCGAAGAGGGGCTAAGCACTGGAAAGGACGGAGAAATAAAGGAAAGGAGGGAGGAATCTGATCACCTATTCACTACTAAACCTAAAGCACGGACCATCATGAAATGTGAAGTAATTAAATTTAAAGAGAGGGAGGTTCAAGAGAAGGTGAAAAAGAATGGGGTAACGAAGAAAAAGAGGAAAAGGGAAGCCCAAGCAGCTGAGGATGAGGCTGTGAAAAGGAGAAGAGATGCATTAAAAATGGCTTACAAGAAAAAGATTCACGCTTACAAGACCAAGTACAAATCACAAAAAGTTAGGCGTGCGTTCCCGATGCTCGGAGATGACGAAACATAGATGGGAAGGAGTCTAGCTAATGACTCCTTAAAAAGAAGCGCTTGGCGGGAGGCAACCCGTTATATAGAGTTTGCTTCCTTTTACTTTTTAGTTTTTTTTCCTTCGTTTTTAGAATTTTAATCTTCCAAATCATCGGACATGTCTGCTTGAGAGTGTGCATAGGTTAAGTGTGGGGTGAAATGATTTCTAATAAATAGCAAATTTTTGAAAATTATGAATTTTTTTAGCGACTCGCCGAGTCTGAACACGACTCGACGAGTCCATATGGATTTCAGAAAAGACCATGACTTCGCGACCAGACTCGTCGAGTCTGACCACGACTCGACGAGTCGGTATTATTTACAGAAAAAAAAATAATTTCGAAATTACTTTTACAACCGGTAACTAGGGTTTTAACCCTAAGAATCAGTTTTCACAAACACACTCGCCGGGTGCCGTCATATACACTTTCTCTCAAGCATTCATCTTTGTTCTTCAAGGTTTCTTCAAATTTCTCAAGCCCAATCTCAAAAGGTAACAAATTTCTTCTTGTTTTCTATTAAGAACATGATTATAAGGCCATCTATGGTAGCAATTGCATGAAAAACCCGTTTTTGAAAAGTACTAAATTTCTAGGGTTTTGATTTTTCATGAATTATGTTGTTTCGACTGCTTATTCTGGCCTTAATACCTTAATAGTAAGTGCTTAGACAAAACCCTTGACAAAATTTCCAGGTTTTATGGTCTAGTCTTCATCAACCCGTCGATTGACTCGTGCAGTTCGCGCGACTCACCGAGTCGGGCCTGGACTCGACGAGTCGAGTCGAGAAACATATGGGAGATATTTTTTTTAATTATATTCTATGTTTTCTGGGTTTTGTGTATTTGTTTTGCAGAAATCATGTTCAGAAGGGGACAAAGTTCCAATGGCAACCAAGGAGATTTTCCATGGCTAAACTTCCCACAAATCAAGTCCGCTTCAACATTGCGGAAATGGAAGAAGAAGCTGGCTGATATCAAGAAGAAAGAGGTCTATGTGCCCAACCGAATAGATTGGGAGTGGCTGCAGAATGTTCGCTATGAGGAGGAATTAGCTCCTTATCTTTTGAAGGAGTTTCACCATGAAGGCGAAACAATGGTCTGTGACGGGTGGAGCCGGGTCTTCCGTATTCAAGAGCCGGTTTATTTGGAGCTTTGTTTGGAGTTTTTCTCCACGGTATCTTTCACCAAGGGAGTGGATGTTTATAACCCGGCCAACTTTAGTTTTTGTCTTGGGGGAGAGTTTCATCAATGCTCTGTGGTGGACCTTGCCTGTCGATTAGGGGTCTATGATCAGCCCTTGGTCTCGACACACATCTTTCGGGCCTTTTTGGCACAAACCCATATGGTGTTTCCCGAGGGAGTTACGAGTACGGGCTGGTGGAATACGATTGGTAACAAAGTCTATATCCCAAAGTCTACACAGGAAGGGAGCATTCGATCCCCAACACACCGCCTCATACACCGCCTCATTTCATCTACCATCAATCAAAGAAAAGATGATGACAAGGTTTCCAACCTCGACGTCTTCTATTTATGGAGCATCATTACACCCGGTGTCTTTTGCAAATTCCTTGGTGTTTAGCTTCATATCTCTCGGAGGGTGCGGTCAAGGATCGCAAAACTTCCCGAATTAATGGTGGGATGTTTGTCACCCGGTTGGCCAACTCATTCGGGTTGATGAACCGCGGTGCATGGAACTTCATGACATTGATCCCTACACCTCCGTTCAATCCAATTCTTTTCCGGAGAGCGAGGATTATTGAATATTATGGAGGTGGCCATTATGCCATCCCGAATGATGACCCCGTTGTTAGTCCCGAAGCACCGGGAAGGAGGGTTAGATCAAGAAGAGAGCGGGATGTGGAGGACGAGCCGCCGGTGTTTCCGGTTGAGAATGAAGATGTACCAATGGATTGGTACAATGTGGAGATGAGGCGGCTACAGGATCAAATGGCACGGGGTTTGAATTTTAGCAACCAATCTCATATCCGACTTTTTGACCACTTCAATATCCCACATATTGATGGTGGCAATTATCCATTTATTCCGTCATGGGATGAGGTGATTGGTGCGAGAAGAAGTGGTGAAGGGGGAAGTGGAGCAGTCGCGGATGATGATGAGGAAGAAGATTGATTTTTTGTGTTTTACTCAAACAATTTTTATTTTCCGTTTTTTTATTTGGTGTGTATGACTTGTTCAAGACTTTATTTTGTTTAATGATTGTATGCATTAGTTATTTTTCAGGATTGGATTAGGATTGCTTGCTTAGGAAGGGTTTAAAGTCATAGCGAACGGGTGTTATAACGAGTGAAAGCGAGTCAAGGAAGCGGAACATTAACATCAAAGTGTCGAGTCCGGTCCCTAGGGGTATGAGCAATTGAGTCTAAACGTGAGGAAGAGTTAGAAGAGTTCTTAGAGGCTGACACAGTTGCAAAATGCCAATTTTTTTCGTTCAGTGGCCTACTCGTCGAGTGCACTTAACTGACTCGACGAGTCGCCTTGTATTTCCACACATTCTGAGATGGCCGCACTGGTACTCGACGAGTCAGTCATTTTTTATACCAAAGGACTGCTGATTTGATGCTGCTAAGTGTACCACTTGCTCACTTATTTTTCCATATCAATTCCTGAAGATCTTACATTGATTTCCGCGTATTTGGAACGAACCACACGAGACGAGACACCCAAGGCATGGATGAGATGACCATGTCTAAAGTCAATTGAAGTTGGAGCTTAAATGAAAGTGATCAACCTATCCACTGCTATCCCAGGGGAGTTTGTTCCAATTCCCTCTTTAGTTTCTTTTTATGTTTTTATGCATAATATGCAATGAGGGCATTGCATCACATAAGTGTGGGGTAGGGGGTCGGTTACATAATAGACAATTTAGAGTCAATTTTAAAAAAAAATTGCATACCGAAAGTATTACTTAGGACTTATTTAGAAATTTTTGGTAAAAAAATTAGGATTTAATGTTAGAATTGTGTTGATAATTGCATGAAAACCCAAATTTTTAGTTGAGCCTATATACGTTCTAGTGCATTTGTGGCTTCCTTATTCCAATGAAACCATGGGACAAAAACACGACCTTGCTCGGCCTGAGGGATGCAATACGTTTAGCAGCCTAAACCTGAAATGTATCTAGGAAAATTTTTATCGTTAGCCAATAAAGGTTGAGATTGAGCGCCCCTGCTTAAGCATGTAGGGATTTGAGTGACAAAAGTGAGGTATACATGTAAAAAAAAAAAAAGAATTACTAGAAAAGTTGTACGAATTTTGGAGCAATTAAAGTGAAGATCTAAAGATCAAAATTCCAATAAATCCAAAAAGTTGAAGATACCAAAAATAAATCAATACAAGGTGGTGAATTCAAAGATATCAAAGATCAAATTATCAAGGAAGTGAAGAATTCAAAGAGCTCCATAGTGGTATCGAAAAGTTGTAATTCTAGAATATGTATGCTTGGGTTGCTCAATTAAAAATACCTTGAGGGTAAAGAGATTTTCTGAGGATGGATTCGAAGGGATGCATAAAATGAGCATAGTTCGGGGTGAGTGGGCGAATGTTTATGAGGATTGTGAGTATTTGGAGTATGGGGGTTCTTTAGGAAAAATTTTAGACACAAATGCATGCGTTGCGGTCTTGGCATAATGGCTGGGTTAGATTGGAGTGGTCATACATAATTCTAACGTCTTAAAATTCATTTTGCTTGGGGGCAAGCAAAAGTCAAGTATGGGGTATTTTGATATGTGCATATTTAGTGTGTATTAAGTATAGTTTTTTATTCATATATTAGCTAAATTATCGCATATTATGGACAAAAGGTACTTAAAAGTGATAAATTATGTTTTTCAGTCTAAAGATGAAGCTCGGAAGCAAAAGGAAGCAGGAGAAGCGGTTAGGAGCTCGAGAATGGAATGAAGAAGAAAAACACTAAAAATGGCACCTACTAGGCGAGTCGAGCCTGGACTCGACGAGTCCAGTCGAAGAATCAGAAAGATAACGACTCGGGATTCCAGATAGTTATTGCAATACGGGGAATGTGAGAGGGACTCGACGAGTCACCACTTGACTCGACGAGTCGATTCGCTTATTTAAAGATAATTCCACAGATCGATTAGAGGGAGTTCTGGGACGATTCAGAAGTGTTTTGCTACAATTGAGAAGCCAGAAAAACCCTAGAAGTCGACGAAGAAAGCTAGAATTCAATTCCGGGGAGTAATTAAGGCAAAATTTCATCATTCCACTTATTCTTTTGTTTTATCAATATGATTAAGCAACTTGACTTTGTTTGTTTGCTGTTATTTACTTTAATTATGAACTAAAACCTTTAGACTTCTATTTGGGGATACAAAGTTGACAATATGGTTTGATTGATTGGTAGGATTAATTCCAAGTTGGTGAATTTTTGTTATTTTAGCTTGCTAAAGAACCTTGTGTGTGAATAATAATTAATTTTCTGTTAATAGGAAGATAATTGATTAGCATGAACATCTATTGATTATTGACCTCATATGATATGTGACCACTATAATATATGTTTAGGATTAATGAATATGAAACTAGAATTAATAAGAAAATTAAGTAAATTCATGTACAAGCTTGTAAGATGACCATCAAACAAGAGGTTAATTAAAAATAATAAATTAATTCGCTATTGCAAGTCTAACTTAACCCGAATAATTAATCTAGTGAATATAATTAAATTAATTAAATTAAACAATTTGCCACTGTTTGAGTTAGTTTATTTGCTAAGGATTAGGGTAGTGAACATGAACCTAATCACTTGAATCGGTAACCAACAAAAGAATTAATCCATTGCACTATTACCTTGAAATCAACCATAGAGTTAACCAAGTTGAACTAAACAGAAGTTCCTTTCCAATTATTGAATTTAGTTAAGTCGTTATTTTCTAGTAACAAATTAGTTTTAGTTAGTAAGTTTCTAGTCTTGTAAAACTAGAGAAAAACCCCTATTTCTTAATTAACTTAGATAGAATTAGTTTTTTAATTTAATTTGTCGTTCCCTGTGTTCGATACCCTGCTTATTTAGCTATACCACAATTGATAGGTTCACTGCCTTTTGTGTGTTATTTGATAATTAAAAGTAGGTTTAAAACCAAGTGAGTTTTACACACATCAGGAGACTTAAGTAATAAAGTTCCTGACTTCATGACTTTATATGGATTAATGGAGTCCAAACCAAAGCCCTAGATTCGTAACGTCATAAAATATTCAACAATTCCTGCATGAATGGAATATAACCAACAAGATCCCATTTTTATGCCATAAGAACCTTATAAACACCAAGAAATGATAATCCTAAGCTTTGGAGTAGCTTTTACTCACAATAAAGAAAACCATGGGACCAAAAGCTTTCAAATCAAGGCTCTAACCTAGATCTAATCATAGAACCATAAAGTTGGGAATTTTATACCTCCAGAGGCATTCAAAGATTATGAAAGTCCTGGATATCCAAGCTCTAGCCACACAAATCCACAAGGTTGAGCTTCACCTTCTTCCACAAGGCACCAATAACACTTTAAATGTCAAAAACAAGATTTCAAGGATTAGGTCTTCAAAAATATGGTTGGGGAGGATGGAGGCTGAAAATGGGGAGGTCTCAACCCTAATTTTTAGGGTTTGGTGTTTGGATGAGTACGCCTAACGTACTCTATACATACACCCGACGTACTCGACTAAGACCACAATCCATTTAATGAATTACTCCCAACGTACTCCTAGTGTACTCCCAACCTAATTAAAAAAATCCTCAAGTGCCACTTCAACTTCAAACATCTATAACTTCTTCGTTTCAACTCCATTTTCTGCTTTCTTTATATGCTCGGAAAGGTATTGCAGAGTCCTATAATTCTATCTCATTAGTTTTGAATAAAACCATACCGAACTAAGATTCTTAATTCATCCAAGAAGCCCGAAACATCACTTCTTCCCATATCACCCGTTTGACTCCAAAACACGAACCGGGGGCTTGGATCACATAACCTATATTATCCACATGCAATTGCTTCTAAACCCTAATCCTTTAAAGTGCAAGGCCTTTACTTGATCCCTATGTTGACCATAATTCCCAAAAACAGAAACTTCTCGAAATAATATGTTACAGAAATTGAGGTCCTAAGGGTTCATATTTATAGTTTAGGTAACTTAGGAACAAAAGAATATTTATATGATTAAATAATAGATTTAATCCCAATTCAAATTCTTTCATTGTTTACAATTTAGAGTCTTCTGGAAACCTTAGAAATGTTATTTTAATCAAGTTCTAGTTATGAGGACAACCCTCAAAAAAAATTTACTTCTAATTATAAAAATATACCAATTTAGTTATTGACTTTTATATATATATATATATATATATATATATATATATATATATATATATATATATATATATATATATATATATATATATATATATATATATATATATATATGGTGTGGTTGATAAGCTATTATATCATTTGATATTTTTACCAAACCAAAAAGTAACCAACAAGGTAGCTTTTTAAAACATTACTTAGTTTAATTTTTCTAAGAGCTTTTTTAATTTTTTTCGAATATACTATTAATTAATTATCAAAAATATAATTTTTTTAAATATTTCTTATATTATTTTATATATTTAAATTAATTTTATCAAACCTATTTTTTCTAAACCAACTATTTTTCAGAGAAAAGTTTTCGGTTAGTCTACTAAATATAAACAAAAGATAATCTACCAGACGCCGATACCACAAAGGATGGGTCATATATTCGGGTCTAAAGCAAAGAAAATATTGTATTATAATAATGCGTTGGCGGCAAACTAAAGAAAAATCACACATGTGAGTATACGTGTAATCGCCCTACTTTTTATGATAAAAGCTTAAAAATTAATCGTATTTTGTAAAAATAAAAATAAGAAATATTAGTATACTATCTTATCTTTTCAAAGACTTTAAAAAAAATCTTAAAGTATTGAAAATAGTTATTATTTTCGTAGACAATTATCTGCAAAAATCTTAACTTAAATCTTAATGAGTTATGATTAGGGTGTAAACGAAATGAATGCTCAACGAATTGTTTATAAACCGTTCAACGGGAAGTTTGTTTAACTAGGGGACCAGAATCAAAACTTCATAATTTAACTATATAAACAACTTTTATTTGGTTTAAAATTATTATATATCAAAACCGTAAACAAGAAAATATAAAAATTGTTACATCTTTCTATTGTAGCAAGTTCTCGTGTACTAAGATCAAAACGATTTTTTGTATTACAAACATTAGGCGTAGGTTATCTTTATCCAAAATGATCTCTAGTGGTTTTTTGGAATATTGAGAAGAACTTGAGTTTTTTTTTTTTTTTTGAAAAACTCATCGATAGTTGATTATTTTTTCATGTTGATAAATATTATACAACCAAATTTACTAAGAGCATTGGGTGTGGGTAATAAGGTGCAACATCAAGTTGTACCACCTCACATGTCACATAAATAAATAGTGTTATAACACCAAGTGAGGAAGTGGACAACAAGATACAACAAGATGTAACACCAACTTTTTGAAAATAAATATTTTTATTTTTGTATTTTTTTTTACTATTTCGCTTTTTTACCTTTTTTTTTTGTTTTCGTTTTTTTTTCTTTTTTGCGTTTTTTTAATAACTAATATATTTTTTTTATAAAACATATAATTTTAAAAACAAAAAAAAACATAATATTTAAAATCTAAAATCCGATTACAATTAAAACAACATAATTTTAAACCTAAATTAATAACTAAAATACCATTGAAATCACTACTAAATACCACACACAAATCCTAATTAACCTAAATATTTTTTCCTAATTTGTTCCTTCATTGCTTGTAGCACCGCTAGATCAGCAGACGCTAAACCCTCCTCGCTTGTCCGAAGAATTGACAACTGTTGTGTCATTAGTTCCCTCACTTTTTGCTCCTGCTTCTCCCGTGAATGCCTTTCCAGGAATTCCAAATGACGACGTTTCAACTCATTTTTTCTTTTATTAATAAATTATGTTCGTCGAATTTTGCTCTCATTTCCGCCGCATCTTTTGCTCTCGTCTCCACCTCCTCCGCATGTCTTGCAGCGCGCCTCGCTTTGTCGCGTCCGGGCGGTCGTCGTGGTGGGGATATCTCTTGGATATCATCCGGGATCTCATCGTCATCGGCGTTTAGGTCGATGTTAGTCCGTGCGTCCGACACGTCGACCGAGCTAGAATTGCGAGACCTTTTGGATTGAACCTCTGACAATGTAGGCTTTTTATTCCACTTTGGATCTGCTCGCAACAATTCTCATGATTTTTTAAAGTCGAAAACATGACCCATTTCGACCCGATATTGTTCCTTAGCAGCTTTGAACAAATCAAAGTCATTGGTTCCACTTTGTTGTTGCGCC
Source organism: Lactuca saligna (assembly GCF_052625555.1). Classification (NCBI taxonomy): domain Eukaryota; kingdom Viridiplantae; phylum Streptophyta; class Magnoliopsida; order Asterales; family Asteraceae; genus Lactuca; species Lactuca saligna. The sequence continues at coordinate 32,437,752 of NC_136420.1, forward strand.
GCAATCCGGTTGTAAATACCGTTGAATTTGCTGCACCGCTTAGTTATCATACCCCATTTGCTGCTCAACATGTCGTTGTTGCGATACGGATTTTTCTTTAAAATAGCGTGAAACTTGTCGAGCACCGCCCCCAATAAGCTCCTTTTTTCATTCCATTTCCGCGAAGTTCGTTTTTTGAAGTAGCACACCAAGCCGCCGTCAAAGCGTATTCCTCCTCCGGTGTCCACCATTGTGGAACGTCTGCATTTTCAGATTCCACTGCTATTGATTTTCCTTTCCCTTTCCTAATACTTCCCGCTTCCACTTGAACTGTTGGTTGTGTTGTAGGTGACGGTTGATTGGTTGTTTGTTGCATCGAACCAAAAGTAGAGAAACGATTTTGTTGTAAATTTGGGTTTTGACCAAATTGATTTTGTTGAAAGTATGGTGAGTTGGGAAATTGCAGTGGCGGTAAAACGGTATTGAAAGCGGCACCTTGGTATGATATTTGTGGTGAACCTTGAGACGACAAAAAATTGAAATAATTTTCATACCCCGCAAATCCGAGAGGTGAGGTTGTGTTTGTGTTTGATGATGGAGGGGGGTGTTTGGGTTTTGCTCCATTTTTTGAAATTTTAATGAAAAATGTGTATAAGATATAGAGAGAATGAGAGAAAGGTATATAAAAATTGAAATAAATAAATATATATATATATATATATATATATATATATATATATATATATATATATATATATATATATATATATATATAACGGTAAAAAAGTTTTTTTTTTTTTTTTTTTTTTTTTGAAATTGACCGTTATTAAACGGTAAAATATGGGGCAACGGCTAATTTTTTTGGCGTCGCAATTCGTTTCCAAGGCAATGAGATCCGGGCGACGAGATGCAACGGCTAGGGGGGGGGGGGGGGGTTGGGCGGTGTTCCCCACGTTACGACGGCGTCGCGGACCGCCACGTGGGTCTTGTCGTTTCTCGTCGAGGCTCATACCGATTACTCTAACAATTAACAATATCTATAAATAAAAAGAGTTTTTATTTTCAAAAAATAATATAAACTATGTATTGATCTAATAACAACAAATATATAGACAAATATATGCTAGTGGATACCATTTATTCAAACAAGTTTATATACAAATAAATCAATAATTTCATTTAACATAAATAGTAAACTAATAATTATGAAGTAATATATATATATATATATATATATATATATATATATATATATATATATATATATATATATATATATATATATATATATATATATATATATATATCAAACATCTTATTTCGACATATACCATTTGAGGTGTGGATTTATTTGTAAATGTAACAAAAAATTCCCTTTAGAATGCATAATAAACTAATAAATATATAAAGTAAAATATAAATATACTTTTACACATCTTAACTCAACATATACCTTCTATCAGAAGGTGTAGCTATGTATAGTCATAATCACCAAAAAAAAAATAGTGAGATATATTAATTCTACTTTATTCACTATTGTTCTAGCCTAATGTCTAGTGAGTGAAAGACAATAAACAAAGATATAAAGAAAAAGAGAGAAACAAAGGTACATACCAAAGAAGTGAGAACGAAGACTAGAAAAGAGAACTCAAGCGCACAACGGTCGGCGGATGACATAGCTCAAGTTTCAACAATCAACAGTCCTTGCTTTCGCGACTAGTGGAGAGAGAGAGAGAGTACGGTACGAGCGCGGTAAATAATCTGGCGACCGGAAAAGAATACAAAACAACAGCGGTAGGCGGCGTTATTCTCCAATGAGTTTCGAGAAAAAGTTTCCCGAGAGAGAGAGAGAGAGAGAGAGAGAGAGAGTACGGTACGAGCGCGGTAAATAATCCGGCGACCGGAAAAGAATACAAAACAACAGCGGTAGGCGGCGTTATTCTCCAATGAGTTTCGAGAAATAGTTTCCCGGAGGCCGGAATAAACTTTGGATTTTAGGTTTAAACATTTTAGTTTTCTTAACCTCAAACTTGGGTTAAAATGTTGTAATTTTTTATTTAGATAGTTGGGTTTTTGTAGTTTTAAATAAATATTATGTTTCCTATTTTATATAATCCTAAAGAAACAAGGTTGGTTTTAATTTCGTTAGTATTTTCCGAAAATTTTGTTACCAACTATTCCTATCTATATTATGTAAAATTCATTCATATTATCAGCAAACCGATGGGCAAATATGTCATTCTAGTTTTATTTCCTTTCAACATGATTAGGAAATGATGTATAAAAAGATACTAGGAGACGTAAAAGCGGGGAGGCCATGGCCTCCCCTGGCCCTTAAGACGGTCCGCCACTGACTTGAACAATGATTTTGTTTGTTTAATTATGTTCGTGAACGTTCATTTATGTTGTTCGTTTACGTGTGTTTGTGTTCATTCATGTAAGTTCATTTTATCTTCATATATGTTTAATTGTGTTTGATTACATTACTATATTATATGTTAATTTATGTTTATATATGTTTGTTTATCTTTGTTCGTTTGTTTATGTTCGTTTAGCATGTTCACGAACATAAACGAACGAACATGAACAATGTAAGTAATTTGTTAAACAAACGAACATGAACAAGAAAACTCGTTCGTTTAACCGTTCGTATTCGTTCGTTTGTTCGGTTAATTTAAACGAATGAATATGAACAAGCCTCATTCATGTTCGTCCGGTTCATTTACAGCCTACTTATGATTGTTCTTTTGTCAAAACAATGTCTTTTCGAACTTTTGGAGTGTCCTACGAAAATCTCATTTTCCCTAACTTTAAATTTTTATTATTCTTTCATATGTTAGTTTGAGCTGATTTTTTTTTTCATTTTGCTATTTGTAAGAAGAATTATCCATGATATCAACACCTCAAATTTGGAGGTCGGAAAGTCATATTTTTTTAGTTCCAAAGTAGGTTAATATGTAAAAAAAAATAAAAACATTAAACAAACTCTAAACCTGCATCACTTTTATATATGAACTTCGTTTAGGTTTAATTTGTTTTTTCATTGTGTTCTTTATAACAAGGGATATCCATGAACATATCACACTCTAAATTTGGAGGTAATGTTGTCTTACTTGTTGTTAGAATACATGTATCACATGTAGCCTTAATTAGAAAGTAAAGATTAAATTTGATTCAATAAAATTTTTCAATACACAGGGGTAAGACAATCAATACATCATTTTGTAATTCCCATGATGGAGAGACGATAGAGGATTAATCGTATTAGTTCGGTATGCAGCTCAATACATTGAAGCTCGAGACATCATCTGTCTGAGTAAAATAAACTTTCCAATTTGGTGGGGGATTGTTGGAAATTATAGATGCATAAAAGTAAGTTAACTATCTTCCTTTATCCCTTATCGGTAGGGGAAGAAACAATTAGTGGGTTGATAATGGTTTCTCTTGATAGGCCTTCAAAGTTTTTAAGTGGATCAAAAGATAGGCCAAGCCTACACATGCACGCTTAGCCTAGTCAATGCAATGAGTGCACGATTTTAGTGCACTAGGCACTTCACATGAAGAATAAATCATTGGGGGCTGATGAGCTTTATTTTAGTAGGTTCGGGATTGGTTGAGTTGGACTTAATTAGGTTAATGGTTTTCGCGCTACAACAATGGGATCACTACTCGTTCTGGAAGGCCCACAACGAGTTGCTTAGAGAGCAAGGTGTAGCTCTAGGGCTTCTAGGGGACAACCATAAAAGGTTTTTTGATGTCTTCTACGGTTCCTGGAACTACAAATAGAACTATGTAGGAGTTGTATTGACTACCATGAAAAATTAAGCTCTCTCTCTCTCTTTCTTTGTGATTTCTTCCATCTTTTCGAGTAATCACTTTGTATTTATTCATCTTCCATAGCTGTTGGAACGAAGAATAATCTGCATTAAATCATGGGTGCTTACGCTGAAACTTACAATCATAAAGCGACGTAAGAACCTTTAAGGACAAGAGTCATATCCGTCCAGGTTTCTACAATCAAGATCAACCGTTGGCAAGGTTGTTTTATTTATTATTTTGTCATTTAATTTTCTTCAATAATGGGACAATCTTTTCTTTACTCCTTTCTTATAATTAGAGTTGATCGTGAATGATCAATCTAATTTATGGACAAAACTTTGTAATAATAATAATAATAATAATTATTATTATTATTATTAGTATTATTATAATTGAACTTATTATCTTGCAACATGTCACACCCCCGAACCAGACAGCGGAAACGTCCGGGGGGCTTGGGTGACTTCATTGTTGTGGTATCATCACATAGTATATTATTGAAACATAACATCATCATCATCACACATGTAATATAACAACATTCATTGTTTACATCAAGTATTGTATTTCAACATTACATGCCAAAATAGTCAAAATATAACAAAATATCCATATATTCTTTCTCCCCAACCTGCTCAACGGTTTCCTGAGAATATAAGTTAATTTAAAATGTCAACATAAAAATGTTGGTGAGTTCATAAGCATGTTTGAAAAAATGATTTGTATTAGTTTGTAAACACCAGAAAATCCGATATTTTCTGAAAAACAGTTTGATATGTTTGTGTTCGATCTTGTATTAATGCATGTGTGTTAATGTTTGCTAGAATGTAAAGAGAGTATGCAAAGAATAACCAAGAGATTATAAAGAGAATAACCCTAGACAACCCGATGTTGTCTGTGAAAGAGTATGCTGGTATCTCAACCCCCAAGGTTAAGTAACAGCGCGAGTATGTTACTGAGTAATACAAAGAAAAAAGAGAATGGTTTCCCGTAAATTTTATAACGTTAATTCCTCTAAGTGAGTTGTTATAACCATACTAGATAATGACAATTTCGTCTGTCTTGGCGTTTTTCAAACGCCGACAGAAAAATGTAAGGTTTTTGTCACCCTAGACTGGCATAGTCTAACTGTAGCGAACAACTCAGGTGTGGGGTGTCACCCCCGTATAGATCTATACATAAACTCCCACTAAGCATGTAAATTAGATGAACATGACAACCGAAATGTATTACTAGATCCTTAATCGAAGTTACGAGGAAAAGAGAACATATAAGGTGTATTCCAGACCCAATGAACATGTAAGTGGATAACTAAGGCCTACTAAGCATGTAAATTATTTTCAGGCTCAAAAGGAATGAGAATATATATCTCGAGCCCAATAGATATGTAAAAGGACAACTAAGGCCCATTTAACATGTATATTATTTCCAAGCCCAATAAACATATAAGGAGTATCCCAGGCCCAATAAATATGTAAGTGGACTACTAAGGTCTACTAAGCATATAAATAAATTCCAAGCTCAATAAAAGTAAGAATAACGTAATTTATCCGTTGTTTGTTACGTGATTTGTATAAGCTTCATTGGTTACCAAATAGACACGAAAAACCCATTTTTTTGTAAGGGAGACATTTTTGGTCGTAAAACCGAAAATTTGCAACTAGGGCCCCTTTTTGGTAAAAATGACAATTTAGGTCCTTTAAGGTCAAATTTTGTATTTAAGGCTAGTTTTAAGTAGAAATAACATTTTTAACCCACTTTTGTCAAAAATATAATTTTGGGTTTATTTTTATGAAAATGTGCATTTTCGGCCCATTTATAAATAAATTCACCTTTTTGGCCCAAGTTTTAATAAATTTACATTTTTGTCCCTCTTATAAAAAATTTACATTTTTGGCACAACTTTATTGAAAATGACATTTAAGCCCACAAAAGTCAAAAAATTTACAAACTTGGCCCAATAACTCGAAAAAGCCCAAAAGAAGCCTATTTATGAGTTTTTACACTTCTAGCCCTTTTAAGATCACAAATTGTTTGGTCTAAAATTATGGTTTATACTTTGCTTTTCTAGGCAATTGTAATTTTCCATCTAGGACCAAAAAGTGTTTACGGCCGTAAACAGGTTTACGGTCGTAAACCTATTTACGGCCTATATTCCCCAAGTGTGTGTGTGTGTGTGTGTATATATATACACACATATATATAGGTGTTAGGGGTGAGGAGAGGTAAATGAGTTTACGGCTGGAGAGAGTGAGAGGAGCTTAAGTGTGTGTAAGTTGTGTGTGAATCTTGTATTTGAATATACATTCTAATCACATCATACAGGATTCATCATCATCATCATCTTTTTTTCTCTTCTATTTTAATCTGACATCATCCGTTTGATTGGGATTCTGCACCATCAAATGGATTTGATTGATACACAAGTAGATTTGGGACTTAGAATATCAGAGCTTGGATTGTATCTGTAATGCCCGTAGATCCGGGCTAGTCAATTTAGAGGTAATAGGGGTCGAAAATGACTTTTCGACAAAAGATTATTTAGAATAAATAATCTTAACCAAGTTGTATAATATGTCACAAGGTTTCTGTACATATAAAGAGCGTCGAAATCGGAATTATAACGAAGAAGTTATGACCCGTCGAAGTTTCGCGACGGAACCGGCACAGCACCGGGAAGCGTAAATAGTGATTTTACGATGGAGGACTTTTTAGCCTTAGTGATCTAAACGAAAGTCTTATAATATGTTAAACCGAGAAAATCCATAAAAAGAACGCCCAAATCTGACTTCGTATGAGGAAGTTATGATTTTTCTAAGATTAGGATTAGCAGTGCATGGCCCGAAACTCGAATTTTAGTTCGAGCGGTTTTTGGCTTACGTGACTTAAATGAGAGTTGAAAATCTCATTAATAGGAACTTAACAGTAAAAAGACACACGAAAACAGAGTCCGTATGAAGGAGTTATGAATTCTTCGCGGTCATTTAACAGTCTAAGCGCCTCGTACTGTTAAATTTAAGATCGATCGAGAATTAACCAACGGAGTCAAAATGAAAGTTGTAGATATTATTTTTACCTACGCGTGGATATAAAGAACGTCAAAAACGGAGGTCGTATGTGAAAGTTACAGATTTTAGAAGTCGGAAGTATGCTGTGCGAAAATGGGTGATGTGGCACAATCTTGGCCATTGCTTTCTCCCAAAGTCTTGCCACTAGATAATGACATGTGGCACCAAGTTCAGCAATTTTCACCCTATAAATAGAACCTCTCCCACCCTCATTTTCTTCATACTTTTCTCATTCTTTTCTTCTCCTTACTCTCTCTCTCTCTAGAACCTCTCTTTAGCCCCGAACCCCCCCCCCCCCCCCGAAAAGCCTAGGAAACCTCCTTAGCACAAGGCGGAAGCCCCTGAGTGCTTGACAGATCCGAGAAGAAGAGCTTTTCCGCGTGGGAATGCTGCTCCAAGCAAAGCCTGGTTTTCTATAAAACCCGTTGTAAGTGAGCTACGCCTACGCTATTTTTAATATAGTTTTTATTTAATTATATTAACGTTATTAAGAACATATAATAAGTAATTGGGCTATTATTATGGGTTATATAAGTATTATTTAATGGTTATATAATAGTAATAATAGCTAGACTATTAATTAGTCTCGGTGAATAATAGACTAAACTCTAGTGGTAACTAGGTTTCGTCGAAGGAAATTATTTTTTTTCAAGAAGTGAAGCGCTGTCTGAGTTCGGAATCACCACCTTTTCAAGTGAGTGCATAGTTACTTTCATCTTACACACAAATATGAAGTATTTTATATAAACTTTGTGCTATGTGTGCATATTATCTGTATACTTGTTGTCTATGTTGGATGAACGTTTTTATACATGTTTTAGATGATTTAAACTATATACGTATTTTATATACACGAATATGTTGGGTATAATACGGGTAGATGAATGATGAGAGATAAAAGATGATGTGAGTAAACATTGGCAGCTATAGACTTAGTGCCTAACTAATAAACATCGACAACTATGGACTTAGTGTCTATTGGACAAACATCGGTAGCTATGGATTTAGTACCTGTTAAGGAATTAGTAGCTATGGACTTAGTACCTATTAGATAAACACTGGTAGCTATGGATTTAGTACCCGATGAATAGACTATAGCAGCTATGGAATTAGTGTTTTATGAACGAACATTGGCAGCTATGGATTTAGTGCCAGTCCTATAACCCTGGAAGTAATGGACTTTGGAATAAACGAATGCAAAATAAATGACTCTTAGGATAAATCCTTAAGAGTAAAGAAGATAATGGGGATGGGTAATTGGGTTAATTGTTTGATTGTTTAAACATAATAATTATATTATTGTGGGTTGAAAATCCTATGTACTCACCAGGTTTCCCAACCTGACCCACTCAGTTTATTTATATCACAGGTGTTGATATGAAGTCACATTACACTGAGAGACTAAAGAGATGTAGATCACTAGTGTAAATAAATGTAAGTTCTGTTTATGCTTATGTTCATGTATTAACGATGACATCCCAAACGTTTTAAAATGAATAAAATACGTTTCTTCAAAAATGTTTTAATAACGTATTTATCGTGTTTTTCTGGGAACGAATTCCGCAACATTTTTATTAAAAGATGAACTCTGATTTTTATAAAGCATAACAAAATCAGTCTTTTCTGGCCGTGAAAATGGGGATGTCACAGTATCAATAAATTTTTGTAGATATGGAGCATATTTGATCTTATTTTTGAAAGATTTTTACGTATTTGGATAGATCTTTGAAAATTATGGGAGGTTTCTTCTTTGCATTTTTCCTAAAAATGAGTTTTGGATCAGGTTTTGAAGCAAAAAAGGGGAAAATCGTTGTTTTTTTCGTATCTGAAGTTGGTTTACGGCCCTTGAAGGGTTCTCGGTCGTAAACCCATTTACGGCCCACAGACTCGTTGATCATCAGTAGTGTACACTTAAAAAAGGGAATGGAAAAGTTGGGGGTGCCGGGGATCGAACCCGGGTCTCTTGCCCCCATTGATTCACTGCCTTAACACTTGATCTAGCAAGGAACACGTTACAGCCTTCGCATTTTAAATCACATAGTCTTCGCAACATCTTGTTTACTTAGAAAAAAGGGAAAACGATTTTGGGGTTGCCAGGGATCGAACCCTGGACCCCTGTTTCATCATTCAAACGCCTTACCAATTGGACTAGCAAGTGCCTTGTTCCAATCCTTCCGAATTTAAATCAAAAGGACTCCATTTCGAACCCAATTTCACAATTTTGACACTTTTAACCCAAAAATCAATTTCCTTTTATTTTTAAATTTCATTTTCTTCCAATAAAAAAAATAGCTTTTAATTTTTGACTTTTGACCTTAAAATTTTGACTTTGACTTTCAAGTTTGACCTTTGATTTTAAACTTTGATTTTCTCGTTTAACTTTCAAAATTTCAAATTTAGCTTTTCAGTTTGACTTTTAAGTTTGGTTTTTTAAATTTGACCTTTAAGGTTGACTTTTGAGGTTTTAAGTCAAAGGTCATATTTTTAAAACATTGAGTTCCTTAAACATTCCGGTCAATGAAGTTTCATGCTCTCAAACTTGCATTAAAACTGTTAAAAATTTACATGAACACATCAATTTATTAAAAAGAGAAAATGAGGAACTTAAATATGAGGGGTACCAACTTAGGAAAGGCCTGAAACCATTAAAAGAACAATTAGAGGCCAAGACTAATGACTTTAAGAAATTACAGTCAGAGTACAGTGACAAAGCCGTTTATTATATATATCTTAAGAAAGATTTTGATGTTGTGACTGCCGAACTTGATGCATTAAAAGCAAAATATAAAGATGTTGAATTCAACTTTAAGCAATTTGATGTGTCAAGTGAGATAGTTGCATCGATGATTGAAAAACAATTAGCATTCAAAGATAATAAAACTAAGGAGTTAGAGTATCACAATGTACCACGTTCCTTTAATGACAACTATAACCCACCCTTTGAGACCAACAAGGAAGAAACACCTGCTCATTTTGGCCCACTCCCCGAACCAGATCCAACTCCAATTAAGACTGAACAATCAGGGCGAACTGAGGGTGTTGAGGTGAAGAATATTGATGCTTCTACTTTTTGTGCACGTAAAGTAGCGGAAGATGAGAACAAGAACACTATTGAACAAACCAATGTCTCCTTGAACTCTGAATCTATTGCTTCGAACTTAGTTGCTACTAATCAACTTGTTTTTGGTAAATACAAGCCACCAATTAAAGCTAAACATAGTGCATGTTGAAAGTGTGTATGTGGGAACAGCCAGAAACGTGGCAAGGGTACACCACCAGGGGAAGGAATAAACAACTTCCCAGTAAAGAAAAATACTTGCTTTCACTGTGGAACACCTGGACACATTGCTAAAAACTGTCCTAATTGAGCATACGTTCCCTACTACGCAAAAGTTGGTAGAAGGTGCCAAGAGGGAGATTCTCCAAAGGAAATCATTCGAGATCACAATCGTGAAATGGTGAATGGAATGCCAAGAAGAGCAATAATTCAAGCCTCAAGGTCAAGAATCCAACTCCTAAGAACAACAAGGGAATGCCGGCCCAGAAGTCATGTTCAAGAGATGCTCCTGTGAAGCCAAGACCAGTTAGGTCAAAGTCATCTCGGCAACCGAATACAAGTTCAAAATCAAGTGCCGAGGCATCCATCGGATCGAAAAATAAATGGGTTAAACCCAACTACAGATGGGTACTAAAGGTTCAATCTCCCAAATCACCTAATGACTCTAACATTTCTACATCTTCTGTTTGTGATAAGCAGGATATGTCATGGGAGACAGTTCCTTGCAAAGAGGACAAAGGTCGTCCCAGTTTCAAAATGGATTGGGTTCCAAAGACCAACTGATCCCGATCTGTGTCAGAGCAGCTATGGAGGCATATCATCAGACTTCGGTTTGTTGATAGTGGCTGTTCCAGGCACATGATAGAGGACATCTATCAACTGTGCAACACTCAGAACTTTAAGTGAGAGTATGTTTCCTTTGCGGGAAAGGAAGAAAGGAAGGGATCACTCATGGGGTTTTGTGCTTAACAATGTGAAGAATTTTCGGATCTATTTTGATATTATGTGTGTTGTTCTCAGACCTTCTGGATGCAAATTCAATCGGTGAATTACAATTTGATTTTTCTTCTCAATGCTCCTGAGTTTATCTTACACTGATTTGTTTTGAAGACGATTATTTTCTTTCTTATAGTTTTTCTTTAGTAGGTATTGTTCGGGAAGTGATATCAAGAAAGTGATAACTGGTAGTCTAAAAACATGTGTAAGGGACTGAATCTGAATTCTCTAGACTCTGTGTTCAATGTGCTGGTAGGCACGAAGGATTTGATAGTGTGGATTTAGATAGGATTGTTTGGACTGACCATACGAAGCTTGGGTAGATTGAGCAGTGAGTTAAACATGGAAATTCACGGGATACACTAAATTAATACACATCTAGAACCGTGGCTTAACTTTTCCTTGATGTTCGAAATTATGTCATTAATTTTGTTTCTGATACAGCGACTGGGGGGATATGATAAAGTAGGTATGTAGAAATTATTTTCTTGCTTTCTATTTGTCAGTCATATGTTGCTTCCTCTGCGTGATTGGAAGAGATCCGACCTGGATTGCAACATATGCAACTCTAATTCTACGCACCTCATTATCTATAAAATTCTTTCTATCTGTTAGCCATATGTTGTCCCCTCTGCATGATCAAAAGATCTGACTTAGGACACAACATATGCAACATTCTACCTCTTAATCTCTCTGTCTCTGTTAGTCATATGTTGTCCTATTTGCATGATTGAAAGAGATCCGACCTGGGACACAACATATGCATCTATCTTTAAATTTGTCCTCCTCCTCAATAATTGTTTACTCACCTAAAGTAAGGAGTTCTTTGGAAGTTCTTGATAATCAAGGTACATCGGGAAGTGGGGAACACGTACTAGTGCAACTAAAGTTGAACCATTTAGAGATTGTCTGTAGATCTCGCTGCTTAATTTAAGTGGACAACGATACTCGTGGTCGTCGTCATCTAAATGGTTTATTTAATTTTTTTTTTTTTGATATTCTTTGTGTTTAAGTGGGCCATAATACTGACAATTGACCAAATCTACTCATGAAGGTGAAGGTACTGATAAACAAAGTTAAGGTTGTCTCACAACTTTGATCCCAAATATTTTTTGTTTTTGTCAATTTTTTTCATAGTTTTCCTGTATACACAAATTTAGAGGGAGAATTAAAAAATTCAAAAATCAAACAAAAATAAGAAAAATTAAAAATCCAAAAATAGTGTTATTTATGTTTTATTTTTTGTTCAGAAAAATCTGAAGTCCAAAAATATTTTTGTTTATGTTATATTTTTTTCAGAAAATATGAAAAATACAAAAATATTGTATGCTAACTTTGTTTTTAGTATTGTGTTTATATCAAATTATATTTTGTCTTGAAAAGTGAATTCAGATGTAGATGAAACTCATGGAGACTGAATCGAAAATTTCTGAGCCGAAGCTTCGTCTGTAATCATCGAAGAATTCTCATTCGAAGGATTCTCAAGCTGAAAGCACCATTTTTCAAGAATCTCTACATGAAGCCTCCTCACCCAATGTGCGTTCAAAGCCAAATTATGAAGAAAATACCAACTGTTCAAGATGAAGTCATTCATTGAAGATTTATCAAGTTCATCTTGAAGTTGAGAAGAATTTGAAGAATAATGTTGAAGCCAAACTCCCAATGAAGATTAACAAGAAAAGTTAGCTACTTTTTTAGAGGGAGTGTGTTGGGTCAATTAGAAAAGAAAGCTATAAACCAAGGGGAAGATTGTTGGGTCTAAAATTATGGTTTATACTTTGCTTTTCTAGGCAATTGTAAATTTCTGTCTAGGACCGAAAAGTGTTTATGGCCCAATGAGTGTTTACGACCCATATTCCCCAAGTATATATATATATATATATATATATATATATATATATATATATATATAGGTTTTTGGGGTGAAGAGAGGTAAATGATTTTACGACTGAGAGAGAGAGGAGCTTAAGTGTGTGTAAGTTGTGTGTGAATCTTGTATTTGGATCTACATTCTAATCAAATCATACAAGATTCTTCTTCTTCTTCTTCTTCTCTTCTATTTTGATCTAGCATCGTCGTTTGATTGGGATTCCGCACCATCAAACGGATCTGATTGATACACAAGCAGATTTAAGACTTGCACAAATATCAAAAAGATTCATATTTATCAAAATACATTCTTTTAGGTCGCTTAAAAATGTGATGTAACATAAAAATACACCATTTTTGTTATTTTGTCATTTTGTCCCCTTTTATGCAAATCTCTTAATTTTAAGTAACTTTGATGTATTTTAAAACCATTTCTTTGTAAGATGAGTTGAAATGAGTGTTATATTCTTCAAATAGCATCATATTTTAGTAGATCTTCAAGTTCATGGAGTTTATGACACATAATCACATATATATCATGAAAAACACACAAAATCATGCATATACACGTAGATCTACACAAAACAACTTGTATTCTCCCCCAAAACGTAGTAAAAACCGAAAACAGGGGGTATGAAGTCACTTTGGTTTGATGATCTCGGTTTTTTATGAAGAATGAGAAGAACTTTGTCCCTAGCAAGCTTCTTAAGTGGAGTTTTCGAATTCTAGGATCAAAATCACAAAATAGTGTGATTTTTTAGGAAGGATCATAGCATAAGATGAAGTTAAGTATCTTGAATGAAAGGTAACTTACACAATTTTCAAGTTTGGAGACTTCCTTGAGCACATACACACACCCACGGTTTTAGAGGAGGAAAGGAAAAGAGAGTTTTCTTTAAGAGTGAAGGAGGAAATAAGAGTGATGGTGGTGATCTTTGGCCGAGAAATAGAAGAAGAAGAAGAGAGTGACAAGATATTGCATGGAAACATGAGTTTGCATGGATAATTATTGTGTATTGCATGGAGATTTGAAATGTAATTACCTTGTTATTTTTTGGTCATTAGTGAGGTGTCAACTTGTTATATCCATGGGCTTTTTTTTAAACCGAGAATGGATTAAGGAGAAAGAGAATTGAATTAGTTTGGACCATTTATGAATATACTCGAATGTTATAGGATCAAATATGGAAATTTCAGCCCATTGGGCCCATATGAGAGTTTACGGCCCAATAGTGTTGAAGAAAGGCATTTACAACCCATTAGTGATGAAGAAAGGCGTTTACGGCCCATTAGGGTCCATGAACTCTTTTACGGCCCATTAAGGCCCATGATAAGAAGGTGAGACATTTTAGGCCCAATAAGGCCCATGGGAAGCCTTATGGCCCAAAAGGCTCTTTTTAATGAATATGGGTCTATTTAAGGCCCAACTAGATTTCCTCAATCCAAATTAACCAAATTGAGAGTTTACGGGCCCATTAGGCCCAACAAGGGGTTCCTGGTCCATTCTGAGTTTGAACTGGGATATTTAGGGTTTCAAACCCATATTTAAGTATATGAGATGCATTGTATTAGGTTTTGCACTTCACTTTGGAGTTTTGATTCAAATGGATGATTTTGAATGAGCATAGTACATGATATCCTCTTAGATTACAAGTTTTACAAGAGTTGATGTTTATATGAAAACAGAATTTCCTAGCTAAAAATGCTAGTTGTGACACAATATCTCAACTTCTAATCCTAAATATTATTCGTTATTTGTTTGCTTTTGTAAAAACGTTTTAGATATTTTTTTTGGTTAAAAATCGTATAAGTGATTTAGTAACCAAATTAGTAAGTATGGTGTGATGTTTTATTTAAAGATTTTACGATGAAGACTTATCAGATGCTTAAGATTTTGGATGATGCCCAAGATCTTGGAGATGCCCAAGATCCTGGGAATAACACAGTAATGTTAATATTTTTAATAAGAAATATGAAATAAAAATGTTGATTTAGCCCATGATATAGGCACGTGTATATTTGGAAATCAGGAAACAAATAGTGTTAAAGTCGTAAACTCATTGAGTATATCAATAAGTCATAAGATATTCAAAAATGGCCAAGATACCACAGAGTATCTTGAGGTTGTATAAAAGAAAATAAAGTATCGCAATTGAACAAACATTTATAAAAATTGTGTGTAAGTAATGGAATAGATTAATTACATTAAATAAGTAAAACTAATAGCAAGAACACAAAGATATATGAGGAAAGCCCTTGATCTATTAAGATCTCTGGCATAAACCATGGGAGGTGACAAAAGTCACATTGTCTTTAGAACTTCTATTAGAAATCAGTAGAAATATTACAAGTGCAAACTAATCATGAGTAGTATGAGCGAGAGTGACCAAGTGTCAGTGTATAATTAGTAATGAATGTGTGTGAAATGATCTCAACTCCTCTATTTATATTGACATCTAACTAACATTCCAAAAAATTTGGGATCTTACCTTATTCTAACTTGACCAGGTATTTCATAGAGACTATGCATTTTTCCATATTAACCACATGCCTTTTGACTTGTTCCATCTCTTTTTATCAAGTCTTCAAGTCCTATACATGATACAACAAAAACACAATCGTAATCCTAAGATATTCTCTTGTACAAGATCTTGGGTAGTTTAGACTCTAGGTCAATTCAAAATGTTAGTATAAGTTTAAGATGTAAGATAAAATAAGATTGTGAAAAATCACCCATAAAATATTTAATCATAAATATTATCTATTCACTAATTTGTTTGTCAATACTAAATTATTCGTTATTATTTCATTATACTAATTATCAAATTGTTTAACTATCAAGTCTGAAATTTCAACAATTTTAAAGGTTTTTATTTTGACATAAATTTCACACTTATGTACACCGAAATCTCATCTACTAATTTCCGACTCATTAACCAAGATTTTGCCTGACTTAACCGATTTGATGGTTAGCACTACACCTGTTGGGTCAATAAGGTCAAGTTCATACTTCATGTATTGAAGCTCGCCTATGTTTTGGACCGTAACTTGCCCCCAATTCCGGTTGATCCAATTTTCAAAGTAGGAAAGGTTGTAGATCCAAATGTCACCTTTGATTTGGAGAAATGAAGGGTTCTACATAGAGAGTCAGAAGAACTATGTGTGGGCCACATCAATAACTTTTTATCTGATCGGGTCTATCATCCGTATGTGTCGTTCACTGACCTGAAAGAGTTGTGGAAAGCCTTGGAACTAAGTACAAAGCACATGAGAAAGTTACCAACAAATACCTGGTCTCTAAGTACATAAAGTTCTAAATGGTTGATGACAAACCTATCATTGATCAAGTGCATGAACTCTAAGTCATGGTCAACAAACTGAACACACATTCCATCTCTCTGCCATAATTCTTTTAGGTAGGTGCAATTATCACAAAACTCTCACCCTCATGGTAAGACTTCTTTAAGAGAATGATGCACAAATCTGATGACTAATCCTTGGACAATCTGATGAAGCACCTTCTTAGTGAGGCAAAACCCGCATTAGATTAAGCATGGTAAAGTCAAATCAAGTGTCCATCACTTGTTAGCTGGGGGTTCTGGTCATAAGGGCAAGTATGTGGGATATAAAAAAAGGAGCTCGGGTGTAACAATCTATTATTTCAAGTTAATAAAAATCAAAGAAAGTCAATGAAAGTCAAAGGAACTCAAATATAAGTCAAAGAATCAAATAGTTAAAATAAAATAATGTTATATACCCTACTATAGGAGTTTTCGGTTTTTGGAATCAAAATCCCACTGAAACCGAAATCACTTTGCGAAGCATTTAGGACCGAACACCCACCCACCGAGAACAAGCTTGGAACCAAGAACAAGCCTTAGAACCGAGAAACTTGTGACTTAGAACTGCATTAAACGAAGACTTCTAGACCGAGAAACCTTAGTTCTCGGATTGGACTTTTTTGACAGAAATCGGTTGGGGATAAGCCGAGAACAAAACTTTTAAACGGTGGCATACATTCCAAAGTGATAAAATACATATCACAATGAAAGTGGCACATCAATTTATCCTTTTATATATATATACATATATATATATATATATATATATATATATATATATATATATATATATATATATATATATATATATATATATATATAAACGAAAACCTACCCCATTATTTCCTCATTTACGTCCCTTTTTACTCCCAAAGTTTCTCTCAAGAACCGAATTCATAAATTCAAATCTTGATACTCACCTAAGAAAATTCATACAATCTTCATATCTTCATAATATTTATCTAGAAATCTTCAAAAAATTCCATGAAACTCCTCCATATTTTGTTAGTAACCTTACACAAATTAGTATTATTTAACATTTAACTATTAGTTTATCTAATTCACATATATATTTTATGTGTATTAAATACTATTAGGATTTTGACTATATTCACGTATTCTAACATGAAGAGCATCACCACTCACACCGTTACCCAACCTAGAACACACCCGATGTGAGTTAATATCCCTATAGTTTTCACAATCTTTCCATATTTTGATGGGGGAATACAAGTAAAACACAAGAAAACTTGTGTTAAAATACAAACCGTTACATTTATATTTTTAACAAATAGAAATAAACATATGGATACATATTTGTTATAGTAAAACTTTAACCCTTTTGTAACATGTCGAGCAACAGTGTATAACTATATAAACGAAAATACATAATTATTTTATTTCATTTTATTATCATGACAAAATTTGATAATAGTATACAAATGGTCTACTATTTCAACAAAACATTTATATAAATTATAATAGGCGTAGTTTATGGAACATACACACTATTTTACTCGGTTGGAGGCACATAAAATAATTATTTAAATCAATAATTATTTTTCGTACTATGTAAACACTATGAGGAGGTAATACAAACAAACATTTCAAGAAAAAAGGATTTCACTATGTTATATGTAAACCAATTAATACAAGATTGTGAGTCACTACCTTTATCGAACTTATCAGAGTACACACTAAAGTCCTGAATTATAATTAGAGTCTCTTGCAAGGAGAGCATGAAAATTGTGTACAGATTCATACGGGACTGACAATCTCGCACCTATCACATTTAGCTACAGTTAGATCGGCAGGTCTGGGGTGACAAACGTCGTACCATTCCGACGCCTGAAGAATGTCGTGCCGGCCACTAGTTGTTAGCATGGTTATAATAAACACTCACAATAAGTATTAATAAGACACTTAGTTTACGAGACAAATATATCTTCAAATTGTTTTAATTAGATAAAACTACGTTACACTATTTTCTAGTACGATACAGTTACATTTTCTGGAAACATACATCCAAAGGATATTATTCAAATAATCTTACACTACACTACACTATTTTATAGTACTACAGGTAGTTCCAGATACATACATTCACAGGGTTTTACACATATTCAACTACAATACACTATATGCATACAATACAACTCACATTTCGGGAAAAAATACATTTAAAACAAGTTTTATAAAGATATAAAACTACATTATCACTATTTCTAAGTACCACTATATTCATACACTTTCGGTCTTAATGTATTAAGACAACAATTCATTTTAAATAGAAAATATTGGATTTTCTGGAAGAACACACTATCTTTTTCAAGGAACAGAGATACATATTTCTCATGCAAAATGCTTATGAACTCACTAATTTTAATGTTGAAACTCTTTTCAAAACAACTTGTATTCTTAGGAAATCAGTAGATAGGTCCCACACAGGTTTTGGTGAAGACGGAGCTTCGTATTACGGCGTCTTACATTCTATTGTATGCTTTTGGATTCAAACAATGATTCAAATACAATGTAAATATTAAATTATCAATACAATGTTTGTAATGCTTTGATCTCTATTATGCAATTGCTATGATATTGTACATGATGTTAGCCCACCCCCGGACGTTCCTACCGTCTCATGGATTCGGGGGTGTCATAGATTGGTATCAAAGCATTGTTTATAGTGAACCAAGTATATCAAACCACATAATATATACAACTATAAACACAATAGGGCTAAAACACTCTGACTAAGATGTATACTTTCAAATATAATAATATTTTTATAAAAGTATACATACATGCATACATACCAGAAACAGTATCATGGTAAGAACAATATAAAAGTATATTGATAAGTTGGACACTGCGGTTAATCCTAGACAGTTATGTAAACATATCTGGGATAAATATATTCTAATCAACTATATTTATTCAAGATATGACCAACATGTGTTTGGTAATGATTGTGGTGAACAACATGTCTAAAACTTACCAACACTCTATACAAGGAAACTCTAGAACCTAACATAAAGTTTAAAATACTATAGGAGTATTTTATGATACTATGGAACTATACAATTAGGCTCTTTTATGTGCCTTTCATACTATTATTTTATACAATTAACATAAACAGGCCTATAATTAATATGTTCTAATTTAACATCATCTTTAAACCTTATGGCAGAAAAATGCCACCAAAGAAGTCAAACCGGAACAAAAACAACACCCAAACAACTCCACCACCGCCACATATGGGTATTTACATCTTCCAAGCTGTGGTAATAGTCGGTGTGGCAACCATCATGGCGCAAATCAGCACGAATAGTGCAAGTGGGACAAGAGGTGGTATAAGTGATACTAACCAGGCCAATAGTCAGGGGCACCCAAGGGAATGCTCCTACAAAGACTTCACTAACTGTAAACCAAAGTCTTCGATGGCACCGAAGGTTTCATTGTGTTAACAAGGTGGTTCAAGAAACGGAGTCGGTGTTTGAAATTTGTGCATGCCCAGAAGGAAGCAAAGTCAAATTTGCAGCTTGTACTTTCAAGTCCTCCCAGCTCAAGGCATTGGCTAATGGGAGGATCAACGATTTAACATAACCATTCCACCAGTATGTTAGCAAAATACTACCCGAGGGAAGGGGTACAAAATTTAGAGAAAGATCTTTGAAACCTTACTATGAAAGACACTAACATTACAGCCTACACTGCAAGATTTAGTGACTTAGCCGTATTCTGACCCCGAATGGTCACCCCGGAGAGTAAGAAAGTGGAATGATACATCTGGGGAATCTCCCCTAGATTCAAGGAAACGTGATTTCTGCCAACCTATCTACATTTGACAGTGCCAAACGCCTAGCAAAAACGCTCGTGGATCATGGAGTCCACCATGGCTTTATAACGGCCACCCTCGAACAAACCAAAGGAGGTGACAATAAGAAGAAGTTTTGGAACAAAATGAAGGGCCAGTCGTCACAAGAGCCAACAAAGAAGCAACAAAAAGGTTGCAATTCATGCTGCTACTACTCCTGCCACTCCAACACCCGCCAAACCATATGTCGCCACTCTCCCAAAATACGATAAATGCAACTTTTACCATTTATGGAGCCTATAGAGAGATGCATTGCGTTAATTGTAGCTCGAAGGGGCATACTTCCTAGTTCTGTAAGGCACCGGCACAACAAAACACCCAGAACACTAATGCCGGAGTGAGCCAGGCTTGCTACGGATGTAGTAAAACAGGACATTTCAAGACAGACTGCCCAATAACAAGGAATGTCGGAGGGGGTGGGAAGAGTGTTAATGATGGGGAATGAGGAGGCCGTGAATGATTCTATTGTGGTTACCGATACATTCCTCCTCGATAACTCATATGCATGCATATTTTTTGATAGTGGTGCGGAGAGAAGTTTCGTGAGCCACAAGTTTAAACACTTAATAAAACAAAATCCCAAATCACTAAAGGAAACATTTATCGTAAAAATGGCAAACAGAAAGCCAGGGAACACTAACGATTATATATATATATATATATATATATATATATATATATATATATATATATATATATATATAGGATGTACCCTCACTCTAACCAACTAATCTTTCCAAATCGACCTGATGCCAGGCACAATAAAAATTTTTGACGTCATCATTGGCATGGATTGGTTAAGTCCTAACCATGCTGATATCCTATGTTATGAAAAAGCCATTCACCAAAACCTGCCCAATCACGAAACCCCCATCATTTATGGCGACAATGTAACGACCCAAAATTTAAGACCAAAAATTTCTTTTAATAAAACATTACTTTAAGAAAAGTCATCATTCCAAAACATAATCTGAGTATAAGTTTTCAAAACACATGTTCCTTATCAGAGTAAACATTCCCAGGTTGTCTAATCTATGGTGTGTGCCATGCGATCACCCCGAGCTCTTCGCTCCGCTATCGGAAGTACCTGAAACCAAAACTGAAAACCGTAAGCACGAAGCTTAGTGAGTTCCCCACCCTACCACATACCATGCATAATCACATACTGCACATACTGGACCACTCCCGCTATCTTAGACCTCGCCCCCTACCTTGGGCCTCGCCCGATACAACGGCCCCGCCGCTCCAGGCCCCGCCTAGCTTCGAGCCCCGCTCGGATACAGTTCTGTTTCACTTAGGCCTCGCCTGTCACAGGGCCTCGCCCACCAACAACTAATAACACATAAACATATCACAACACATAAGCTAAACCCATACGACTGATCCTGTCCTAAGGCTTCGCCTATCCTGGGCCTCTCCCCTATCCTGCTACCGATGAGCCATGGAACCCCGTCCATGCTCCTACTGGTAGTGAGATATGGGCCCAGCCCACTCTCACTCCTTCCCTAACTTGAGCCTCGCCCATGTTCTGCTACTAATGAGATATGGAACCCCATCCACACTCTGCTATTGGTGAGATACAGTACCTCGCCCACACTCACATCCCTACCAAGCACATACATGTATCACACAGACAGCAAGTATAAACTATCATATAACAAATCCTTGGGCACCCGCCCGCTATTATGGACCTCGTCCCAAATATCATACTAGCATATTGTGCCTAGGGCTAACCCCCCGGGCCTTATACTCATAACTACATGGGCCGGAATTGTGGCCTTAGACCCATTCACATAAAAGGAAACTCACCTGCACTGGCTGAACTTGTTGATGATCTCACTAGTTGCTGCCCGGCAACTCACTGAACTCCTGCTCCCCTTGCTCCCCGAACTACCAATATCAAAGCAACACTGAGTTAACTAACCCCCGAAAGACAACCAAGTCAACTCTGGTCAAAGTCAACCTTCCAGGTCAACACTACTCGCCGAGTCACCCTACTGACTCGCCGAGTTCAAATGTTTAGATTCCTTCCATTCGCGTCTCGACTCGCTGAGTCAGTCCATGACTCGCCGAGTCTACCGATTTCTGAGTCCTGACCTGTCCAACTCACCGAGTCTCCACCCGACTCACTGATTCGAGTCTCAACTTGAAGGGTTTGGGGTTTCGCAACAAGACTCGCCGAGTCCAGGAATAGACTCGCCCAGTACAAGACAATCTTCATTTGACTCGACGAGCTATTCATCCCACTCGTCGAGTTGCTCCCCATCTTCATGCTACTCGCCGAGTCCACTCAAAGGACTCGCCGAGTCCATTCAGATCTCCTTACATGCAGAGGACTTTTGAGTCATGCATGGAATCCAAACTGTGGATCTACCCTTCCCAAGCCTATTCCTCACGTAAAGTTGCAAACTTTATGTGTGGAGAAGGAGATCTAGGCAAAATACACCATAAATGTAACTCCCCAAAATTACCGGTTAAAAATTTCATTTTTAATTTAGGTTAAAACGTAAAACATCATTACAAAACATTCATGATAATAATCCATGTCTGAAAACCAGTGACATCATAATAAGAATTCAAAGTACATCCCAGAAAATCTATAGTGCGGAAAAACAAAAGCGTATGTGTGATATGCTGCTACCGCGCCGACTCTTTTCCCTTAGCTGAAGAGGTACCTGAAACCAAAACTGTAAACTGTAAGCACAAAGCTTAGTGAATTCCCCCATAATACCTCATACCATGCAAGCATATAACAAACAACATTCAACTAGGAGTTACGGGCCTCGCCCACACTCGGGAAGATATGGGCACTGCCCACACTTCGCTAGCCGGGAGATACGGGTCTCGCCCACACTTATGAAGATACGGGCCTCGCCCACACTAATGAAGATACGGGTCATGCCCACACTTCGGTATCTGGGAGATACTGGCCTAGCCCACACTCCACTCTCGGAGAGATACGGGCCTTGCCCACACTCAACCGCCAACTCATATCATACAAGTATCACACAGACAACAAGTACAGACAACTCTATCATATCGTCACATATATCACACTTGACTAAACCCAGAGATACGGGCTCGGCCCACACTCTAGTACTAACATCTCGTCTACACGGGTCGGCCTTGGTGCCTTAGACCCGTTCCTACTGGAAAGGAAACTCACCTCGAAATAGCTTCTGGTCTGTGTGGGAATCGACTGTCTGCTGCTGCTGCTGCTCCAGAAATCCTCCGGCTGTAATTCCCACAACATACTCAATTAATCACTGCTAACTGTCCTTTGGGTAAAATGACCATTTTACCCCTGATCATGTCATAAGACAAGGTCAGAGTCAACTTTCAGTAGACCCGACTCGCCGAGTTGGCTCGCCAACTCGCCGAGTCCCTATTCAATCGATTGCCCTGGATCCCATCCCTACTCGTCGAGTTAGACGTTGACTCGACGAGTTCTCCTCCTAAATTGAGGTTCAAGTCCTTCATCCTACTCGCCGAGTTGTATGAACAGCTCAGCGAGTTCATCTTCATCCGATGAACACTTATGCTGAGACTCGCCGAGTTGTATGAACAACTCGCCGAGTCTGATCTTGATCTAAGGAGATTTCCTTGAACTTGTCGAGTGAGGGCAATGACTCGCCGAGTCCCTTTATGGATGAGTTCAGCTTCCAACTCACTGAGTCACACCCCTGACCCGCTACTCTACTCGACACAATGAAAAGGGAACAACTTGGAGACTAGCGATCAGACTCGTCGAGTCAGATGAACGACGCGCCGAGTCGTTACCATGCACTCACTATATACGTGATGCTGCTCGATTCCAGTCCATGCCATTCACAGATCTGGGTTCCTAGAGCATGAATAACACTTAAATTTTCCAACTTTACGTGTAAATATTCCTCAATGAGAGTTTTAGGGTTCCAACTCGCCGAGTCCCTATTCAATCGACTGCCCTAAATCCCGTCCCTACTCGTCAAGTTAGACGTTGACTCGACGAGTTCTCCTCCTAAATTGAGGTTCAAGTCCTTCATCCAACTCGCTGAGTTGTATGAACAGCTCGGCGAGTTCATCCTCATCCGATGAACACTTATGCTGAGACTCGCCGAGTTGTATGAACAACTCGCCGAGTCTGATCTTGATCTAAGGAGATTGCCTTGAACTTGCCGAGTGAGGGCAATGAATCGCCGAGTCCCTTTATGGATGAGTTTGGCTTCCAACTCACTGAGTCACACCCCGTGACCCGCTACTCTACTCGACACAATGAAAAGGGAACAACTCGGAGACTCGCGAGCAGACTCGTCGAGTCAGATGAACGACGCGCCGAGTCGTTACCATGCACTCACTATATACGCGATGTTGCTCGATTCCAGTCCATGCCATTCACAGATCTAGGTTCATAGAGCATGAATAACACGTAAATTTTCCAACTTTACGTGTAAATATTCCTCAATGAGAGTTTTAGGGTTCAAAATGCACCAAAGGAGTAGATCTAGGGTGTACAAGCAACATGGGTCCATAAAGGTAGTCGATCCAAGCTCCTGGAGCTCGATTCCACCTAGATCTAGAGGCTAATCAGCCTAAAACGAACCCTCCACACACACAAGCTTGGAAAATGGGTCAAGAAGGACTTTAATGGGGCCATAAGCATGAAAACATGGGGGAAAACGAGCCATACCTTAGTGAACACTCTGAGATAGCTCAATGATGCTTGACCTCCTCTTCTTCCTCTTGATCTCCTTTCCTACTCACTCCAAACTTCAAGAGGACACACCAATGGCTTCAAATCCACAAAAACGAGGCTTAAAACGAGGTGTAGGGCTTTGAGGGTGAATGGGGGCTGGCTTGGGGTGGAAAAAGTGATTAAATAGGGTGCAAACCCCTGAAACTTAGGGTTTCATTCAACAACGGTGATTCGCCGAGTCCAGGATATGGACTCGCCGAGTCGCCAACTTATAACGTGTCCCGGGTCCCGTCTCTACTCGGAGAGTCGGACCTATGACTCACCGAGTCCAAGGCTAAAAATGGAAAATACTCAAATAAGATTTACGTACCAGGAACCAGGTGCTACAAATCTCCCCCACTTATTTTAGACTTCGTCCTCGAAGTCTGCTGCTCGATCCTGAAACAGCTCGGGGTAATGCTCCATCATTTCTTCCACCGGCTCCCAATTCCACTCCGAACCCTTGCGGTGCTGCCATTGCACCTTCACTAGCTCCACCCTTTTGTTCCTAAAATCCTTCGACTTCTTGTCGAGGATTGCGACTGGGCGCTCGATGTAATTCAGGCTGCCATCAACCTGAATATCTTCTAACGGCACTACTGTTGAATCGTCCACTAGGCACTTCCGCAGCTGAGAAACATGGAAAGTGTTGTGGATCTGGCTAAGCTTAACTGGCAGATCCAACCTATACGCCACCTTGCCCACCTGGCTACAACCCTGAACGGCCCAATAAACCTCGAGCCCAACTTGCCCCGCTTCCTGAATCGAATGACGCCCTTCGAAGGCAACACCTTCAGGAGAACCATATCCCCAACATGGAACTCCAGGTCAGATCAGTGCTTGTCGACGTAACTTTTCTGCTGACTCTGAGCAGTCTGAAGCCTGCTCCGAACCGGCTGAATCCTCTCGGTCGTCTTGAGCACCACCTTGGTTCTCCTCATGATTCTCTGGCCAACCTCTCCCCAGCATATCGGGGTCCTGCACCTCCGACCGTACAACATCTCAAATAGGGGACGATCAATACTCGCGTGGTAGATGTTGTTGCATGAGAACTCGGCGAAGGGAAGATAGGTATCCTAGCTACCACCGAAATCTAACACGCACGCTCGCAACATATCCTCCAAGGTCTGGATGGTCCGCTAGCTCTGACCATCTATCTGCGGGTGAAAAGCGGTGCTAAAATGCAAACGAGTCCCCAACTCGTCATGAAATCTCTTCCAAAACGTGAAAGTAAAACGCACATCCCTGTCTGAGATAACCGTTACTGGCACCCCGTGCCACGCCACGATCTCTCTGATATAGATGTCGGCCAATTTCTCGGCCGACACACTCTCCTGAATCGGGATAAAGTGAGCACTCTTGGTCAATCGATCCACGATAACCCAAATCGAATCTACTCCACGCGCGGTCCTGGGAAGCTTTGTGATAAAATCCATCGTGATATCTTCCCATTTCCACAACGGGATGTCCAATGACTACATCTTCCCATGCGGTCTCTGATGTTCGGCCTTGACCTTCCTGCAGGTCAAGCACCGCTTGACGTACGATGCCACATCCCGCTTCATGCAGGGCCAGCAATAATCTAGACGAAGATCCCTATACATCTTCGTCGCCCCGTGATGAATAGAGAATCGGGACTTGTGCGCCTCCTCCATCAAGATCTGGCGCACGCCTCCGTGATATGGCACCCACACCCTGCGGTGTAGTGTCAATAATCCTCGGCTATCATAATCGAAGGAGGAAACCTGACCCATCATGCGCTCGATCTTCCGATGTTCCTCCTTGATAGCCTCTTGCTGAGCCTCTCGAATTCGCTCCAACAGAGGAGTCACTACGGTCATCCTCATGCAAACCTCCCTGATCGGTGCCGTCTTGCGGCTAAGCGCATCGGCCACCACATTGGCCTTCCCCGGGTGGTCTAGGATCTCGCAATCATAATCCTTTACCACGTCCAACCACCGACGCTGCCTCATGTTCAGATTCGGTTGATCCATGAGGTACCTGAAACTCTTTTGGTCCGTGTAGATAGTACATCGAACCCCGTAGAGGTAATGTCACCAAATCTTGAGGGCAAACACCACCACCCCCAACTCCAAATCATGCGTCGGGTAATTCGCCTCATGAGGCTTGAGCTGCCTCGAAGCGTAGGCAATGAAATGCCCCCTCTTCATCAGTACTGCGCCCAACCCTGAAATGGACGCATCACAATAAACCACAAAATCCTTTACGACCTCTGGCAGGGCTAAGATCGGCACCTCGCACAATCTCTGTCTCAGCGTCTCAAATGCAGTTTGTTGCTCGGGTCCCCACCGAAAGACCATGGCTTTCTTCGTCAGCCGCGTCAGGGGTACGTCTATCTTGGAGAAATCCTGAATAAATCTCTGATAGTAGCCTGCTAATCCCAGGAAACTCCGAATCTCAGATGGAGACTTCGGAACCTCCCATCTTATCACGGCCTCGACCTTGGCCGGATCGACCAGAATCCCGTTCTGGCTGACAAGGTGTCCAAGAAATTGCACCTTGCGCAACCAAAACTCACACTTGGAGAACTTGGCATACAATCTCTCCCTCCTCAGGGTCTCCAACACCTCTGTCAAATGCTCCTCATGCTCCTCTTGAGTCTTGGAATAAACCAAGATGTCATCGATAAAGACTATCACAGACCGATCCAGCATCCGTCTGCATACGCGGTTCATGAGGTCCATGAACGCGGCAGGAACATTGGTGAGCCCAAACGGCATCACCACGAACTCATAGTGGCCATAGCGCGTCCGAAACGTGGTCTTCTGCGTATCCTCCTCCCTGACCCTCATCTGATGATAACCCGAACGCAAATCAATCTTGGAGAACCAAGATGCTCCCTGAAGCTGATCAAAGAGATCATCAATCCTCGGGAGTGGGTAACGGTTCTTCACCGTTACCTTATTCAACTCCCGATAATCTATACACATCCGGTGCGACCCGTCCTTCTTCTTCACAAACAGGATCGGGGCTCCCCAGGGTGAACTATTCGGACGAATAAATCCCTTGTCTAGCAGCTCCTGCAGCTACGTAGACAACTCCTGCATCTCGGGAGGAGCCAACCAACATGGTGTCTTGGCTATCGGAGCCACACCAGGAACGAGGTCAATCCTAAACTCCACCTGTCACTCCGAGGTATCCCAGGAAGCTCCTCTGGGAAAACATCTGCGAAATCCCGCACCACCGGAACCTCGCTCACGGTCGCATTACCCGCCTCCCGGGTATCCATCACATACGCGACATATTTTGCACATCCCTGCTGAAGGTAGCATCTAGCCCTCGCTGTTGAACATATTGCAGGTCCGCGATGTGGCCTCTCGCCATGAATCACTAACTCTCCCCCACCTGGGGTCCTGACTCGCACTAGCTGTTGCACGCAATCTATCACCGCCCCATTAGGGCTCAACCAGTCCATGCCTATAATCACCTTGTTCCCACGCAACGGAATGGGAACCAAATCTACCAAGTAGCGCTCCTCGAACAAACGCAATACGCAGTCCCGAAATACCATCGATGCTCGCACCGATCGATCATCAGCAATTTCTGCTTCCAAAGGGCAATCCAACATGCCCGAAGACTCAGGAAACCTCTTGCTAAGCGCAAGGGACACAAACGATTGGGATGCACCAGAGTCGAACAACACCTGAACTGGGATATCGTTCACATGGAACGATCCTAACACATATACATATACCGAGGCACATATTAATATCATAACATCATATAAATAAAATTGAGGGAAAGAATCATACCCGTCACCACATAGGGTGCGGCGCGTGCCTCCTCGGTAGTTAGCTGAAATGCCCAACTCCTCACCACTGGAGCCTCTGCCTTGCCCTGCCGACCATCCGTGATCCGCAGGGTCGCTGGAGCTGGCGCCTTCACTGACGCTGCAGCTGTCAACTGGGGGAAATTGGCCTTCTTGTGGCCCCTCTGGTTGCAGTGGAAACACAGCAACTCAGATGTCTGTATAACCGAAACAGGAGTAGTACAATCCCTGCTAAAGTGCCCTGTCTTTCCGCACTTGTAGCACCCTGCTGATCCCATCCGACATGCTCCCTCATGTGTCCTGCCTCATTTCCCACAGCGGTCAGGTCCCCCTTGGCCTTTCGGCCTCCCATCTGATCCTCGAGACTTCTTCCTTGAACCCCAATCACCTGCCCCACCTCTGCTTTCCTCTTCCGAATGTGCTCTAGATCAATCTCCCTTTCCCTCACCCTGGCGATCATGGACTCCAGGGTAGGGCAAGTTGAAAAGCTAACATGCTCCCGGATGTAAGCCCAAAGCATATCATGATAATAGGTCCTCTTCATATCCTCGTCACCTGCATACTGGGGCACCAACAAAGCCCTCTCCCGGAACTTGGCAGTGATCTCTGCCACAGTCTCAATCGTCTGCCTCATGTCCAGAAACTCCATGGCCAACTGTTGAAGCTCGACAGCCGGCGCAAACTCTGCCCTGAACCTGGTCACAAAGTCCGACCAGGTCATAGCCTCGATAGCTGAGGCTCCCAACGAGTCACCCACTAACTCCCACCAGTCTCGAGCTCGGTCCTGTAAACACCCTGCTGCATACCTCACCTTCAACCCCTCGGGGAAGAAGCTAGTCAACTATGCACACTCGATGTCTGCAATCCATCGTCTGGCGGCAATGGGGTCTTTCACCCCGTGGAAATCCGGCGCACCACTGCCCCTGAAGTCCTTAAAGGACAGTGTGCGAGATCCCGACTGGCCAGATGCCATGTCGCTCCTGAACTCCCTGAGGCGATCCTCCATCAACTCAATGATCCCTTCCTTGATCGACCCGAAGATAATAGGGGTAAATTCAAGGATACCCCTGGTGATCTCTGACGCAATGAACTCGCGTAGTCCCTCATCTACCGACTCGGAACCTGATCCCAAACCTGACCCCTCTCCTGAATCGCCATCTATCGGCCTCGATCCTAGTACCACCATTCTGCAATACATAAATAACAATCATTAGTGATACTGATACTTCTTGAGGGATCACAACCACTTACAAGTTCCCTGGTCTTATCTTGGCCTTCCTTGGTTCGGGTACGGATCCTCTGCTTTCAGTAGTACGGGCCCATACTACCTTCCACATCTATCCGTACCTTCTTCAAGGACTGCTCGACTCCACCAGATTCCTTCCACTACTGCTGATCACTGCTATACTCATTCTAGGCTTTCCCTAGGGAAATCTCCGACTCTACTCTATCCAGTCCTCAGCTGCTGCGGGCCTCCTTGTAATGCCAATTAGCCACCACCTGAATATCATCACATGTGATGAGGCTCAGATAATCCTTCGAGTACCCGACTCATCCCTACAACGGTTGGACACAAGCAAGAGCTACGTAGTGGGGGCAAATCAGGTACTCTAAGATTATTCAACCCTGATCACATGTGACGTGACGTATTCGCCTAGTGGCTAACTCGCATTATTCAGAGTCCCACAAAGCATGTAGCAAGCAGCATTCAGACAAGGGTAACAATCTCAATCGACCCTATCTGCTTATAGGAAATGTACTAGCATACAATGCTAAGCTCATACTACCAGGCATAACCTAATCAGGCTTTCCTATTCGTTGTCTACTTAATACTAGCATGCAATTCTCATACAACTGGAACACATATAGCAGGCACATAAGGCATCACTCCCATATCCTTAGTCCTATTCTAGCATGCTGTTCTACAAAAGCTGATAAATATAACATAAACTTGTATGGGTACTTTGGGGAATATTTACTTGAGCTCGGCCGGTTGCGCACATCACACACTTCGTTCTTTCTCAAACATTTTTTCTTAGCTCTTAGAAAACATTTCTTTTTGGAAAATATTTTACTCCCTCGATTTGAGTTCAGACACCCCCGAAGGTGAGTCTGAATCCCTCAAACCAGGGCTCTGATACCAACTTGTAACGCCCCAAAATTACCGGTTAAAAATTTCATTTTTAATTTAGGTTAAAACGTAAAACATCATTACAAAACATTCATGATAATAATCCATGTCTGAAAACCGGTGACATCATAATAAGAATTTAGAGTACATCCCAGAAAATCTATAGTGCGGAAAAACAAAAGCGTATGTGTGATATGCTGCTACCGCGCCGACTCTTTTCCCTTAGCTGAAGAGGTACCTGAAACCAAAACTGTAAACTGTAAGCACAAAGCTTAGTGAACTCCCCCATAATACCTCATACCATGCAAGCATATAACAAACAACATTCAACTAGGAGTTACGGGCCTCGCCCACACTCGGGAAGATATGGGCCCTGCCCACACTTCGCTAGCCAGGAGATACGGGTCTCGCCCACACTTATGAAGATACGGGCCTCGCCCACACTTATGAAGATACGGGCCCTGCCCACACTTCGGTATATGGGAGATACTGGCCTAGCCCACACTCCACTCTCGGAGAGATACGGGCCTTGCCCACACTCAACCGCCAACTCATATCATACA
Source organism: Lactuca saligna (assembly GCF_052625555.1). Classification (NCBI taxonomy): domain Eukaryota; kingdom Viridiplantae; phylum Streptophyta; class Magnoliopsida; order Asterales; family Asteraceae; genus Lactuca; species Lactuca saligna. The sequence goes on from NC_136420.1 coordinate 32,468,957, forward strand.
AGTATCACACAGACAACAAGTACAGACAACTCTATCATATCGTCACATATATCACACTCGACTAAACCCAGAGATACGGGCTCGGCCCACACTCTAGTACTAACATCTCGTCTACACGGGTCGACCTTGGTGCCTTAGACCCGTTCCTACTGGAAAGGGAACTTACCTCGAAATAGTTGCTGGTCTGTGTGGGAATCGACTGTCTGCTGCTGCTGCTGCTCCGGAAATCCTCCAGCTGTAATTCCCACAACATACTCAATTAATCACTGCTAACTGTCCTTTGGGTAAAATGACCATTTTACCCCTGATCATGTCATAAGACAAGGTCAAAGTCAACTTTCAGTAGACCCGACTCGCCGAGTTGGCTCGCCAACTCGCCGAGTCCCTATTCAATCGACTGCCCTGGATCCCATCCCTACTCGTCGAGTTAGACGTTGACTCGACGAGTTCTCCTCCTAAATTGAGGTTCAATTCCTTCATCCTACTCGCCGAGTTGTATGAACAGCTCGGCGAGTTCATCTTCATCCGATGAACACTTATGTTGAGACTCTCCGAGTTGTATGAACAACTCGCCGAGTCTGATCTTGATCTAACGAGATTGGCTTGAACTCGCCGAGTGAGGGCAATGACTCGCCGAGTCCCTTTATGGATGAGTTCAGCTTCCAACTCACTGAGTCACACCCCGTGACCCGCTACTCTACTCGACACAATGAAAAGGGAACAACTCGGATACTCGCGAGCAGACTCGTCGATTCAGATGAACGACGCGCCGAGTCGTTACCATGCACTCACTATATACGCGATGCTGCTCGATTCCAGTCCATGCCATTCACAGATTTGGGTTCCTAGAGCATGAATAACAAGTAAATTTTCCAACTTTACGTGTAAATATTCCTCAATGAGAGTTTTAGGGTTCAAAATGCACCAAAAGAGTAGATCTAGGGTGTACAAGCAACATGGGTCCATAAAGGCAGTGGATCCAAGCTCCTGGAGCTCGATTCCACCTAGATCTAGAGGCTAATCAGCTTAAAACAAACCGTCCACACACACAAGCTTGGAAAATGGGTCAAGAAGGACTTTAATGGGGCCATAAGCATGAAAACATGGGGGAAAATGAGCCATACATTAGTGAACACTCTGAGATAGCTCAAGGATGCTTGACCTCCTCTTCTTCCTCTTGATCTCCTTTCCTACTCACTCCAAACTTCAAGAGGACACACCAATGGCTTCAAATCCACAAAAACGAGGCTTAGAACGAGGTGTAGGGATCTGAGGGTGAATAGGGGCTGGCTTGGGGTGGAAAGAGTGATTAAATAGGGTGCAAACCCCTTAAACTTAGGGTTTCATCTAACAGCGATGACTCGCCGAGTCCAGGATATGGACTCACCGAGTTGTCAACGTATAACGTGTCCCGGATCCCGTCTCTACTCGGCGAGTTGGACCTATGACTCGCCGAGTCCAAGGCTAAAAATGGAAAATACTCAAATAAGATTTACGTACCAGGAACCAGGTGCTACAATAAACTAGGGTTTATGACAACCATGCTTCACCAATATACCAAGAGCTTATACTTTACGAGATTCTAGACCAAAATAAGCATGGATCTGAGGTAGCAACCTCAGATCTGAACCCCTAGCTCGAATGGTTACTATCATGCCAAGAATGCCCAAAACACACACATAGATCTAGGTGCAAAGGAGTCCAATAACTAGTTTATTACCTCCAAATGCTCAAAAATATCTTCCTAATCCCGGATCTATAGCCCCTTCTTGCACCTCCAAGATCCTTCTTCCTTCTCCAAGCTTTAATGCACTCTTCAAGGCTCCAATTGGCTCAATCAATGATTAAGGCGACTAGGGTTTGGTGTTATTGGTGAAAGAGGCAGTAAAGGAACCCTATGGGAGAGAATGAGACGTTTAAATAGTCTCCAAGTCCCGATTTTAGGGTTTTCCTCGCACAGACCAGACTCGCCGAGTCGGTCACTTACTCCTCGACCCGGATCCCGCTCGGACTCACCGAGTTCATCCTTGGACTCGTCAATTCTCCCTTAAAATTAAGGTTTTCTTTCTTTTCTTGGCCTTCCAAACTTTGGGTGTTACAGACAAACCCGACACGAACCTTCAAATCATTTCTTTCTTCAAGGCTCAAAAGTATCTTCACAAGGAATACTACACCTTCTTAGCTCACGTGGTGGATAAGAAACAAGAGGTGAAAGATATCAAGGATATTCCTAAAATCTGTAACGTTCCCGACATATATCCTGAAGATCTCCCAGGAGTACTACCCGAACGCAAAGTCGAATTCAGAATCGACTTGATTCCCAGAGCTACCCCTATAGCCATATCCCCATACCGTTTAGAACCAGCAAAAATACAGGAATTGTCCAGCCAACTGAACGAACTACTTAGCAAAGGGTTCATCAGACCAAGCTTCTCACCTTAGGGAGCACCGATCTTGTTCGTGAAGAAGTAGGATGGATCATTTCGCATGTGCACAGATTATCGGGAACTAAATAAACTCACTATTAAAAACTGATACCTTTTTACCCTGAATTGATGACCTCATTAACCAACTACAAGGAGCAAGTTACTTCTCAAAGATCGACTTAAGATTTAGATACCATCAACTACGAATCCAGGAGGAAGATATTCCAAAGACAGCATTCAGAACTCGTTACGGTCACTACGAGTTTGTAGTGATGCCCTTCGGATTGACTAACGCACCAACGATGTTCATGGATCTAATGAACTGTGTATGCCGACCTTACTTAGACAAATTCGTGATAGTATTCATCGTCGACATACTTGTCTACTCACGAAGTAAGGAAGAGCATAGTCAACACTTACGAGAAGTTCTGGAGAGATTAAGGGCAGATAAACTGTATGCGAAGTTCTCAAAATGTGAATTCTGGATTCGGAAGGTGGACTTCCTAGGTCACGTGGTTAGCGAGGAAGGGATTCATGTGGATCCCTCCAAAATCAAGGAAATCCCAAGAACACCAACAAAAATTCATCAATTTCTAGGCCTCGCTGGCTACTATAGAAGGTTCATTCAAAACTTCTCCAAGATCGCAAAACCACTTACCTCCTTGACTCAGAAGGTTGTAACCTTCAACTGGGAGTAGAAACAAGAAACTGATTTCCTAACACTAAAGTAATCCCTATGGAACGCACCGATCTTGTCCCTCCCAGAAGGGATGGAAGATTTTGTAGTTTACTGCGATGCGTCCAAGCAAGGGCTAGGTTGTGTTCTTATGTAAAGAGGAAATGTCATTTCTTATGCCTCGAGACAACTTAAGAACCACAAGGCCAACTATACCACACACGACCTCGAACTGGGGGCAGTAATATTTGCTCTGAAGATCTGGAGACACTGTCTTTACGGTACGAAGTGCACAATCTTCACGAATCATAAAAGTCTCCAGCACATCTTCGATCAAAAGGAACTCAACATGAGGCAACGAAGATGGGTAGAACTACTAAATGATTGTGAATGTGAAATTTTCCATCATCCAGGAAAAGCCAAGTAGTAGAAGAATCCCTTAGTCGAAAGGAGTACTCGGGCCGCCGAGTGAAGTCATTAACCATGACCATCCATTCATACTTGTTCAAACAAATCAGAGAGGCTCAACAGGAAGTCTTGAAACCCGAAAATGTGGCAGGAGAAGCCTTAAAAGGAATGGATAAAAACCTTGGAGTCAAGGATGATAGAGCTCGCTACCTCATGAATCGAATCTGGGTACCGAGATTCGGTGGATTCAGAGACGTTGTCATGAATGAAGCTCACAATACTAGGTACTCTGTTCATCCCGATTAAGATAAAATGTACCTAGACCTCAAGAAACTTTATTGGTGGCCAAACATGAAAACAGAAATCGCAACCTATGTGGGTAAGTGTCTTACTTGCGCCAAGGTCAATGTAGAATATCAAAAGCCTTCGGGTTTACTACAACAACCAGAGATACCCAAATGGAAGTGGGAGTGGATAACCATGGATTTCATAACTAAGTTGCCCAAGACATCTGGTGGTCTTGACACCATTTGGGTAATCGTCGATAGGTTAACCAAATTCGTGCACTTCCTACCAATAAAATAGACCGACAATATGGAAAAGCTGACCGAGACACACATTAAAAAAAAATTATGATTATATGGTGTGCCAATATCCATTATCTCTAATCGAGATAGTAGATTTACCTCGCGGTTTTGGCAATCATTACCGAAGTCCTTGGGAACCAAACTCGACATGAGTATAGCTTACCATCCCTAGACTGATGGGAAAAGTGTGATAATAATTCAGACATTTGTAGACATGTTAAGGGCTTGTGTGATAGAGTTTGGTAAAGATTGGGATACCCACTTACCACTTATCGAATTCTTGTACAATAATAGCTATCACACTAGCATAAAAGATGCTCTGTTTGAATCCCTCTATGGCCGCAAGTACATGTCCCCTTTGTGTTGGGCAGGAGTAGGTGACACGCAACTGGCAAAGAGACAAGTTCCTAACAGCACTCTCACCGACCCCGAAATCATACGAGAAACTACAGAGAATATTGTCCAAATTTGGGAACAACTAAAAGCATCTAGGGATCGACAAAAGAGTTATGCGGACAAACAACGTAAACCCTTGGAGTTCCAAGTTAGTGAGTGCATCTTGTTAAAGGTCTCACTCTAGAAAGAAATGATACATTTCAGCAAACCTGGAAAACTTAATCCAAGGTATACCAGGCCATTCGAGATTCTTGCTAGAATCGGTCCGGTGGCTTACAAACTTCAACTACCGCAGGAACTCAGTAACATACACCCTACATTTCATGTATCCAATCTAAAGAAGTGACTGTCTGATGAGACTCTTGTAATCCCACTCGATGAAATCGAGATAAACGAGAGCCTACACTTCATAGAGGAACCTGTAGAGATAATGGACAGGGAAATCAAGAGAACGAAAAAAAAGATGTATACCAATAGTAAATGTCCGTTGGAATGCCATACGAGGACCTGAATTCACTTGGGAAACAGGAGGATTAGATGAAAAAAAAAGTACCCGCATCTTTTCCCTAGTTCATGAGTACCACTTTAGAAATGATTTCGGGACGAAATTCCCTTTAACGGGGGAATAATGTAACAACCGGTTATTTCAAGTTAATAAAAATCAAAGAAAGTCAATAAAAGTCACAAGAAGTCAAATATAAGTCAAAGAATCAAATAGTTAAAATAAAATAATGTAATATACCCCACTATAGGAGTTTTCGGTTTATGGAATAAAAATCCTGCTAAAACCGAAATTACTTTGTGAAGCATTTAGGACCGAACACCCACCCGCTAAGAACAAGCTTGGAATCGAGAACAAGCATTGGAATTGAGAACCTTGTGACCAAGAACTGCATTGACCGAAGACTTCTAGACCGAGAACCCTTAATTCTCTAATTGGACTTTTTTTTTGACTGAAATCGGTTGGGGATAAGCTGAGAACAAAACTTTTAAACAATGGCACACATTCTAAAGTGATAAATTACATATCCTAATGGAAGTGTCGCATCAATTTATCCTAATATATATATATATATATATATATATATATATATATATATATATATATATATATATATATATATATATATATATATATATATATGCGAAAACGAAAACCTTCCCCATTATTTCCTCATTTACATCGTTTTTTACTCCCAAAGTTTCTCTCAAGAACCGAATTCATATCTTCAAATCTTCATACTCACCTACGAAAATTCATACAATGTTCATATCCTCAAAATATTTATCTAGAAACCTTCAAACAAATTCCAGGAAACTCCTCCATATTTTGTAAGTAACCTTACACAAATTAGTATTATTTAACATTTAAATATTAGTTTATCTAATTCACATATATATTTTATGTGTGTTAAATACTATTAGGATTTTGACTATATTCACGTGTTCTAACGCGAAGAGCATCACCACTCACACCGTTACCCAACCTAGAACACACCCGATGTGAGTTAATATCCCTATAGTTTTCACGATTTTTCCATATTTTGACGGGGGAATACAAGTAAAACACAAGAAAACTTGTGTTAAAATACAAACCGTTACATTTATATTTTTAACAAATATAAATAAACATATGGATAAATATTTGTTATAGTAAAACTTTAACCCTTTTGTAACATGTCGAGCAACAATGTATAATTATATAAACGAAAATATATAATTATTTTATTTCATTTTATTATCATGACAAAATTTGATAATAGTATACAAATGGTCCACTATTTCAACAAAACATTTATATAAATTATAATAGGTGTAGTTTATGGAACATAGACACTATTTTACTCGGTTGGAGGCACATAAAATAATTATTTAAATCAATAATTATTTTTCGTACTATGTAAACACTATGAGGAGGTAATACAAAAAAACATTTCAAGAAAAAAGGATTTCACTATGTTATATGTAAACCAATTAATACAATATTGTGAGTCACTACCTTTATCGAACTTATCAGAGTACACACTAAAGTCCGGAATTATAATTAGAGTCTCTTGCAAGGAGAGCATGACAATTGTGTACAGATTTATACGGGACTGACAATCTCGCACCTATCACATTTAGCTACAGTTAGATCGGCAGGTCTGGGGTGACAAATGTCGTACCATTCCGACGCCTGAAGAATGTCGTGCCGGCCACTAGTTGTTAGCATGGTTATAATAAACACTCACAATAAGTATTAATAAGACACTTAGTTTACGAGACAAATATATCTTCAAATTGTTTTAATTAGATAAAACTACGTTACACTATTTTCTAGTACGATACAGTTATATTTTCTGGAAACATACATCGAAAGGATATTATTCAAATAATCCTACATCACACTACACTATTTTATAGTACTACAGGTAGTTCCAGATACATACATTCACATGGTTTTACACAGATACAACTACAATACACTATATACATACAAATATAAATCAAATTTCGGGAAAACATACATTTTAAATAAGTTTTATAAAGATATAAAACTACATGATCACTATTTCTAAGTACCACTATATTCATACACTTTTGGTCTTAAGGTATTAATACTACAATTCATTTTTAATATAAAATATTGGATTTTCTGGAAGAACACACTATCTTTTTCAAGGAACAAATACACATATTTCTCATACAAAATGCTTATGAACTCACCAACTTTAATGTTGACACTCTTTTCAAAACCACTTGTATTATCAGGAAATCAGTAGATAGGTACCCACACAGGTTTTGGTGAAGACGGAGCATAGTATTACTGCATCTTACATTTTGTTGTATGCTTTTAGAGTCAAACAATGATTCAAATACAATGTAAATATTAAATTATCAATACAATGTTTATAATGCTTTGATCTCTATTATGCAATTGCTATGATATTGTACATGACGTAAGCCCGCCCCCGAACGTTTCCGTTGTCTCATCAATTTTGGGGTGTGACATCGGGACTGGAGAAACAAAGTTTCCAGAAATCGGGTAATCATAACCCAGACGAAGAGGGCCAGACCTTGCCACATCTGCAGAAAGATTGGTCACTATGTAATAAAGTGCAAAGATCGCAAATCAGAACCGGCGACACATGAAGTCGAGAAGGTTACTAACCTGGTGGTCAATGTGAACCTTAAAGAGATTTTCATGATTTCTTCTCTGACTTGAGCAATCTTGGATCGAGGATGGTTACTCGATACTGGATCCATTATACATGTTTATGGGCAACGAGAAAGCTTCCTCACTTACCCTATAACAACACTGAGGACGATCGTGGTCTATACAAATGGTCACAAAGCTGAAGTTTAAGGGAGAGTTAATGTTCACTTAGAGTTTACAACTAGTAGTTGGGTTACCCTTCGAGATGTTCTTCATGTTCCCACTATCTTGAAGGGTTTGGTTCAGCTGAAAATTTCGACAAGGGTATATTCAAGATGGAGCTCGAGAAAGGCGGAATTGTGATCACCAAGGGCAACATGTATGTGGGGAGGGAGAACAGTTGTGCATGAATGTATCGCCTTTGCCTTAGTGATGATATCATTGTGAGTAGGCCAAGCATTGAGAGTGATGGTTCAAGTGTTGAAAATGTGTCAAGTGTTGGTAGGTATGTTGTAACTGATGGAATGATTGCATGCATGAATGAAATGAACTTTGTTGGTTATTTTGTTTGTTCAATTTCTTTAAACATTTAACACACACTAATATTATAAACATTAAAAAAATGCAAACTAAATGAATGTTAAAATATTACACATAAGATTTTGAAAAATGTGAAACTTGTGTGGAATCAAATTTTTCAAAGAAACCATTTCCATTAGTTAAGAGAAAAATACATTACTACTTGAGTTGTTTCATTCTGATATATATATATATATATATATATATATATATATATATATATATATATATATGTGTGTGTGTGTGTGTGTGTGTGTGTGTGTGAATTAAACGAAATACTTACTCCGGGATGAAAAAAGTATTCATCACATTTTGCGATGACTCTAGTCGATATCTACATGTTTATCTATTGAGATTAAAAGATGAAACTTTAATTCTTTTAAAATATATAAGGCTGAAGTCTAAAGTCAACTTGAAAGTCACATTAAAATTCTAATCTTAGATTGAGGTGGGGAATATTTCAACCAAGAGTTTAACATATTTTGCAAAGATAATGGAATCAAACACAAAAGAACTTCACCCTATAGTCCCCAACATAATGGTTTAGCTGAAAGAAAGAATATAAACCTTTGTGAGATGGTTAACTGCATGTTGAACCAATCGGGTAGACCAAACAATCTGTGATGGGAAGCAGTATCGACTGCTTACTATGTTCCTAATAGGATCACTAGTTGTGTGATTCCTACAACTCCTTTTGATTTGTGGAAGTATAGAAAACCTAACCACGATAGTCATAGGTCTAAAACCACAATATAACTGTTTGTGATAGAAACCCAACTTGACATTAGTGTCCTAATTCTTAAGTTTAAAGGGTAACAATGAAGTCACTAACGATAGAAGCTACTATCATAAATGATAGATCCATGTGAGGTAGGATAGTATGTCGTTACCGAGAACGAGGTTGAGTTAAGACTCTTAACAAAGTTTTGGAGACATATAAGCAATGAAGATGTTGTAAAACTTTGCCTATATTATCCAGAGGTTGTGCCTCCTCAAGAGAAGATTAGTGGTTTATCTTCTAAAGGGACATGAAAAGGTTTTTAGCGCATGACCATATTAGCACTCAAGGAGAATGCAAAGATAACAATTGATGTGTGTGGGTTAACTGGGGAGGTCACAAGGTTCGTGGCTTAAACCTATAAGGATACCACAATCGATCTCCTATTGTTTACCCATATAAAACAAGGGTTTAATCTTTATGACACCCATGTGACATCTCTTGTCTGAGTGAAAGGAAACTTTCCAACTTGGTAGGGGATTGCGGGAAATTATAATGGCATAATAGCAAGTTGGCTATTTTCCTTTATCCCATATTGGTGGGGGAAGAAACATTTAGTAGGTTTATAATGCTTTTCTCTTGATAGACCTTCAAAGGTTTAAAGTTGATCAAAAGATGAGCCAAGCCCACACATGCGCGCCTAGCCTAACCGGTGTCGCGGGTGAATGGAATGGCACACTTCACATGATGCCCCAGTTGCTGGGAGCTAAGGAGCTTTTATTTTTAGCAGATTCGGGATCGGTCGAGTTGGACCCAATCAGGTTCATGTTTTTCACATCGTGACGTTGGGATTACGCTGTGATTCTCGCCAGAATATTCTGGTAGGCCCAAAATGAGTCGCTTGGAGAGCAAGGCATAGCCCTAGGGCATCTAGAATCTAGCCATAAAGGGTATTTTGCTCACTTCTTGGGTTCGCGCAACTATAAATACCACTCTCTAGGAGCCGTATTGACTTCCACAAAAAATTGAGTTGTGTGTTTGTATGTGTGTGTGGTTTCTTCCATCTTTCCGAGTAATCACTTTGTGTTTTTTCCTCTTCCATAGTTGTTGAAACAAAGAATAATTTTCATTAAATCCTGGGAGTTTACGTTGAAGCATACAACCGTAGAGAGATGTAAAAACCTTTAAGGACATGAGTCAAATTTGTGGTGGTTTCTATAATCAAAATCTACTGCTGACAGGTCAGTTTTACTTTCTTGTGTCGTCTTTTAATTTCATCTGATAACGGGACAATTTGCTTCCATTCATTTCTTATAATAAGATCTGATCGTGAAGGATCATTCTTATTTTTGGACGGAATTTTATAACAATAATATTAATAATAGAACTTATTATCTTGCAACATTTCAACGTTTAATCCATCAGTTGTTTTCTTTTGTAAAAACATTTTGGATAATTAATCATAAATATTATTTATCCACTTAGTTGTTTGTAAATACTAAATAATTCGTTATTAGTTCGTGTTAGTAATTATCAGATTATTTAAATATAAGTACTAAATTTTAACAAACATGGGTAGATATAGTGTTTTAGTGAAATTGAAAAAAAAGGATATTACACTAAATCCTGAATGTCTTGTTCATTATTATTTAATTTATTAAGGGGGTGTTTGATAAATAAGTTTTTAGCTTATTAGCTTATTATTTATTTGCTTATTGTGGTGGGAATAAGCACTTTTTTAAAAATTGTTTGGATTACCTTATTGTAGTAGGAATAAGCAATAAGCAATAAACATTTTTAAGTGTTTGGCAAACAAAACAGCTTATATGAGTAAAATGACCAAAAATGGCTTCCTCTTATATGTTAACATATTTTTCTTATTCAAACAAAACATTTTTTTAAATAATAATAACAATTTTCTTATTTATAAGAACTAAAAAAACATTTACCAAATTATTTTTACACCCATTTTTAACTTGATCGGATTCACCTATCGAAATTTCATTCCAAAACCATGTAAGACCACAAATTTCATTCCAAATCTATATTATCCAAAATATCCAAAATATTATCCAAAAATAGTTTCATGCTACTACATTAAACCATAAAATGAAAATACTAAATCTTTTCAAAACAAATCATATGTCATTACGTGCACGAGTGTTTGACCTTGAGAATATCTGTTCCACAATCATATCACGCACTGCACTCATATACATATCGTCACTTCTATGTTGTGTACTTGATACTTAGTCATGTGGATCAATACCATCATCGGGTCTTTCATCATTGCACGAAATATAAGATTCTTCTTGCGCTATTTGAAATGTTGCATCACCACTGCCGCTCATTCTAATGTAATTGTGAATTGCCATTGAAGCTAGCATAATTTTAACTTGGGTCTCGAAGTTGAAATTTACATGCATATCTCTTAGTAACACCCATCGAGCCTTGTAGACTCCAAAAGTTCGTTCAATTACATTGCGAAGTGACGAATGATAATAGTTAAAATTTTCTTTGAAGCCTTTTGGTTCCTGCGAGGCATGAGTCTGTCCACATTGAAAATCAAGAATATGATAACGGATGTTTGTGTAGGGAGCAAGATAACCTTTTGTATTAGGATATCCGGCGTCTACAAGTTAAAACTTACCTATAGAGGTAAAAAATGATTGTTATTCATTTATACGGTTTGAAAATATAAAACTTCTATTAATAAGTAATGATACTAACCATCGGATGGAAGTGGAAACTTAACTTCACGTCTCCTTCGTCTTCATTTAAAATTCTTGTGTCATGTGCAGTCCCCTCCCATCCAACCTATGTGAATGTAAAGCACATGTTGAAATCACATGCTGCCATAATATTTTGAGTAACGAAATTCTTTCGTCCAATGTATTTGATTTTCTCACGTTGCGGAACAGAGGTCTTCACGTGTGTTCCATCGATGGCACCAATACAATCCTACAAATTTGTAAAATATAATAAGTTTCCAATTATTTTTACAATTACACAAATTCACCAAATAACATAACTTTGCAACAAATAAGTACCTTGAAGTATGTATAATACTGAGGGTTATTTAAAGTATGTTCTGGTACAGTTTCGTTGTAGTTAGCATTTGGTTTAATGATGTCCTTACTTAGGTTAACCACAACATCCAAGACTTTATGAAACTGTATATGGATTGTTTCCCCAAAATGATTAAAGAACTCTTGAACTAACTGATTTCCACATCCATGCGCTAAGTACAACAAGAAAATACCAACATACTCTTCAATAGATACACGAGGTGATATCTTTAACCCATAATGTGCAACAAGATCCCTACATAACATGTTGAAAACCGAGATTTGTAATCTGAAATTTTGATAACATCGACTCTCATGATTGTTAAGTATTTCATTAATAAGCATGCTTCCTGTACGTGAAGATGAACAGCGACGTCTACATACATATTTCGATTTACGAGTCAAGAGTAACCCTTTAACAGCAAGCCCACATAAAATAAGTGTTTGAATCTCTTCTTTTTCTTCAATTTCATCACATAAGTTATCACTGTCATATGAGTTGTCACTTTCACAGTTACTGGCCATGAATATAACTTGTTACTAAATGAAAAGGAAACTAGGGTAAGAATGAAATTTACCACATACTAGATAGAATCAATAAATCATGGCAACATCATGCAAAAGAGAACAAGAGCAAAATCATGGGGCAAGGGCAAAATTGTCCACAAAACAAACATGAAACGACATTTCATAAAACAAACACAAAACAACCATTTAAATGTAACATAATAGATTAAAGGATATGTATAACATATGACAACCATTTAATGTCTTCCTAATACATAAAATCATTGAAAAGGAAACAAAAACAAGATCATGAGACAAGGGCAAAATTGACCACAAAAGTAGAGTATGTCTAACACATGAAATAAAATGATAGGGCTAACACGTGACATAAAAGTAGACTATGTCTTTAACTACTTCTCTTTCTCTATAAGCCTCTTGAGAAACTCCATCTTGGTTTCATTAGTCTTTGGAACCATAAAATTCTAACAAGATGGCTTCTTTAATAAGACCTCTAATGCTTCTAAATATCCTACTGAGCCTTCTTCAAAACCCTGGAAAGTAGAGACAATTGCCATGCAATCTTCTGTTATGGGTGACTGTGTGGTTTCTCTAGAGGGTTGAGTGCTCCTTGTTAACAAAACATCAAAAACAGTGTCCAGATTCTCTTCATATGACAAGCATGCCATACTTTTTCCTTCATTTTTCCCTTCAAATTTTCTTTTGTTGTCACGCCTAGGAGTTAACTTCTTTCCCCTCCTTTTCATACTAGAACTATCATATGTTAGAAAAGGATCAACATCTTCAAATAAGCGGACTTCGTCAGTATCCACTTTTCCATCTGTAATATCTACAAACTGTACATCATCCAGAGTGCTACCATTGCCGAATTTGCAAGGTAGCTTAGCCTTGTCTCCAACAGTTACGGTATCCCGAAATAAAGCCTCGTAATATGTCTGATATACATCCAAATTCTTATCCTTAAACTTAGCATACTCTTTATCTTCCTATATGTACAAAATGATAATGTCACGAAAAACACAATACAAATAATATATTGTTAGATAAAAATGTTAATTATTATCTTTATTTTCTCATCCCACCATTCCTTTGATGCTGAAATTATATTTCTCGTGTGATCAATTGAAATTCTCGTTTCTAGTCTTGTTAAACGGTCATAATATTTAAACTCTTTCCGCATAATGTCCCATTTGTTTTTCATTTGATTTATGTCCAATTCGTTACCCGTTCGTTCCAAATGCCTCTTACATATATTTTGGCACGAGGTTTGTTTGAAATAAGTATTCGATTTATTCCTCTTTTTTAGCTCGGTCATACATTCCTCAAGAAATATCTTGAATGTATGAGGATCCCAATGAAACCTATTTGTAACTTTCACTTTAGGTGTATCAATATCCATATCATGTACATTGACAGTGTCCATTACCTATATTACATCATCATAAGGAATGAAGAAAATTCTTAAATTTCAACCTAATATTGAATCAAAACAGCAGATGAATTTATAAATACAAACTAGAATCAATACCATCAATAGGAACAAATAACCACAAGAATAATGAAGAAAAAATAAAAGCATGACACGGTAAGTTTATGATGAAAAATCACAAGGGCAGTTTACCATCACAGTGCAGGGTAGGAGCAAAAAAAACAACATCATATCTAGAAGCATCAATAGCAGCTAATAACAAGAACAATCAACAATGAAGAAAAAAATAGAACAATCAAGAATCAAGAACGATAGGGGCAGTTTACCATCACAATGCAGGTAGGAGGAAAAAAAAATCATATCTATAAGCATCAATAGCAGCTAATAATAAACAATGAACAGGGGCGGAACACTAGCACTATAATTAGGGGGTCCGGAATCAAAACTTCATAATTTAACTATATAAACAAGTTTTATTTGGTTTAAAATTAGTACATATCAAAACTGTAAACAAGAAAATATAAAGATTGTTACATCGTTCTATTGTACTAAGTTCTAGTGTACTAAGATCAAAACGATTTCTTGTATTACAAACATTAGGCGTGGGTTATCTTTATCCAAAATAATCTCTAGTGGGTTTTTTTTTTTTTTTTTTTTTTTTTTTTTTTTTTTTGAAAAAACTCATCAATAATTGATTGTTTTTTCATGTTGATATGTATTATACAACCAAATTTACTAACAATTAACAAATATCAATAAATAAAAAGAGTTTTTTTTTCAAAAAATAATATAAACTATGTATGATCTAATAACAACAAATATATATATATATATATATATATATATATATATATATATATATATATATATATATATATATATATAGACAAATATATGCTAATGGATACCATTTATTCAAACAAGTTTATATACAAATATATCAATATTTTCATTTAACATGAATAGTAACTAATAATTATGAAGTAATATATATATATATATATATATATATATATATATATATATATATATATATATATATATATCAAACATCTTATTTCGATATATACCATTTGAGGTGTGTATTTATTTGCAAATGTAACAAAAAATTCCATTTAGAATACATAATAAACTAATAAATATATAAAGTAGAATATACATTTACTTTTACACATCTTAACTCAACATATACCTTCTATATGAGGGTGTAGCTATGTATAGTCATAATCACCAAAAAAAATAGTGAGATATATTAATTCTATTTTATTCATTATTGTTCTAGCCTAATGTCTAGTGAGAGAAAGACAAAAATCAAAGATATAAAGAAAAAGAGAGAAACAAAGCTACGTACCAGAGAAGTGAGAACGGAGACTAGAAAAGAGCACTCAAGCACACAACGGTCGGAGCTCAAGTTTCAACAATCAACAGTCCTTGCTTCCGCGATTATTGGAGAGAGAGAGAGAGAGAGAGAGAGAGAGAGAGAGAGAGAGAGAGAGCAAGTATGGTACGGACACGGTGAATAATCCGGCAACCGGAAAAGAATACAAAACAACAGCGGTAGGCGGCGTTGTTCTCCGATGAGTTTCGAGAAATAGTTTCCTGGGGGCCGGAATAAACTTTGGATTTTAGGTTTAAACATTTCAGTTTTCTTAATCTCAAACTTGGGTAGTTTTCTTAATCTCAAACTTGGGTTAAAATGTTGTAATTTTTTTATTTAGATAGTGAGGTTTTTGTAGTTTTAAATAAATATTATGTTTCCTATTTTATATAATCTAAAGAAACAAGGTTGATTTTAATTTCATTAGTATTTTCCGAAATTTTTGTTACTCTATCTATATTATGTAAAATTCATTCATATTATCAGGAAACCAAGGGGTAAATATGTCATTCTAGTTTTATTTTCTTTCAACTTGATTACAAAATGATTTATAAACATATATTAGGAGACGTAAAAGCGGGGAGGCATCTCCTAGCCCCTAAGACGGTCCGCCATTGACAATGAAGAAAAAAGAGAACAATCAAGAATCAAGAATGACAAGGGTAGTCATCGTTTGTATGACCATGATCGAAAAAAAAAGAGACGCAAACAGATTATTTACTAGACGAGAAAAAAGAAAAAAAAGAAGCAGCATATTGTTGTACCTGATCATTGATCGATGGTTGATGGTTTGATGAAGATCGTCGATGGTAGCAGGAATAAGGAATATCGAACGGCAGAACTGATCGACCAAAAGGATTATGGGTTTATGTATCGTTGTTTTGAAGGGTAATTAGGTAAATTCTGAATTCATTAAAATTAAGCAATAACTATTGTCCCATTTGCTTATTAAAATCAGCTTATTTAACTTATTTTTACTATAATAAGTTGATTTTTTAAACATCATTTTCAAACACTTCAATTTAACTTATTATGGTGAGAATAAACAATAAGCGTTAATCAGCTACTTTTTACCTATCCAAACACTCCTAAATGGTCATCTTGGTCAAATATAAAAAATTAGTCAAATATATTTATTTTAAACAGAAAATGGCGGTTTTGTAAATATTCCATATTTTCTCCGTTGTATTATCCTTGCCCTCGCCGCTTGTGTCATACTATTTTACTATTAATGGTAATTAATTTGACTTTATAAATAAAAAGTTTAAATAATATACTTGTAAAAATACAAACAACTACTTCATAAAGTTATTCGAAAAAGACATAGATTCAAGATATAAACAGACACGAATTTAAAATAAAATAAAATAAACATTCTTTCCAAAGGAATCTTAAGAGATTTTAAAGATGAAAAAAAAAGGGATTATGACTTGCAGCTTATCCATGGTGTGTTAAAAACAGATCTCTGTTCTGTATCATGACTCAAAAATTTCTATAGCTAGATTCTTAATAACATGGCTCTCTCTCTCTCTCTCTCTCTCTCTCTCTCTCTCTCTCTCTCTCTCTCTCTCTCTCTCTATATATATATATATATATATATATATATATATATATATATATATATATATATATATATATATATATATATATATATATATATATCCTCATCCTAGCCCACATTCTATAAATACCTAGTATATCCATGCAATCTCTACAAACGGAGTCTCTAAAACAAGCAAGAGTAAAAACCAAGACCAGCCCTAATGGCAAAAAGCATCAGATCAAAAGTGTTGCTAGTCATCTTCATCATCTTTGTAGTCTTCTGTGCCACCTCTTACGCCAATGATCAGGAGGTGCAAACCAACAATTCAAGCCAACTTTTGCTTCGAATGTTAGGGTTAAAAGTGTCTGATCTTGAATATTATAAAAGAAGGTCGCTTGATGCGAACCCCAAAAGGGTTGCACCAGGAGGCCCAGATGGTCAGCACCATTTTTCTGAAGCTCCATTGGCTCACTAGGTTTGCCATGATCGCATGGTGGATCTTGGTTTGAAGTTGATGAACGATGAATTGAATAATAAGTAAATGTTTCTTGCAATATTTATGTTATTGTGTGCTTTGGTTTTGTATGGTTTTGGTTTGTTCTGCAAATACATGCTTGCCTCCATAAAAGAGAGCAAGTTTACATTTGTGTTCTACAAATACATGTTTGCCTCCATGAAAGAGAGCAAGTTTACATTTGTGTGTATAATCATTGCAAATTTTAAGGTTTTTTTTTTATTAAAGATAGGATGTGCATGTGAGTGGATATTTAGCTTACTGGTATTAACTTTAGATGTGTTCGACAATCGATTTCTACAAGATTTTAATACCTGTTAGGTTTTAATTTCAACTACTAGCTACATTAGTTTTATGAAAAATGTTTTTATTTTCACTTGCCAAGTATTTCTTAAATTATTGATTATTATTTTGAGAAATAGGAATGAACAAAAACTAATCTGCAAACCGAAAATACAAAATCAAACAAATAATCATCGTTTTTTATGTTGTAAAAACCAAGTAATTGCGGCGTGATATGATTTAACATCGTACACAACACTACACAATTTGAAAAAACCACACCGTAAAACCACATTATATGATCTTTAAATAATATATATCATTCATTTGATATTTATAAAACATTTGTACTCTTTAGACAAAATGACATAAATGGTCCATTTGGTATTTCAAATATTATCAACTTAGTTTTGCTAAATTCTTTTACAACTATGGTGTATGTGATTTCCAAAACTTACAAGAATGATGCTTTCTATTCATACTGTTAGTTTCTGTCCGTTAGTGTGAGCGAAAGTTTGTATTTTCAAGTAGCAGAAACTGAGTTTATGATCATAACTTAATCATAGAGACTATTTATGTATTTTTGTCTATATTTTATATTTACGAGTTTGTAGGTTTTCTACTGTTTTATTTTTTAAAAATATCATTTTGACAATTTACCTAGAACTTTGTAAAATGTAATTTCACTTCTCAATTTTTTAAACTTTCTTGTTATTTTTCGTAATATATATAATTTGATTTTCCTTAATAACTTTCGTTCGTTAACCTACTAATTTTAATGTACTTACTTTTATATATGTGTCAGTATAAATTAAAGATGGTTAACGTTTTGTTATGAGTTTACAACTTTCGTTCATTAATTTCTTATTTTAAAACTTCCTTGCTTTTTTAGACAAAATTGCAAAAATAGTCTCTATGGTTTGATAATTTCTTTGGTTAAGGTCTAAAAAATAATTTATTAGCAAAAAATGTCCCTATTTAATAGTTTTGTTGTGGTTTTGGTCTCAACCTCGTTAAGTTTGATAATACGGCTGTTAACATTTAGCAAATGATGGATTTACCCCTCAGATCATTTCTACAGTTTTATTTTTTTACCAAACTACAATGATCAATTATGCAATTTTTCTTTTTCATTTTATTGAATTATTGTATATTAATTCTTTTAATTACTTTTTTTTAACTTTTTCTTATTATATTATTTTTATTAGATTATTATATATTAATAAATATTATTTTAATATATTATATTTAAATATTAACTAATATTACTTTTGGATTATTAGTTTTTTTAATTTTTTTTTAATTTCTTCTTTATTGCATTAATTCTTTTTATTGGATTATTATATATTAATAAATATTATTTTTAATATATAATATTTATCTATTAGTAAGTGTTACTTTATTGGATTATTAATTTCATTTAATTATTTTTGTTAAATTTTTACTGTGTTAATTCTTTTTATTGGATTATCAATTTAAAACTTTTATTTTTATTTAAAATAAATAATATTTTTTTTGATTTTTTTAATTTTCTTTTGATTTCATTCTTTATTGTTATAAATAAAAATACAAAAAAATCCCACCCATCCTATATTTCATTCTTTATACACACTGATGTGTGTGGACCATTCAAAACCGCTACAAGGGATGTCAACCGCTTCTATGTGACTTTTACTGATGATGACAGTAGGTATGGCTATATCTACTCAATCAAGCATAATTCAGAAACCTTTAAAAAGTTCAAAGAGTTTAAGCCAGAAGTGGAGAATCGACTGGGCAGGAAGATAAAGATGTTACGATCCGATCATGGAGGAGAGTATCTTAGTATCGAGTTCCTTGACTATCTTATGAAATGTGGAATTGTTTCACAATTGACGCCACCTAGGACACCACAACTTAATGGTGTGGTTGAGAGGTGCAATAGAACCTTGATAAACATGGTTCATTCCATGATGAGTCGAGCTTCGTTACCTATCTAGTCCCTACTAAAAAGGTTTCCAAAACACCTGACGAGATGTGGACATGGAAGGTTCCCTCATTAGACCATATCAAAGTTTGGGGTTGCGAGGCTTTCGTGAGACGCAAGACTCACGACAAGCTCGAACCTCGAAGTGAGCGATGTATTTTCATCGGCTACCCACAGAAGTCCGTTGGATATCTCTTCTATAGACCAAGTGACAATGTTATCTTCCTTGGGAGGATAGGAGTATTTTGAGAGAGAGAAATCATATGCCAATAGGACAGTGAGAGGCAAATTGACCTTGAAGAGCTTCAAGAGTTAAGTGATGAGGGAACCTCACACACTAGCACCCAACCTGAGGAGGAAACTTCGGTTGAGTCAATTGACAAGTTCGTACCTCTGAGGCGTTCCAGTAGAGTTACAGTTACACCTGAGTTTTATGGTTTCCATATTACTGCAGAAGGTGATACATTTATCAGTGATAGCACACATGTAAATTTGGATGAACCTAATACCTACAATGAAGCCATGGCAGGCCCCAAGTCTAAAAAATGGAAAGAGGCTTTGGACAGCGAGATTCAGTCCATGTATGACAATCAAGTTTGGAACTTGGTTGACAATGTACCAGGTCGTAAGACAGTCGGGTGCAAATGGATCTTCAAGAAGAAGACCGACATGGATGGGAAAGTACACACATATAAATCGTGACTGGTTGCAAAGGGCTTTACTAAACTCCGGGAGTTGACTATGATGAGACCTTCTCACCAGTAGCGAAGATTAAATCTATAAGGGTTATGTTGGCCATAGCTGCATTTCATGATTATGAAATATGGCAAATGGATGTCAAACCCGCTTTCCTTAATGGAAAGTTGGCTAAAGATGTTTACATGAGTCAGCCAGAGGGTTTTGTTAATGCAAAGTACCCTAATAGAGTGTGTAAGCTTGAGAAATCCATATATGCATTAAAACAAGCATCTTGCAGATGGAATCTTTGTTTTGATGAGAAAGCCAAAGAGTTTGGATTTTCGAGAAGCGAAGATGAGTCTTGTGTATATGTCAAAGCTAGTGGGAGTATAGTGAGCTTTTTGGTGTTGTATGTGGATGACATACTACTCATAGAAAATCACATCCCAACCTTGTAGGAGGTCAACGCCTAGCTTGGGAAGTGTTTTGCTATGAAGGATCTTGGAGAAGCTGCCTATATCCTAGGGATAAGGATATTGAGAAACATAAGTAAAAGACTAATAGGACTTAGTCAAACTACCTACTTGGACAAGGTATTGAAACATTTCGACATGGAGGAGTCCAAGAAAGGTGACTTACCTATCCAAGGCAATACCAAACTGAGTAAGACTTAGAGTTTGAGTACAGAGGCTGAGATAGCATAGATGATTTATATACCATATGCTTCCGCAGTTGGTTCGATCATGTATGATATGACTTGTACTCGCCCTGATGTGGCCTTTGCTTTGATCATGGTCAGCATATATCAAGGGAACCTTGGTAAAGCACATTAGACTACGGTTAAGAACATTCTTAAGTACCTGCAGAGGACTAAGGACTGGGTCCTTACCCTCAGTGGGAGTGATGACTTGAGAGTAACAGGGTATAGCGACACCAGCTTCCAAACCGACAGAGATAATTTCCTCTTTCAGTCGGGCTAGATATATACGCTGAATGGAGGAGTAGTGACATGGAAAAGTTCCAAGCAGGAAACTGTAGTTGATTCAAAGTGCGAATCAGAGTACATTGCGACAAGCGAATCATTAAAGGAGGCGATATGGTTGAAAAACTTCATTAGAGACCTTGTAGTAATTCCATCCATAAAGGAGCCTATGAAGATTTTCTCCGATAATGAAGGGGCAGTTGCCTTAACCAAGGAACCGAGAGATCATGGAAGATGCAGGCATATCGACAGAAAGTACCACTTTATAAGACATCAAGTAGAAGAACAACACCTTGTGGTGAAGAGGATATCGTCAGAGGACAACCCAGCAGATCCCCTTACAAAGGGACTGACTAGGGTTAAGCACTTGCAGCATGCAAGGGACATTGGGCTAATGGATGATATTAGTTTTAGTGATTAGATAAACCAAAACTTGTAATAGATAAATTTTAATTGACATTTGATGATTAAATAAAAGGAGTTTTATTTACTAGTAAAGTAACTGTCTTGTTTCAGTTATTTACTATTGTTTCACTTTGCATGTTTTGACTTCCAGAATAATAAGATTTATTCAAACTATCCACGGTCGGTCATACGTTGAAAGTAAGTATGAAAGAAGACTGTCATGAGTTGGCTTGTAGATTTTCTAAGGTGTTAGGCATAGCAACAGTTTGCTACACCATTCATGAGTACTCCTGAAATAAGATTTGAGTATTGGATCAACCTGCGCTCACCTGAATCAGTTCATGGAATTTATTACGAGTGATTTTGAGATGATAATATCATATAGTCTACAAACCAAGATATATGAGTTGTTAACTACAAGTTGGTTGTGCATTGATGGCACGAAAATGCATCAATAACTTGATGTTATAAAACGTGTCGTTGTGGATGATTTGATGAGTAGTTAGTGCAAGCATATAATGTCAAAGGTTATATGTTCCTTTTATCCTAAGAGGATTAAAAGTGATATATTAGTCCCCTCGATGATTATGTTTTGACTTATGTGTCGGGCCCGGTCAGAACTAAATTGATGTGTTCAGTTATGTTCTATGTCAGACGAATCGGAAATCAGGAAACAAACTATTGGACAATAAGTATGACATTGTTCCATGTATTTGTCCAGCTGAGATCTTGAGAATAGAGGAGTATATGACCCATTATCTAAAGTATGTGTCACTAACTGGGTTAGAGTTGGCAGCGGCTTTGAAAGCTTATGATTGCTAAGTTGGATCCTGAAGTTACATTGGTAGATATAGTTATTAGACTTATCCAAGTGGGAGGCTATTGGATTTGGTGTTTAATCCCATAACTATAACTAGGATGTACTTGACCCGATTGTAGCATGTGTAACGTCCGTGTTTCAAGGCTAGGCATTAATGACGATGTAATAGTCTAGGTTAACCTTTGTAACTCATTTTGAAATAATAAGAATGTATTATCTGAGTATTATGTGTTTTATGCTTAATTGTGTGGCTTAATTGAATTAAGAGTAAATTACACGAATGGTCCCTATGGTTTAGGTTAATTTGCACGTTTGGTCCCTAACTTATTTTTTTAACTCAGAAGGTACTTACTGTTTGTTTTTGTTACGCGATTGGTCTCTATCTTACCTAAAAAGACTATTTCTCCCTTGATTTATTTATTTATTCAAATAAACACACCCCCAACTCCACCCCTCTCATCTTATCTTACCTACATCAGCATTTTTCTCTATTTAAATAATAGTATTTTTAGGTAAAACATGGACCAAGTGCATAACAAAAACAAACAGTAGGGATCAAGTGCGTAACAAAAATAAACAATAGGGACCTTCCGAGTTAAAAAATAAATTAGGGACCAAACACGCAAATTACCCCAAATCATAGGGACCATTTGTGTAATTTACTCTTGAATTAAGAATAAAAATAAGCGTAAAACCAAAATGTTAGATAAAACCAATATCAATACATGAAGACGTAGTGGTCATGAAAAGGTTTCCAAATATATAAAGAATGCCGAAATTCGAGTTATAACAAAGAAGTTATGACATGTCGAAGTTTCGCGACAGAACCGGTACGACACTGCGTGACGTAAATAGTGAATTTACGATAGAGCGATATTTAGCCTTAGTGACCTAAAAAAAAAGTCGTAGAGTTCATTAAACCGATAGCGTGCATAAAAAGAACGTCCAAATCTTACTTCGTATGAGGAAGTTATGATTTTTCTAAGTTTCAGCTTAGCAGTATGCAACCCTAAGTTCGGATTTGAGATCGATTGATTTCTAACCGAAACAATCTAAACGAGAATCGAAGATCTTGTCGATAGTAGTGCAACGGAAGAAAGACAAACAAAAATGGACGTCAGATGAAGAAGTTATGAATTTCTAACGGAGTTTTCCTGTCCCGACCTACTAAAAATATTATAATAAAAATAAAGTCAAAATTAGCCGACAGAGTCTAAATGAAAGTTGTATAGCATGGTCTCACCTACGCGTAGATATAAAGATTGTCAAAACGGAGCTCGTATGGGAAAGTTGCGAATTTTTGAAGTTGGAGTACGCCCAGCGTACTCGTGTTCTTGGCCACGGATGAGCCACGCCGCAGCCTCGAAAGCCTCCGGTCTTATCCACCTAGTACGCCCAGCGTACATGTTGACAGGGGAGTACGCCCAGCATATGTTGGGGTCACGCCCAGCATAATCAGGGGTTCAACATCCTATAAATAGAACATGAAGGCAGCCAAGTTTGGTTACCAAATTTCTTCTCTCTCTTCCATATTACCTCATTTTACGTGCAAGTTATACCCCTGAAGCCCCGATATCATCCAGACACCCGAAGCAAGTCCCGACGCTCTGAAGATCCCGAGAAGAAAAGAGTTTCGAGCCGAAGCTCTGCCCGCAAGAAGCCCGGTGTTTGTGAAGATCTCCCGGTTTCATCGAAGAATTGCTACTTGTAGAGCCGTAATGCTGTCCGATAATCATCTTATCAAGTGAGTGTGTAGTTACTTTCTTCTAACACATAAATATGAAGTAATTCCTTAAAATATGTGATATGTGTTTATATGTTATATGTTATTTGAAATAAATATTGATCAAATGTTTTATACATGTTTTATGTTGTGTATATATATATATATATATATATATATATATATATATATATATATATTACCTGCAAAGACGTTGGGTAGAACATGGGTAGATAGTGGATGTGTTATGAAATAAAAATGATGAGAGGCCTCGATGTGATTGTGATCTAGTCGTCCAGTAGAATATGGATGACGACCAAGGACTTTTCTAGACAGTTCAGTGGAACATTGGCAGGCTCATAACATATAGGTGTAGTGAACTTGGGTGTTCATTTGTTGTATTCTATCCCCCTCATGGTTTCCTTAGGACATTTATTGCTGAGGAATCCCCTTTGCAGTAGTGTCCGTCCTGATGAAAATTCCTAGACTAGGTCCCTTGTGATAGTTGTTGTTGTAGGGACGTAAAGTAAGGATAACGGGAATGTGTAATCGGGTTATTGTTGGTTGGTGAAATTAAATATAATTATTTATTGTGGGTTGAAAACCCTATATGCTCACCAGGATCTCAAGCCTGACCTACTCAGTTTTATTTGTATTACAGGTAGTGGCGCGAGAGCATAAGTTGGACAACTGGTGAAGATATTTTGTTTATAAGCTAGTAGTTGTATATAGTTGTGTAAGGTCTATGTTTTGTTGTTTATGGTTTTGTGTCTATATCGGAACACGACATCCCGAGTTTTGATATATAATGAAAATACATTTCTTTAAGAAATGCTTTGATAAACCTTATTTTATCATGTATTGTTTTGGGGACAAATTCTGTAACTCTTTTAAATCAATGGATTTACTCTGAAATTATTTTAAAAGCATAAATGAAACCGGTCTTTTCTGGTCGTGATTTTGGGGATGTCACAGTTGGTATCAGAGCATTAGTTTAAGCGAACTGGGAATTTGTAGGATTTCTGGACTTAAACTTATAATGCTAAGTGGAGATTGTGAGATGTGTGTCTGTTATATTTTAGACACGAGCACTAGTTTATTTTAGGAAAGTTACCTAAAATGCTTTTATGTGCTAAATTGTATATGTTTACCATATATGATATTATTTGTTCAGATCTACGGTTTGTTGCCAACTGGATCTGAAAGCTTATGTGTTTAGGATTCTAAGCGTATGAATACGATATTAGAACTAACATGTAAACGTTTTGGAGTGATAAGGATGATTTAATTATCTATCGTGATTGAGGCTCTAAATTCACCTTATTTGGTGTGTAGATAAAAAATGGTAAGAACCAGAAATGGATTTGGGAACGAAAATAGGAATCAACCACCCGTGATTAAATAAGTAGTTGTTGCAGCAGCAGCACCTAAGCCAATGACAATGGGTGGTGTACAAATGATGATTCAAATAATGTTGGATCGTCAGATGGAAGAAACAAGACGTCTGCTTAGGAAGAATCGTGAAGAGCTGTCAATTCAAGTGGAGGAAATGATGGACTTGGATGCAAGTACAAAGACTTTTTAACTTGCAAACCATCGACCTTAACTGGGAAGGAGGATCAGATTGGAGTCATGGATTGGATCTCAGAAATGGAGCTAGCCTTCATGATGTGTGGCTGCAGAGGCAAGTTGCAGACCATTTTCTCAGTACGTCAGTTTAGGGGTGGAGCTGTTCATTGGTGGAACACTCTGGGGAAGACCCTAAGCCCTAATGAGCCACTACAACTGACATGGGAAGAGTTCTTGGTGCAGTTCAAGCGCAAGTTCTGCTCAGCCCAAAATCTATTGGAGTTGGAGAACAAGTTTCTGACGTTGACAAAAGGCAACATGTCAATAGACGATTACACTAATGCCTTCACCGACAAAATGGAGTTTGCTTTGCGCATCATTCTAGACGAGTTGACGAAAGTTGATCGATATGTAAAGGGACTCCCATAGGAGTACGCGGTGCCAGTACGTTAGGCACATACTCTAGAGGCAGCTATCTGGGCTGCCAAGTCTGTTGAGGATATGATCAAAGGAAGAACCGCCAACAAAGTTGAAGTTGGTGAAAAGAGAAAGTTTGAAGGAACTTCAGGTTCCAGTAAGAAAAGCAAATTTTCGAAGTCTGATTCGAAAAAGTTTGGAGGAGGAAAAGGGGGCGACTCGAAATGGCGTGAAAAGTGCAAGAAAAATCACTTTAGGAAATGTAGTGAGGAAGTGACTTGCTACAAGTGTGGAAAGACGGGGCATTACGCCAACGAGTGTCCGTCCAACAAGAGAGTGTGTTTTGGGTGTAACAAAGAGAGGCACGTTTTGAAAGACTATTCGAAGAAGAAGGAGGCAACTAGATCCAATATTCCCCAAAAGTCGAAAGCAAGAGCCTTCCAAATGACATTGGAAGCTGCTAAAGAAGAAGTTGATGTCGTTTCAGGTACCTTTCTCATAAACGAATTGCCTGCCCAAATATTATTTGATTCTGGAGCCAACTACTCCTTTATTTCGCATGAATTTGGTAGAAAAATAGCTTTGCCTGTTGATAGACTAGATAATACTTTATTAGTAGAGGTTGCTAGTGGAAAATTTGTACCTGCTATCCAACTTATGAAAAACATCTTCATCGATCTGAATAGGAATAAGTTCCACGAGGATTTATTGCCTATCGAGTTGAATGGTTTCGACATTGTGCTGGGAATGGATTGGCTTAGTGCCAATGACTTCGAGATATTATGAAAGAAGAAGATAGTAAAAGTAAACCCACCAGGGAAGGAGTTGTTTATAGTGTACGGGAACAAACGCAGAGTAAATTCTGGAATCATTTCGCTAATGAAAGCCAGAAAGTGTTTGGCCAAAGGATGTACATCATATTTGGCATTTGTGATAAATGCAAAGAAGGAGAAAAAGGAGGTGCAGAGCATTCTTGTGGTGTGTGATTATCCGAAAGTATTTCCCGAAGATCTTCCCGGATTACCGCCTGATAGACAAGTGGAGTTCAGAATAGACTTGTTACCAGGAAGCACGCTGATAGCAAAAGCACCTTACAGACTAGCACCAACAGAGATGAAGGAGCTGATGATGTAACTTCAGGAGTTGTTGGATAACGGTTCATTAGACCTAGTTCATCACCCTAGGGAGCTCTGGTGTTATTCATGAAAAATAAATATGGAAGTATGAGAATGTGCATCGATTACAGAAGCTGAACAAGGTAAGAATAAAGAATAGATATCCGTTGCCGAGGATTGATGACCTGTTCGATCAATAACAAGGTTCAAGTTATTTTTCAAATATCGACCTAAGGACAGGATATCATCAGCTGAAGGTGAGAGAGCAGGATATCGAGAAGACTGCATTCAGAACACGATATGGACACTACGAGTTTTTGGTTATGTCGTTTGGACTAACCAATGCTCCAGCAACATTCATGGATTTGACGAACAGGGTTTGCAAACCGTTCCTTGATAAATCTGTGATAGTGTTCATAGATGACATTCTGATTTACTCGAAAAGCCAAGAGGAGCATGGCAGACACTTGCGAGAAGTGTTAGAAGTCTTGAAGAGGGAGAAGCTGTATGCAAAGTTCTCCAAATGTGATTTCTGGATTCGAGAAGTCCAATTCTTGGGTCACGTGGTCAACCAAGAAAGGATAATGGTTGATCCAGCGAAGATTGAAATTGTGATGAAGTGGGAACAACTGAAAAGTCCCACAGAGATCTGAAGCTTTCTGGGATTAGTCGGATATTACCGAAGGTTTATCCAAGACTTTTCTTCGATCACTACTCCACTAATAGCTTTGACCCAAAAAGGAGCTACTTATGCTTGGAATGATAAGCACAAAGAAGCATTCGAGTTGCTAAAGAAGAAGCTATGTGAGGCACCAATTCTTTCTCTACCTAATGGAGTTGAAGAGTTTGCTGTTTCTAGCGATGCGTCTGGGGTTGGATTGGGTTGTGTTTTAACCCAAAGAGAAAAGGTGATCGCGTATGCATCTCGACAATTAAAAGAGCATGAAAAGAACTACCCCACTCACGATTTAGAGATGGCAGTAGTAGTTTTCGCTCTGAAGATATAGAGGTATTATCTCAATGGCACGAAGTGCAAAATTTTCACTGATCATAAGACTCTTCAATATCTCTTTAGTCATAAAGAATTGAATATGAGGCAATGACACTGACTAGAGTTACTTAAGGACTATGAGTGTGAGATACTTTACAACCCCGGTAAAGCTAATATTATCACTTATGCTCTCAGTCAGAAAGTAAATCTTGAAAGAAAAAGGCCAAGAGAGTTGAGAATAGAATTTGTCTCAACCATTATGGAAAGTATAAAGAAAGCTTAAGAGGAAGCTTCTGAAAAGAATGACCGGAAGGAGGAACGTTTGGGCAAAATGTTGGTGTTTGGTACAAACGGTCATGGACTGAAGGTATTCCAAGATCGTATTTGGGTACCTAAGTCAGGAGGAATAAGAGATCTTCTGATGGAAGAAGCTCACAAAACCATGTACTCAATTCATCCTGGCAGCACTAAAATGTATAGGGACCTGAAACCCTATTACTGGTGGCCGATGATAAAGCTTGATATTGCAATGTATGTTGTCGAGTGTGTGACCTGTGCAAGATTCAAGGCACAACATCAGAAACCATATGGGAGTTTAGAACCTTTGCCTATACCTATGGGTAAATGGGAAGACATTGCTATGGACTTTGTCACTAAACTACCCAGAACAAAGAACGGTCACAACATGATTTGGGTGGTCGTTGATCGCTTCACTAAGAGTGCGCATTTCATAGCAGCCAATGAGAAATGGTCTATGGATAAGCTTGTGAATTCTTATGTGAAGGAAATTGTGAGGCTTCATGGTGTTCTGTTAACGATTGTATCTGATCTTGACAACCGTTTCACCTCGTGATTTTGGAGAAGTCTACAAGAGGAATTGGGTACCAAGTTGTGTTTGAGTACAACTTACCATCCACAGACTGATGGTCCGATACAAACGCTTGAAGATATGCTGAGAGCATGTACCCTGGAATTTCAAGGTAACTAGGATAAACATTTACCTTTGGTAGAATTCTCCTACAATAATAGTTTCCACTCGAGCATAAAGATGGCGCCTTATCAAGCTATGTACGGACAAAAATGTCGTACGCAGTCTTGTTGGCTTGAGGCTGGGTAAAAGCAGTTTATGGGACCGGAGATAGTCCATCAAACTGCTGAAAAGTTGAAAATAATTAGGGAGAGAATGTTAGCAGCTCAGGGTCGTCAAAAGAGTTATGCTGACAATAAGCGAAGACCGATAACTTTTGAAGTTGGGGATTCGGTTTTTCTTAAAGTCTCATTGTGGAAGGGACTTATAAGGTTTGGTAAAAGGGGAAAGTTGAGTCCAAGGTTTATTGGACCGTTTAAAGTTCTTCAGAGGGTTAGGAACCAAGCTTACAAACTAAAATTACCTGAAGAACTGAATCGTATTCATAACACTTTTCATGTTTGTTACTTGAGGAAATTCATGGGAGAAGCCCCCCGACATGATTCCACTTTCGGAATTAAGACTTGATGAGAACAAGAGGTTAATTGAAGAACCAGAGGCAATCGTTGACCGAAAAACTAAGAAGTTGCCACACAAGATGGTCGAGTTAGTGCTTGTCCATTGGAAACATACGAATTGGCCAAATCTCATGTGGGAGACAGAGAGTGACATGATGAGTCGCTATCCGCATTTTTTGTTGATGTGTGATTCCGGGGACGGAATCATCCTAAAGTGGAGAGTATTGGAACACCCGTGTTTCTAGGTTAGGCATTAATGACGATGTAATAGTGTATGTTAACCTTTGTAAATCATTTTGAAATAATAAGAATGTATGATTTGAGTATTATGTGTTTTATGCTTAATTGTGTGGCTTAATTGAATTAAGAATAAAAATAAGCGTAAAAATAAAATGTTAGATAAAACCGATATCGATACATGAAGACGTAGTGGTCGTGACAAGGTTTCCGACTGTATAAAGAATGCCAAAATTCGAGTTATAACGAAAAAGTTATGACCTGTCGAATTTTCGCGACAGAACCGGTATGACACTGTGTGACGTAAATAGTGAATTTACGATAGAGCAATATTTAGCCTTAGTGATCTAAACGAAAGTCATAGAGTTCGTTAAACCAAGATCGTGCATAAAAAGAACGTCCAAATCTGACTTCGTATGAGGAAGTTATGATTTTTCTAAGTTTCAGCTTAGCAGTATGCAGCCCGAAGTCCGGATTTGAGATCGAGTGATTTCTAACCGAAACAATCTAAATGAGAATTGAAGATCTTGTCGATAGTAGTGCAACGGAAGAAAGACAGACGAAAACGGACGTCAGATGAAGAAGTTATGAATTTATAACGGAGTTTTCCTGTCCCGGCCTACTAAAAATATTATAATAAAAATAAAGTCAAAATTAGCCGACGGAGTCTAAATGAAAGTTGTAGAGCATAGTCTCGCCTACACGTGGATATAAAGATCATCAAAAATGGAGCTCATATGCGAAGGTTATGAATTTTTGAAGTTTGAAAATGCGGAGTACGCCCAGCGTACTCGTGTTCTTGGCCACGAATGAGCCATGTCGCAGCCTCGAAAGCCTCCGGTCTTATCCACCCAGTACGCCCAGCGTACATGTCGACAGGGGAGTACACCTAGCGTACTCTGGGGTTACGCCCACCGTAATCAGGGGTTCAGCACCCTATAAATAGAACATTAAGGCAGTCAAGTTTGGTTGCCAAATTTCTTCTCTCTCTCTCTTCCATATTACCTTGTTTTACGTGCAGGTTATACCCCCGAAGCCCCGATATCATCTCGACACCCGAAGCAAGTCCATATGCTCTGAAGATCCCAAGAAGAAAAGAGTTTCGAGCCAAAACTTTGCCCGCAAAAAGCCCGGTGTTTGTGAAGATCTCTCAGTTTCATCGAAGAATTGCTACTTGTAGAGCCGTCGTGTTGTCCGATAATCATCTTATCAAGTGAGTGTGTAGTTACTTTCTTCTAACATATAAATACGAATTAATGCCCTAAAATAATTGCTATGTGTTTATATGTTATGTGTTATTTGAAATAAATATTGATTGAATGTTTTATACATGTTTTATGTTGTGTGTGTGTGTGTGTCTATATCTATATCTATATCTATATATATATATATATATATATATATATATATATATATATATATATATATTATTTGCAAAGATGTTGGGTAGAATATGGGTAGATAGTGGATGTGTGATCTAGTCGTCCAACATAATATGGATGACGACCACGGACTTTTCTAGACAGTTCAGTGGAACGTTGGCAGGCTCATAACCTATAGGTGTAGTGAACTTGGGTGTTCATTTGTTGTATTCTATCGCCCTCATGCTTGCCTTAGGACATTCATTGCCGAGGAATCCCCTTTGCAGTAGTATCCGTCCCGATGAAAATTCCTAGACTAGGTCCCTTGTAATAGTTGTTGTTTTAGGGACGTAAAGTGAGGATAACGGGAATGGGTAATCGGGTTATTGTTGGTTCGTGAAATTAAATATAATTATTTATTGTGGGTTGAAAACCCTATATGCTCATCAGGCTCCCAAGCCTGTCCCACTCAGTTTTTTTATATTATAGGTAGTGGCGCGAAAGCATAAGTTGGACAACTGGTGAAGATATCTTGTTTATAGGCCAGTAGTTGTATATAACTTTGTAAGATCTATGTTTTGTTGTTTATTCTTTTGTGTCTGTATCAGAACATGACATCCCGAGTTTTGATATATAATGAAAATACATTTCTTTAGGAAATGCTTTAATAAACCTTATTTTATCATGTATTGTTTTGGGGACAAATTCCGCAACTCTTTTAAATCAATGGATTTACTCTGAAATTATTTTAAAAACATAAATGAAACCGGTCTTTTTTTGCTGTGATTTTGGGGATGTTACATCATGGTCCTTTTGGGTTGCCTTGATCAATGCAATTGGATAGGATGGACTTTTGAGAATAAGGTTATTTGTGATTTATTAATATATTATAAGTATAATATATTAACTGATAAATCATATTATTTAATTAGTATGGGTCAGGAATTAGTTTGAAATTAATTTTGTGATCAAAAGATACTAATTAAATATGTGGGGACTGATTGTGTAAATAAACCATTCTTGTAATGTGTGCTAATGATCCATAGTTATTTAGGATGGGATAAACCATTGAGATAGTACATGGAGGTTAACCCATGGAGCCTGAGTATATGAAAGGTCATTAGGGTTTACCAAGTGTAACCCTAGCATTTGCCACATTATAATTACCCCCCCCCCCCCCCCAGTAGAGCTAAAATCGTCCACCACATACATTCTAAAAAAGTGAAGTTGATTTTATGCTAAATAACTTTTTCTCTAAATCCTCCTCTTGCATTTGGTGTTTGTGAACCATTAGAGTCATCACACTTGGGATGCTCAATCTTTCAAAGGTCAAGAACTCTACCCTACTCAAGAGGTAAGCATCCAAACTAAGTTTATATTGTATAGCTTCAATTGTATACCAGATAGGGAGAATGAAAGTTCATTAGGGTTTACAAAGTGTAACCCTAGCATTTGCCACCTTATAAATACTCACCCCTAGAGCTAAAATCGGCCACCACATACATTCTAATAGAGTGAAGTTGATTTTATGCTAAATAACTTTTTCTCTAAAGCCTCCTCTTGCATTTGGTGTTTGTGAACCATTAGAGACATCACACTTGGGGTGCTCAAGCTTTCAAAGGTCAAGAACTCTACCCTAATCAAGAGGTAAGCATCCAAACTAAGTTATATTGTATAGCTTCAATTATATGCTAGCTAGGGAGAATGCTTTGGAAAAATTGAAAATGCATGTATAATTAGAGAAAACATAGATCCAAATCATTTAGGGTTGCATGTGTACCATAGGAGTGTTATAGTGCTTAAAAACCAAAAATATGTATGTAAGACAACCATGAGGGGGATGGAGTACACCGGTGAACACATCGTTCACAAACACATACAGTTTGTGAGCCTGCCATCGTTCCATTAAACTGTCTAGAATAGTCTGTGGTCGTCATATATAATCTTCTAGATGACTAGATCATCAATATCCAAGGTCTCTCATCATTTTATTTCATCATACACCAACTATTTTATCTACCCATATTTTTCCCCAATATATTTGTAGATATAAAATACATATACAATTTAAATCATTTAAAACATGTATAAAATGTTCATCTAGCATAGATATCAGGTAAACAGATAACATGCACACATAACACATAATTGATGGGTTTTATTCATAAGAACATCCTATCTGCTCATACAAACCCTAATGCTTGGATCTAGGTTTCTTTATTGTACATGCAATTTATCCAAGACTATAAACCCTAATTCTAGCATATGATAATCGACATTAACATGATGATGGGTTTAAGATATTACCTTGATTGTTATGTAGCAATAACAATCACAATTCCTTCTTGTAATGACTTTAGAAAGCTTAGAGTCACAAGTGTCACTCCTCTAATGGTTCACAAACACCAAGAGCAAGAAGATGAGGAGGAGAAGAGAAGGAGGCTGCCCAAAACCGTCCAAAACCCTAGAAGGAGGCTTGTCCACGTTTTTGGGGCTTAAGGGTCCTATATATACATGTAGGCTATTAGGGATTTAAACTAGGAAACCCTAATCTGACTGCTTAAGCCCTAAGCAGCCCATGGATTCCTTTCTTAAAGGCCTTGGACGATTTCTTATGGGTTTCCCCATAGAATTCGTCCAACCTTATATAATAAGGTAATCCATAGCCCAATTGCAATTATCTTATAATTATAATTCCAGTCCCTTAAGTTTAATTAATCTCTTTTAGCCACAAAATTAATTATCAATTAATTCTTGACTAATATTAATTAAACAATATGATTTCTCCTTTAATATATTATTCCCATAATATATTAATAAATCATATTTAGTCCTTTCTCTCCATAATTCATCCTATCAAGTTGCTTTGGTGAAGGCAACCCAAAAGGACCATGCACCATCGCGTCAAGTACATACCAAAATAGTTATGGACTTAGACACTAATCCAACAGTATCCCACTTGGATAAGTCTAATAACTATTCCGCGTATGACTTCAGATCCTGATCTGCAATCGTAGCTTTCCAAAGCCGTTGTCAACTCTGATCTCATCAGGTACGCGTGTCCTTTAGATAAGGGATCATATATTCCTCCATTCTAGATATCGTATACGATATGATTTCAAATCATTCTTTCTATACTATTTCTCGACTTCCGATTTATGACGACTGACTAATTGAACAAATCAAATTAGCCCTAGCCCGACCGAGCATTTACGTTTGGCATCACTAAATCATCGAGGGGCCCAAAGATATCGCTTTTATCCTACTTTGGATAAAAGGAACGGATAAATTTTGACTCAATGTTCGCTTGCACTCACTTACCGAATCACATGTAACAATATGTTTTATAACACCAAGTTACTGGTGCGTTTACATATTATCAATGTGCAACCGACTCGCAAGATACAACTCACACATCTCGGTTTCAAGAATATAAGATGTTATCGTCTCACCAATCACTTGTGATAAAATCCATGAAGTGATCTAAGTGAGCGTGGGTTTAATCCAATGCTCAAATCATATTCATAAGCACTCATGAACGTTGCAGCAAACATTTGCTTATGTCTAATGCTCTTTAGACAATCCACACACCAATTCACGACAGTCTTCATTCATACCTACTTCCAACATATGAACGACTGTGGCCCGTTTGAATAATTTCACTGTTCTTAACCAATTAAATTATTCAGGAAGTCAAAACATGCAAAGTGAAACACAAGAATAATACTAATTCCATATTGCTTCAAACCTTTGAGTATAAATAAAACACCTTTTATTCATCATCATATCGATTACTCATTATTTGTTGTTTCGGGTAATCAACTTCCTACTTGAATTACAACACTTGTCCCATGCTCTCAGCATGAACACAATGTTTACCTATGGTTCTTACTTTTGTGAAATAGATTAAATGAACACATTTCCAATCATACTCATTTCACAACTCCTAATCCTTTCCACAAGTGATAGAATATCAAATTCTTTCCACTTATAGAATATGTTAGATTCTAACATTTTTTGCAATGATCCTTTCGTGATGTCACTGTACTAAAGTCACAATGACTATTGCCAATGAAATTACAAGGTCCTCTATCGGGGCTTGTTACAATACAATTCCATAGATGTGATGTCTCTCACTCAAAGTACATTCCTTTGAACATCCTTTGCATAAAAGTTTCTAATTTAGACATAGATTCTTAATATCTAACTTTCAATATGGAAACCTTTCCATACTTACCATATGCCAAAATATTCTCAATAGAATCCTATCTATTCATAACGATGTCGATATACTCCATCCAATACTATACTTCCAACTACTCACAAGCGACTAATCCTCGGCGAACTTTGGATTGTCCTTTGATAGTTGTTTAATTATCTTAGTCAAAACCAATTCTTGTCCTTTTTCCCTCTAAATGCGCTAGACATTTGGAAAATTTTAGAATGGTCAAATATTATAGCATTTGCAATCGATCCTATACCCAAAGCGTATGGGACACGATGCATAACGTCTTACATAAAGATTTGATACTTTATCAATCTTCTGCCATAATATTTTATTTGCTACGTTCTCACAATTCGAATTATGAAGAGGAATGCCATAATCATAATCGAAATTTGATAACACACTATGTATCCTTGACTATATTATTAACATTCCACAACCTAAGCCTTTAGATTTGAAATGAAGCATAATATTCTCTCCCTTAATTATAGCAAAACAACTATTCAACCCTTACAACTTTGCAAAGTATGACTCTTGTTTTCTATAATTAATATTGCTAACTTGCAATAATTGCCTTAATAATCATACAATCATAACATTTATGCTCCCACTATCATGATGATTATTATTAACATAACACTTATGCTCCCACTAGCTTTGACATGTATTCAGAAACCAGCTTAACTTCCAGAAAAACAATACTTGTTGAATTTCTTAAGTTCATGTTTCTAATACCTAATGCTTTGATAATCCTTTATCAAGGCTCCTTAATCTCATACACCTTTATCCAAGATAGCTCATATGTGTCTTAAACAATTAAGACTAATTGCCAAATCTCACAATTCAAATCATGGAAAAGGATACCGTAACCATAATCGAATTCGAGAATACAATTTTGCAATTGCTATCTTCTTAAAATCTCTCTTAGTGAAAGCATTTCCTCACAGTCATTTTCATGAAGGAGGGAAACTTATGACACTTATATTTTAATGGTGTATGTGTTCCTATCCATGTGAATTTGTCAAAACCAAGGTTTGCAACAAATCCAAACTCATATGGACCGAACATACTTAATCTTAATTTCTTGCCTTATGGTAACACGGCCGCCCACCATGTCTTCCAAGTAGTTAAGCAGCTCACCTTTTCCAATCAATGTACTTTTCATTGATCAAGGTCCTTTCCTTTTATGCATTCAAATGATAACTCATAGAACTCACATGCATAATTAACTTAATTGGAATGGCACAGAAACAAAATAACGTCAACACGATAGGTTATAAACCTCAAGTCATGTGCTAGTGATGATCAATAAGGTCTATTTTGATTTGTTCTTGAAACCTTTCAAGACCATTAAGACTCCCACTGACTCCTTGACATATAAGATTCTCTTGTCAATAAAAATTTCTTGACAAACAAATATTCAAGAGTTAGTGTAGTTTTTATCAAAACACTTCATAAATTGGTCCTAGTTGGTCTTTGTCTTATCCAAGACATCACAACTTTCCACATTTGATGAATGTTATAAACCTTCTTGATACTTATCACTCAATGTCACAATCTTAACTCTAAGACTTGTTTTTGAAAGAAGTATGATTGACTTCTTGATTTAACCATTTCTTCAATTCCTGATTCCTCTTCTTAGACATACAATTGTACTAAGACTTACTTAGAGGATCAATTGAAATACGGTTCTTAATTATTAAGACCTATCATAAAACATAATAAAAGGTACTCCCCCTTCTTCTTAGAATAGAGAAACTTTTATCTTTCTGCCTACTTGATTCTTTTTATTCGTTCTGCTTATTAACTTAAACTTTTACAATCAATTCAGAATTACACTTAATCTTATAAGTGTAATCATATTTGCTAAACTTTTAGTAAATCATGACGAATATCTTTGTTACTCTTGCGATGGACTTGATCAACACATAACCTTGTGTACTCGATCTCCTAGTCCTTCACTTGACACTTTGTCAACAAATTAGTCTAATTTCCAAATGAGAAAGTTTATTCATTCATCATACAATTCTTGTTGTACGATTCCAAATCTCTATCCAATAGAAACTTGGGTGATGAGAAACTTTCCCTATTTGGTAAATTTTCGACATTTCCATAATTAAGAATCAATTCCATTATTTCTAATAATAGAAACATTCAAACATTAGTTTTTCATACACGCCATTGCAAGGATAAATAAATAATATAAAATCAAAATTTATTCTATTGTAGAAAAAATTTGTCCTTACAATGCAATTCATTGAAAAACTATGCTAATACATATCTCTTAGCAATCTAACTCTAAGTAGTAGCTCAAGAATCTAATCTTCAAGTAATGCGATCGAAATCCATTTCTTCACGGTTAGATTTTGCTCACTTCTTCCCTTAAGCTTCCTTTCCTTTCTTCGATCCATCAATTGTAATCTTATCACATTATGTATTAAAAATCTAGAATAGGAGCTTAAAAGAGTTAGTCAATGGATTTTACCTAAAGCAGAGCCATACATTTTGACTCTCCCATCTCTTAGATCTCTTAGGTAAATAGGGCAGCTTCATCTCCAATTCCTCTTCTTTTGGCAATAAAAGCAAATTGACTCTTTTGGAACATGACATGGAACTACTTCAGACATTGCCTTTCTCTTATGATCAAACTTTTCGATCATAGGATGTCTTTCGTTGCCATTGTCTATATCCATAGAGGTCTTGAAGGTATATTCACCAATCAACTTTGCTTTTCTATTGCGCCAAACCATTGTTGATTCAGCAGCAATAAGCATATAGGTGAGATCTATAAGGGTCACATCGTAATACATCATATAGTACTCTCTTACGAACTCACTATACGAGTTAGGAAGTGACTGAAGAACCCAATCAACAGCCATCTCCTCATAGACAACGGATCCCAACATTCTTAACCTGTCAATGTGTGACTTCATCCCTAGGACGTGTGCACACACCGACTTTCCCTCTTCATGTTTACTTGCCAAAAGGGCTTGAGTGAGCTTGAACTTTTCAAGCCTTCGAACTTGTGGGTTAGGGAGAATAATAGGAGGAGGTGGAGGAAGTGAAGCATGATTTCTTGTTCCTCGATCGAATCGTGGAATATCATCTTCATGTGGAAAGCTTGTTCCATGGGATTTGGGAAGACCATCGTTGTCGAACTTTGACATCTACAAAATGGGAGAAAACAAATTCAAGATAGTTGATAGATTGAGTCCTTAATAAATCACCCAAATGAGATATTAAGGCTAGGACCCAACACAATATGCTACAACCTAGAAAAGGGATGTCGTAATCTAGTTGCAGAATATTTGAAGGTAAGTGAATGACGATTCACTAATTTCCACCATGAAAAACGAAAAATAAATTTAAGTTTTAAATCTATGAAAACTCCTAGATCCTTTGAGATTCATTGAACTTTTCAATGGCATGTTTAAATCTCGATATGCCCCTCTAGTTTGTGACTGGGATGCCGAGGATCACAAAGCGGGCCCTCACATGTCACGGTCATCTATTCGATGTGTCGGTAAACCACACACGCTCCACCGAACGATGACAAACATTGAGTCACCCTTTGCTACCTTTGCTTAGAACCATTTAGTGTGCCGGTAAACGACACACGCTCCACTAATGTCGTCGCAAGGGCACAAAGTGTAATTTCATGGAATTGCATCAATTCACTTTTGCCTAAGTAACTAAGATTGGGAATTTGTAAAACATTTAGTTACTTTTGTACTTCATTATACTTATAATGGAAGGTTTTGTCCTATCCTACCCGTTCGGCTAACGACCCTCCACTAGTCAAGAGTGCGGTGGGTAAGAGTGGATACCCATTCAATCGTCATTTTATAGGTAATTTCCTTAAACACCCCTTATAGACCAGCTTCGTGAATGAGGCCTACTAACGGTAAGACTGACTTTTACTCATACATATATATATATATATATATATATATATATATATATATATATATATATATATATATATATATATATATATATATATAATGTTAGACTTTTAATGTTATATATAGTATAGGGTGTATTATACACTTTTAAAATACTATGTGGTCAAATTTAACAATTATACTTTTAATTCAATTAAATTGTAAACCAAAACTTTTATGGATTTATTAAACCTCTTTTAATTATACGCCTTAATTAATTAATAAAACCATAAGGGTGTGATTTGAACTTTTCAAAACAATACTAGGGTTTAAAAATTTAACATTTCTAAATTAACTTTTAATCAACATTTAAATTCAAAAACTTGAGGACAAGTTTTGAAACATTTCAAAACATTAGGGTTTAGAATTTAAATATACATCAAAATTAAACATTTAATCAAAAATTTAAATTCCAAACTTGAGGGCAAGTTTTGAAACTATTCAAAACATTTGGGTTTTAACTATTTAAATTTCAAAAACAAAACTTTTAAGTTCAAATTTAAATGATAAAACCTAAAGGGGAAAATTGAAACTTTTCATAACACAAGGATCAAATAACAAATAATATAAATTAAACAATTAATTTTATCATTATCTATATTTGACCTAATTTCAATTTCTTGCAAAATAAGTTACCCAATTAATACATATAATCAACTTTAATCATATAAGGAAGTTATTATCTAATTAATTGGTAATTATCTTGTGTTTTGGCAAGGATATTCATTAAGAAACAATAAAATTCGTATTTTATAGGTTTAAAACGAATATGGTATTTATCTTTAAGCAAAACAGCAATAAAATCCGAAAATCCCTCTGTCTGACGCTCCGACTCGCCGAGTCACACTCTGGAACTCGCCGAGTAGGGCTGACTCGCCGAGTTCAGGTAGTGACTTGCCGAGTCAGGTTGAACAGAAGGCCAGAAAACGATTTTCAACTACATAATGCATCAATACAATAGAAACCAATCTAGGCTCTGCTACCACTGACGGGTTTTATTCATAAGAACATCCTATGTGCTCATACAAACCCTAATGCTTGGATCTAGGTTTCTCTATTGTACATGCAATTTATCCAAGACTATAAACCCTAATTCTTGTAATGACTTTAGAAAGCTTAGAGTCACAAGTGTCACTCCTCTAATGGTTCACAAACACCAAGAGCAAGAAGATGAAGAGGAGAAGAGAAGGAGGCTGCCCAAAACCGTCCAAAACCCTAGAAGGAGGCTTGTCCACATTTTTGGGGCTTAAGGGTCCTATATATACATGTAGGCTATTAGGGATTTAAACTATCTGACTGCTTAAGCCCTAAGCAGCCCATGGAATCCTTTCTTAAAGGCCTTGGACGATTTCTTATGGGTTTCCCCATAGAATTCGTCCAACCTTATATAATAAGGTAATCCATAGCCCAATTGCAATTATCTTATAATTACAGTTCCAGTCCCTTAAGTTTAATTAATCTCTTTTAGCCACAAAATTAATTATCAATTAATTCTTGACTAATATTAATTAAACAATATGATTTCTCCTTTAATATATTATTCCCATAATATATTAATAAATCATATTTAATCCTTTCTCTCCATAATTCATCCTATCAAGTTGCTTTGGTGAAGGCAACCCAAAAGGACCATGCACCATCGGGTCAAGCACATAGCAAAATAGTTATGGACTTAGACACGAATTCAACAATAATTCATATAAATATTTCATATCTATGTGTAAGATGAAAGTAACTATGCAATCACTTTAGTAGAGTGATTGGATTGAATCTAACTAGAAACGGTCAGCGATTCATGATTGTCATGCTCGGGACACATAATGCTTTCAACAAACAAGAGAGAGAGAGAGAGAGAAAGAATTTGGTGTAAGGAGAGAAAGGGTCGAACTTGCTATTTATAGGCTGCCCAAAACATGTCCACATCGTGGAGTCTTATGTCCACATCATGGCGCATGGCTGAATCACTTGGTAGGCTTGCCATCTGCGTTCTAGCTTCGAAAGGTGTCCATATGATATTTCCACCTTGTGAATCTTATGTCCACGTCGTGGAGTCTTAACATATCACTCCCGTAGACTTAGCACGTGTTTTCTAGCCTCGATTAGTGTATTTGACTAGTTTTACTTCATGGGCTTAATGTTCACGTCGTGGACTTGAGGTTGATTAGGGTTTCTACCATATGTCATGCCTTTAGACTGCTACATCTTCGGAAGGTCATAACTTTTGCATACGAACTCTATTTTTTACGTTCTTTATATCCACACGTAGGTGAAGACGTTCTCTACAACTTTCATTTGAATCACTAAGGCTAAAAAGTATTTTTATCATAAACTCACTTTTTACGATTTCCAGTGTCGTGCCGGTTTTATCCGGAAACTTCGATAGGTCTTAACTTTTTCGTTATAACTCGGATTTCGGCGTTTTTTATATCTCCAGAATCATTGTCCCGACCACTTCAACTTTCTTCATAGATATTGGGTCTACCTTTTTTTTTTACGCTTATT
Source organism: Lactuca saligna (assembly GCF_052625555.1). Lineage (NCBI taxonomy): Eukaryota > Viridiplantae > Streptophyta > Magnoliopsida > Asterales > Asteraceae > Lactuca > Lactuca saligna. The sequence goes on from NC_136420.1 coordinate 32,511,042, forward strand.
TTTATTCTTAACTTATTATATCTTATAAATAAGTATAATGCACATAAAATCACATAATTCACATAATATTCTGATAATTCATCTTTATTACTTCAAAGTATGTTATAATTGTTGACTCTAACTATTACACTATTATACTAATGCTTAACCTAAAAACATGGACGTTACATTGTCTATCATCTTTAAGTGCCTTTATAAAACTATTTTTTTCAAAGAATGAAAGAAGTTTAAGCTTAAGGTAAAAAGAAATAATAATAAACAAGCAAATTTCAAAAAATAAAGAAAAGAAGACAAATGGGTAAATTATTCTTTTAATTTACATTCAATAATTTTTTCAAAATAAAAATAATATTTTATCCTTTATAAACTAATTCATTTGATAGAGAGTGTCTTTTAAATTGAAGGTGATGAGTTCTAATATGAACATTGACAAATTTACTATTAAATGATACTAGACAATTTTACTAATTAAATGATAATCTAACTAGATGATACTAACTTTTAACTGTTAACTTTAAGAAAGTTAACTATCAGAAATATAAGATCCCACAAAAAACATATTTGTAAACTGCGTTGAGTATTTGTGTAATTTCAGTCTTAAAAGTTAAAACAATTATATGATGAGTACTCTAATTTTTTAAAAATTTAATGGTAGATGACTAGATGTATATGGAGAAAATTAGGCTCGTTGATTCACAAATTGAATGTTCGGGGAGTATTTTGGGCAACACATCATTCAAGAGGGTCCAAATCGCCCATCTATTAAAGCTGAGGGGGTACTGTTGGATTTGTCTAGTACTTCAAATGGGAGCGTAGTAGGAACTCCGATACTCAGAAATTGACACGCGCCACCATCGCGCGTGGTTAAATTCTTGTGACATTACGCACAATGGCGGTCAGCTTTCATAATCTCGCATGATCATCCGTTCGTTTATCCAGTCCACGTCATCTTCACAAACCTCGGCCCTACGATCCGCACCACTCCGACGGGCCACCCTCGACGCCTTCACTCCATTATCGGTGGCGATATCATCCTTCAGGACCTGTCTATGGTCGAAATCTAAGCCAGAGAGAGAGAGAGAGTAGAGAGAGAAAGAATAAGCGAAGAATCCAATGAGTTAATAAGGGTTCGATCTATTTGAAAAGGTACTTTCTCGGAACCCTAGTGTGTTACTATCACTCTATCAGACTTAATTATGTTTTGTTTGTGTAAAGTTATAGAAGCTGTGTGAATATTGGTTTTAATCTTCAAAATTGTATGAAAATCTAGTATTTTGTACATGTTTGTACAATCGAAGCAGATTGAGTTAGGGTTTTTGGATTTCATGTATGAATTCGGAGAAAATTTTCAGTAGAAAGTCCTTCAAAGGTTTAAACAAGAAGAAGAAGAAGAATTCAACACCGTCTCACAGTTCAAACCTAGCTTCAGAAGACGCAAACCCTAGCCAGGTGGTAGTTATGGGTTCTCGGGTTCCTCCTGGAAACGGAGGAAGTAAATTTGGATTTCGAAGGCAGGAGAATCGAGTCACTATCCAGCTGACATCTAAATCGAAGCAAGAGATGAGAGAAATTAAGAGGAAGCTTGTTAGTGAGCTTGAACTGGTTAAGCGATTGGTGAAGAAGATTGAGGAGGTAGGGTCGAGGCCATTGAATCAGTTAAGTATCTCTGTTTTGGAGAACACTCAGGGTACAACTACAAGCGAGAATGTAGAGAAGGAGAAAAGAACTCCAAAAGCAAACCAGTTCTACAGGAAATCAGATTTTCTTCTTGCCAAAGATAGAATCCCTGCAACTGAGAGCCACAAGAAATTAAAACCTAGTGGCAAGAAACAAGGAGGAGTTGATGCTAAGTTTTCAAACAAATTGTTCAAGAGCTGTAGTACTTTGCTTGAGAAATTAATGAAGCACAAACATGGCTGGGTGTTTAATAAGCCTGTTGATCCACTTGCCCTTGGTTTACATGATTACTTTGACATCATTAAGCATCCAATGGATTTGGAAACTGTAAAATCACGTCTGGATAAAAACTGGTATAATTCTCCAATGGAGTTTGCAGAAGATGTAAGACTCACATTTCACAATGCTATGACATACAACCCAAAAGGGCAAGATGTTCATGCCATGGCAGAGCTTCTGTTAAATTTTTTTCAAGAAAAATGGAAACTCATTGAAGCAGATTATATCCGTGAGTCTAAGCTTGCAGTAAATAATGAAATTGTTTTGCCACCTCCACCTCCACCTGCTCCAACCATTGATCCTAAACCAAAGCCTATGAATCCTTCTACCATGGGTAGAACTCCTTCTTCCAAGAAACCAAAGGCTAAAGAACTCAACAAAAGGGAAATGACATATGATGAGAAGCAAAAGCTTAGTATGGACCTTCAGAATCTGCCTTCTGAAAAGCTAGATAATGTTGTTCAGATTATCAAGAAACGAAACCCATCATTGTCTCAAAAAGATGATGAAATTGAAGTGGATATTGATACTTTTGATACTGAAACTCTATGGGAGCTTGATCGGTTTGTTACAAACTACAAGAAAGGTTTAAGCAAGAACAAAAGGAAAGCTGATTTTCCCAATCAAGAAACAATGGAAGTTGAACCAAATGTACAGGAAAACGTGAGTCTTTCATACCATCTTTTTTCCTTTATGTAATGAAATATGCCAAAAAAAAAAACATGATTTTTCTTCCTAATTTCAGATCCCACAACCAATTGTTGTTGATGCCCCTAAAGAAGCTGATGAGACAGATGTTCAGATGGAGAAGAAAGTGGAGGAGGAAGTTGCTCATGGAGACAACAAGTCAAGTAGCTCTAGCAGCTCCAGCAGTGTATCTGGATCCTCTTCTAGTGGTATTAATTAACTATTAGCATATGAGAATTAATGGTTTTCTTTCTTTTTGACTTAATATGAAGCCAAAAAACCTGGCTTAATGTATCAAGCCACTAACCCTTTACCTATCCCTCCTTCTTTTTCCTCTCATCTCCGCATGTTAAAATTGATTAATATATTCAAAATTGTTTTTTTTTTCTGATGATTTGTCTTATTTTTTTTAATTGATTACAGATTCTGATAGTGATAGTTCATCTGGAGCAGGATCTGATGCAGGTCATTCTTCAAAGGCATGATTGCAACAAGAAGGTATTATTTAATCATCTTAATCGTGTATATTGTGATTATTTTCATCTCACTCATGTTTTAAAATGTTCATTCTGCTAATATATTTAAACCCTTTTCTTTTGCAGATTTCTGAAACTGCACCAAGTAGTACTTATTTGTAGAAGATGAAGATGTAACATATGGAGCAAATGTACAACTCTTGATGCACGACGTGCAATTCGAATTTAGGTGTTTGTTGTTGTATCTGTAACTGTTAAGTTGTAAACTTATTTTAGCACGTGAAGTATGTAATCAAACACTGAAGTAAGTTTGTAGTGTCTTAGAATTAGTGACAGTTTGTTTCAGGTTGGTTATTTAACTGTCTGTTTTAAGAGCTTCTGTGTATTGCATAAAAAGCTCACTCAACTTCCCCTCTGAAGCTTGTAAAGTTATTTAGTTTTATTGCAAACTTTGTTAAAATGTCAAAATAACATCTAGTTTTTGTTACAATGAGCAGCTTTAGACTAGTGTAGAGTGTTGTTAATTAGTTTGATAAAAGTCTTCAATTAATGACTGAACATGTTAAGTACTTAAAACCCAATTCTTAGAAAACTTGTAAGGGACTAATATTTTATAACAATTATTAACGTGCAAATGTGTAAAGCTACAAAAGTGATAATTTCCAAAAGAGAAAAGACGCATGAAATACTTTGTAAAATAAGCTACAAAAAAGGTAAGAGCGTGGTGTAAAGCATTATTCCTCTAGCTGTTGTTATTGTGGGAATATGAATACCAAAGAGAACACGAATAAGGAAGAATGGATACCATGTGCTTGTGTGGTTTTTTTTATTTATTTTATTTTATTTTATTTATTTATTTTTGTGTGATTAATATTCTTCTAACTACAATGGTGTTTGTTTGCTGTACATCCAAATAATTTTTCTATTGCTTGCTTATGTTTATCCTTTTAAACCCATATATTTTCAGGTTGTGTATTTTATGATACGTTATATAAGTAATCATCTTAGTATAGTTTTTTGTCCAAAAATATTATATTAAAAAATAAAAATAATTCATTGTGTAAAAGGATAAGTCAATGAAATATAAAAATGTCTTTTTTCAATCATTTTACATGTATAAATTCAAATTTTCAAACATTACAAAAAATAACTTATTAGTTTATTATGGTTTGGTGTCCAAATATTTAAAAAAAATTTCTATTTTAACACCTCATAAACTGTTTTAAATAAGTGGTTGTTTGTTTTTTTATGTGAAGATCTGTGCAACCATTTTTGTCTGCGTCGCGCAGACAACGCGCATACATATATCATCGCAGAGTGTTTGTTTTTTGGAAGTGCGTAGATCAAAAAACATCTACGCGAAATCTTCCTGATGCAGACATGAGCTACCGTCTTCAAAGGTTTTCAGACTTTATTTTAACCTAAACAAAAAAAAAACATGGGCCACCGTACAATTTCTTTTATTTTTATTTTTATTTTATTATTTTTTTTGCTGAAAATGCATTTTTAATGTTTATGACATGAAATTAAGTTTGAAATTTCAATTTATTTCAACAGTCGCAGACGTTAAAAATAATCAGTCTTCTTATTGCAGACTGCAGACATTAATATATTATTGGTCGTGTCATTCTGCTGCAGAGGCTTGCAGACGTGGTCCACAGACTGCAGACTGCAGATATTTTGACTTCAAAAAAACAAATCCTAAATATCTCCTTCAATATATTATTGGTCATGTCATGTTCTATTTCCAAATTTATTGTTCACTAAATTAATTAAAACATGAATAATTTGAGTCGTATATCTATAAGAGCATGAATACGACCTTCATAAACTTAGGTCGCAACTATAAAGATTCAACTGATAGCAAAAATTCTGTAACATGACTAGATTCTAGCCTCAAATATTTATTGACTGTCTAAATAAATAAATAAATAATACATAGTATGATAAAAATGCAAATGACGTGTTTGCCTCTTTGTGGAGAAAAACATATCTTATCTCATTTACTATCTTTTTAGAAATAGTAAAAAATTAACTTAATTATCAAGATAATCTATCATTGTTATAGATGAAATATGTGAATTTTTTGGAAAACACCAAAAGAATTAAATTGAAACCTACTCGCAATCTATGAAATGACAAGCCATATACGAGAGCACCACTAGAAGTTGTTTTTAAGAAGAAAAAAAAAACCATGGGCCTCATCAGCGAAAATATATGTTTTACATTCTGAAAGAAAAATCATTTTTTTGAACTTTTTTGTAGTAAAATCTTCAAAGGTCATTTTTACAAGAAATAGCTTTATATTGTAAGTTTAATCTTCAAAAATTCTAAAAAAAAAAACAATATCAAAGAATTTTACAGATGTAATATATGACATTCTTAATTTCTTAGATATGATCTGGGAAAATTAAAATAAAAGTACATTTTTTGAACTTTTCTTGTATTAAAAATCTTAAGAAAAAAGGTTTAAATAGTCTAAAAAATTGAAGGTTTTTTTTAAAAAGATTTTTTAACCTTAAAAATGATATAAAAGTGAAGAAACATGATAAAAATATGTCTTATATATGATTACCAGTGCACAATTTAATTAAGGTTTTTGGCAGCCAAAAATGACTTTTTCTCGACACGTTTACTAATTTTGTAGATTTTTTCATTTGATTAAATTTTTTATTATTTCTTGAATACTATAAGACGGAATTAACTTATTAAAAAAATTGCGAAGAGATATTTGAGTGAGGGACTAATATTGTAATTTACTAAAAGAGAAGCAAAACTACAATACAATAGATTGCGTAGCGTAGCAAATATAAACACCCTTTCGCTTATCCCTTCACCAGCAGAGACCAGATACAGAGACAGAGACAGAGCAAGCAAAAATGTGTTGCGGTGATGGCGACTGCAGACCTTTGGGTTTCCTACTCGGTCTCCCCTTTGCTTTCCTTTCCCTTCTTCTATCAATCATCGGCGTCGTCGTCTGGATCGTCGGGTACGTTATAATTACTTACTCATTCTCGAAATCACTTGTCTAATCGTTTGATCCGCTACTTAAAAAATTTTAATTCGAATTGAATCTCAATTTCTGATTATACTGATGAACTGAAACAGATTGTCGTTGACATGCATATGCCCCTGCTGTTTGTGCCTTACGGTGTTAGTTGAAATAGCAATCGAGCTGATTAAGGCTCCGATTCATGTCATGGAATGGTTTACTTCGAAGATTCCTTGTTGAGTTGTAGTTGTGAAACCTAACTTTGTGTGTGATTATTCGTGCATAATGAATTATACTTTTTAGCATCTTCTCAATGGTTCTTTTGAATATTTATGATATGGTGATTTGATTAGGGGTCTATTTCTTTATTACTTTACTCTGTAGAATCATTTGCTTGTTTATCTAGTGTTACATCAATTGATTTATGATCCTGTATGTTATATGCTTTTAAAACATTTGATTAAAACATTTAAAACATTTGATCTAAGTGTTGAATATGGCAAAATGTAAGAAATAACAAAGCAGTTTTTAATTTTTCTTTGTTTTTATAACATTGTACTCTTTTTGTCTTTATTATAACATTTTTCTTTACTTTAAATTATTCTTCATTAGAGCTTTCTACTTTAAAGAGTTTAAAAATATTATAGCAAAGAGATTTAAAACGAGATAATTTGGCACAAGTTAATTTGTTCTTATGCAATGTTATTGTTCACGTACAATACGATGCACTGCTAATATGGCAAAAAAATTCAAAACTGTATATATTTCTTAAAATTGTCCATATCATATAAAATTTGAAAGTAATTATCCATATTACCACATATATTTACATATTTTGTATTGATAATACTTATTTTATGTTTTAACATAATTATTTAATAAGAAATCTATCTATATCAAATATCAAATATAAAATAAAAAACAGTGTTTGAAATGACAATTGAAAATCAAATAAGAAGGATGAATAGCGAATCTTAAATGCTGTTTAATAATGAATTAACAAAAGAATCTTGAACAAAAATCATAATTACTAGTTTTAACTTTTAAGCAATTAAACAATAGACTTAAGACATTCACAATGTATTTCAACTCCATGTAGTTTAATCGATTGACATCAAATTCTATTTTTAATACAACTTTTCTATTTAATTACTAAGATACATAGAATCTATAAAATTCAATTGAACATATTTAGAAAAACATATATAATCCTTTTTGATAATCAATAATCATTTTTCATTCAACATTTAAATGGGTATTGAACCCAAATCTATTTTATACCAACTTGACAGCGATTATAATTGAGCTTAAAATATTGTATATTTTAATCTATTGTATATTTGTATGTCAATTAGTGTGTATACATGTAACTTGAGTTGAAATGTTTTGAATAAGATGAAGGTTGCGAATTAATGACGTTGTGGGGATATCTCTGCCTCATATATCTTCTAGAAGCGATGCCAAGAATGTCCATTATCTAGTACGTACAGAACAATGGTGTCATCTACTCTTGTTTTCTTTCACATGTAAATATTGAATGATACAATACATTCGGCAAGATTTTTGTTTGCTATATGATTGTCTACGTTTTTAAAGACATCCAAAACGAAACAAACACCGTTGACCAACATTTATGTTCCCAAGGAAGTGAAATCGCACTTCATCGCAAATTTTAAAGTCCATTATCAATTTAACATGGTTTACAAGGTTGGTTTGTTATTATAAGAAAGTTTAATTCACAACAATGAGATTTCAGCTCCACGAAAACAGTATTTATAAATATTGCTCCCTACCACTCCATATCTTATGAACACTTCCAATCTCTCCCTCTCTCTCTCTCTCTCATTAGTCCTTAATGGAGACAAGTATGCACTTGTGGCTTACAAGCTCTTTTGGAGTGGCCATGGTGGTTGTTGTGGCATGGAGGTTGTTGAAGTGGGTGTGGGTGCAACCAAGGAGGCTTGAGAGGCACCTAAGGCTTCAAGGGATCAAGGGAACCTCCTACAAGTTCTTTTATGGGGATACAAAAGATATGAAACAACTGGTCAAAGAAGCCAACCAAAACCCCATCAGTATCCATGATGATATCATTCCAAGACTCTTACCCTTTGTTTCTAGGTCAACCAAAACATATGGTATCAATTGGTTGCTTCCTAAAATTAATTTCCAATCACAAAATAAGCAAAAAGTTGGATAACAGGGTAATTAAACTTATATAATCGTTATTGAAATACAAATCTAATTTATTTCACAGGTAATATTTTCTTTGCGTGGTTGGGGCCAAACCCAATAGTGTATGTCCTTGATCCCGGTCTAGCCAAAGATATACTCTCTAGAATCAACGATTTCCAAAAGCTTAGGAAAAAAAATCCCTATATTAAGTTATTATCTCAAGGATTAATTGATTACGATGGAGATAAATGGATCAAACATCGAAAAATCATCAATCCCGCATTCCATGCGCACAAATTAAAGGTTTATTAATCCTCTTTTACATACATATAGCATTCAAATCATTCAACTCCTCATCTCTTACATGAAACGATGGATGTAGTTTTTCGAGATTATGTTTATTTGTTATGTAGTACATGGCTCCGGCTATTCATTTGAGTTGTAGCGAGATGATGGAGAAGTGGCAGAAGTTGTTAGCATGTGAGCATTCATGCGAGCTCGATGTGTTTCCATATCTTCAGACACTAACGAGCGACATAATCTCACGCACGGCATTTGGTAGTAGTTATGAAGAAGGAAGAAGGATATTTGAACTTCAGAAAGAACTTATTACTTTACTATTGGAAATCATACATTCTGTATACATCCCTGGATCTAGGTAAAGCATACATACATATACATCTTAAATCCTTGAGACGTATGAAATATCACACGATCATTGATATGTCATAATCTTCTTAATTCCCGTAGGTTTTTGCCCACTAAAAAGAACAAAAGAGTGAAAGAGATTGATCGTCATGTGAAGGCTTCAATAAGAGGTATTATTGAGAAAAGACTAATGGCAATGGAAGATGGTGAAGTTAGCCATGATGACTTACTAGGCATATTGTTGGAGTCCAATCAAAATGAGATTCGAGGAATGAGCATCGAAGATGTAATAGAAGAATGCAAGCTCTTTTACTTTGCAGGCCAAGAAACCACCTCCAATTTGCTCGTATGGTCCATGATCTTACTAAGCCAACATCCATCATGGCAAGAACAAGCAAGAGACGAAGTTTTTCGTGTCTTTGGACGTGAAAAACCAGATATTGATGGATTAAGTCACCTGAAGATCGTATGGAATTAGTTAATTTCATCATTTCATTCACAATTTCTTGTTTTTGTAGCTCGTAATCGTGTGTTCCGGTTTAAATTAATGGTTTTATTGTTGTTTGATCGTAGGTTACTATGATTTTGCATGAAGTTTTAAGGCTATATCCTGCAGTATCGGCATTATACCGATTGGCTAATGAAGAAACTAAGCTAGGAGAGATGAGTTTACCGGCTGGAACTGCAATCACAATACCCGTGGCTATGTTGCACCATGACCATGAGATATGGGGTGACGATGCAAAGGAGTTCATGCCTGAGAGGTTCTCTGAAGGTGTCTCAAAGGCAACTAAGGGACGAATGTCGTATTTCCCATTTGGTTGGGGACCTCGTATATGCATCGGCCAAAACTTTGCTCTGATGGAAGCCAAAATAGCGTTAGCGATGATTCTGCAACGTTTCACTTTTGTGCTTTCACCGTCTTATTCACATGCTCCTCATTCAGTCCTTACTGTACAACCCCAATTTGGAGCTCACTTGATTATAAACAGGGTTGATCATTATTAAGCGAATATGAATTTTCTTTGTAATATGATTTTCTATATATTGGTTTGATCAATGATATATATTGGATGTTATAAAAGTGAACATATAGGGTTTAATAAGATGGTGGGGAGTATATGTTTAGGGCACATATACAACTAGAAGTTTAATAAGATGGTGATTAGGATTGAATGAATGTTTAATAGAAAGTGGGTGATGATATAGGGTGAAGTTGAATGAAACAATTGAATAATCATTCAACTCTTCTATAAGATTCAATAAAAAAAAAAAATAATAATAAAGATCATTATTGAATACATGTTTAATGGGTTGTCGATAATAAAATTAAATTTGAGTGGGTATTTAATGTATAATGTAACAATTCATTAAACTTTATAAAATATAATGGATTATGAATACTCCTGAGACATAGGTTAAAGATTTAGTCAATCTCATATTAAACAATTTAATACTCTTAAGAGATAGCCGGTTAAAGTTTACTTTAGTCCAAAATTATGACTAATAGTCAATAGTTAAACGCAGCAAGTCAAGGACAAACTTGAAAACCATAAAAAGGTTATAAATAGTCAATGGCGTCAAATTAAGTATTGTGGACCATGACACTATAGACTTGGGATAAAGTAAAAAATATATATACATCAAAAGACTTATATTATTTCAAAATTGTTTAACACAAGTTGCGTTTGTAGTCCAACGGTTAGGATAATTGCCTTCCAAGCAATAGACCCGGGTTCGACTCCCGGCAAACGCATTTTTTCATTTTCTTTTTGGATTTTAGGTTAAAAGGGTCTTGTCGTCATTCTTGTGTATTTTACCGCTCAACCGATCGTCGTCACTGCTCGCTACTCTCAAACCCCCCAATTCTCTGCATCCACGATTGGATTTTTTATTGTTAGCGCAGGCATATTTTCAAACATCTCTGCCCAAGGATTCCGATTGGGGTTTTGGTCGGGGAAGCGAACATATTCAAGAGCCTGAACCTGAAGAATCCCACCTACTTCTCGATCAATTTTCCTTTCAAATTTCTTCAATACAATGAATGAAGGAGGGGAGGGCAAGTCTGTCGATTTTTCTGGAGATCAACAGCCGCAGCCGACCACTGATGTTCCTCAATCCACGCTTCCTCTAGTGATGCAAGCCAACCCCCAAACCCTTTCAGGTATGTACAGTGATGTATTTGTCAGAGTCATCGACTTTGGCTATCTTTTATTCCTCTTGAAATTGATCATCTTTATAATATAAACCAACTTAGGGCCTTCAACAGCTCTCAGTCTTAGGTTATCATATGCAATAGAGTAATGAGTCACTTATGGAAGATTCTTTGAATTGTTCGCAATCCGATAGGTTTACAATATGTGAATGGTTTTACTAAGTAGGTTTTAGATATGATGCTTGTTTTCCTCCCACTTTTCTTCTAATATGCAAGTTTGCACTTCTTGGAAATGCTACAAGCTTGTACATGGTAAATGTTAGTTAACATATGATAAAGGGAATGAAAACAAACTGACTTTCAAGTTCACTAGTTAGATTCTTGATTATCTACAGTTCGCCTGGAGACAATAAATCAGAGTAATTGTAACTCAATCTTTTCAGAACGAAGGATTTTATCTTAAGCCATATCATCAAATTATCGAAAATGTTTTCCCTTCTATATTACTTTTAAAATTTAATCCATCTGTTCTGCATGATGGCTTTTCTTCACACACTTCTACTTCTATTCAAATCCATTCATTTGGTTAAAGTTTATTCCAAAATCCCAGAGAAAAACACCAGAGTTGATGCTGTGTGGCAGCAGATGAACAAAGGAATTTCTAAAGAGAAGCTGAATTCCATTATAAAGAAGTCTCCCTCAAATTCAAAAGGAACTTCATCTAAACCTTCTTCAAAAACATCTTCTTCCGTAAGTCTTCTCATACATTTTACATAACAAAACATTTTCAACTCAACATATTACAAATTCAATCATTCGTTTTTCATTAGAGTTGGATGACAGTTCTTGGACTTGGTCCAAAAAAGACTTCACCTCTCCAGCCCACACCAAAGTCAAAGCCAGATGATAAACAAGACGGTGTTAGTCAAGACACCATGAAACTTGCAGCTGCCGCCCTTTCTGCCGCCAGGGATGCCGCCAACATGGCTGCTGTTTCGGGAAGAGGAAAAATCGAGGTGAGAGAAATGAGAGACTTTGCAGGGGAAGCCATTGAAGTAAAGAAGTTTGTTGATGCAAACACAAAAGAAGCATCAGAAAAAGAAAAAGGGAGTGGTGCACCTTCTGCAGTGGATTCGATTCTTGAGCAAATTAGAAAGAAACCAAAACTAAGTGTTCTTGATAAGACCAAAAAAGATTGGGGTGAATTTAAGGAAGAAAACCGGTTGGATGAAGAACTTGAAACTTATAAAAAGAGTGGAAATAAGTATTTGGATAAAGTCTCTTTCTTGCAACGTGCAGATTATCGTGAGTTTGAGAGGGAAAGAGATGCAAGATTAGCTGTGCAGGCTAAAAGGAAGACTGATATGCGAGAAGATGACTAATAAATACCAATATTTTATAAAATGTTTTATTGTTTCATCTTTGTTTTTAGAGATTTTGTAACATGAGCGGATATTGTTTGATAATTTTCATCTATGCATGAGATATATATGCATAAGATGTGCACAAACTAGTGCATTTGGTATTTAACTTGTGTGCATTTGATATGTAATGTTGTATACATAATTGAGTGCATCTCATATATACTTTGGTTCATGTTATGCAAAAGTTTGTGCATCTCATCTAGAATCATGTGTATGTTATTTATTAGTTATGCATAAGCTAGTGTATTTCATGTGCAAGCATCTGCATCTCATGCATAATCTAGTACAACTTATGTATGTTTTTAAACTTAATTATATGGGATATTGACTAAATTGACCAATTCTTTGTTTACTATTATAACAAACCAACTAGTTTAATAATTTGAAAAATGACCACTGAATCTGTAATTTTAAAGAGAAAAAAATATGAATTCGACAAACTAGGTTTGGATCAATTTTCCGTTCAAATTTATTCAATATTATAATGAATGAAGGAGGGCATGGCATGTTTATCAATTTTCCCCAAACCCTTCCAGATACGTACAGTGATTTATTTGTCAAAATCATTGAATTTTGCTATCTTTTATTCCTCTTGAACTTGATTATCTTTATAAGTATTACAATGTCGGAATTACAGGAAATAACAATGGATTTCACTCTCTTTACTAATATAGGAAATGTACTTTAGTTTCTTACATATAATAGCAATGTAATTTCATTTCTCTACTCATAATAGCAATGTAATTTAATTTTCTTACTAATAATAGCAACATACGTGGCTTTTTGTTTATTAATAATAGAAAAACATTTATAATTCCTTACATTTCTTTAGAGATCCAGACATATTTAGCATTCCATACATTTCTTCAAAGATTCAGGTTAAGAAAATACACAATTTATCATTCACGGGTCGTGCTTAGCACAGCACTTTTGACGTACCTAGTATATATAAAGAAAACAATGTTACCCAGTTAAATCATTGTCCCTTTTTAATAACTTTGCGATATTTCTATCTATTATTTTGGAGATTTATAATTCTTCCATTAAATAGAATTCGGAATTGTATTTGCTTGTATATTATGAAAGTCACGATTACATGAAATATATATACATACATATTGTTACACTTTAAACCATATATATATATATATATATATATATATATTCTTGTCTAATATCCCCCCTCAAGCTAAGGCCGTGTAGCGACCTGTAGCTTGTCACGTAAGAAAAGATATCGATTTGAGGGCAGGGGTTTTGTAAACACATCTGCAATCTGGTCGTCTGTGGAGATATATTGAACCGTCAGCTGTCGTCGTGCAACCTTTTCTCGAACAAAGTGAAAGTCAACTTCAACATGTTTTGTACGTGCATGGAAGACATGGTTTGCTGATAAATATGTGGCTCCTAAATTGTCACACCACAAAATTGGAGCTGAACTAGTAGTAACACGAGTTCACGCAATAATGTTTAAAGCCAAGTGAGTTCTACAACTGTATCAGCCATAGCTTTGTATTCAGAGTTTGTAGATGACCGCGAGACAATCTTTTGTTTTCGAGCACACCACGAAACAAGATTAGAACCAAGATAAATGGCATATCCCCCGGTGGATCGGCGGTCATCCGGGCAACCAGCCCAATCCGCATCAAAATAGGCACACAAGGGAGTAAAGGTGGAATCAGTGTATGCATGTAGAGTGGGAGTAGAGCCATGTTTAATCAGTAAACCATATGAGACAGTACCTTGCAAATAGCTAAGAATCCGTTTAACTGCAGACCAATGATTTTGAGTTGGGGAATGCATGAACTGGCAGACTTTATTGAGTGCAAAGGTAAGATCAGGACGTGATAAGGTGACATACTAAAGTGCTCCAACCATTTGACGATATTTAACCAGATCATCGAACTGGGGACTATCACCAAGAGACGGGTTTGTTGAGGTGGTGAGGGGCGTCGGAACAGGTTTAGCATTGGATAAGCCAGCTCGTTCCAATAATTCAAGGATATACTTTTTCTGAGATATAAGAAGATCTAGTCCTTGTTTGACAATTTCAATCCCCAGAAAGTATGATAAAGGTCCCATATCCTAAAGTGCAAAGGTTTGATTAAGAGTTTTAACAGCACTCTCGATGTGGTTGGGATTGTGTCCTGTCAGAATGATGTCGTTTACATAGACGAGCATGTATAGTAGAACACCCTATAAGGAATATATGAACAATGATGGATCGGTATTAGAGGGTTGAAAACCAACAACATGTAGGACCATAGACAATCGGAGAAACCACGCACGTGGTGCTTGTTTTAAACCATACAGAGATTTGTGAAGAAGACACACATGGTCAGGTTTAGCAGGATCAACGAATCCCTCGGATTGTCGAAGATCAACGGTTTCATGGATATCCCCATGCAAGAAGGCATTTTGGATATCAAGTTGGCGTAAAGGCTATTTTTGTGTAACAGCCAAGGATAAGATGACCCGGATGGTAGTAGATTTGACTACCGGACTAAAAGTTTATTAGTAATTAATCCCATGTTGTTGTCAAAATCCCTTTGCAACTAAGTGTGCTTTATATCGTGTCACTTCCCCTGTTTGATTTCATTTGATCTTGTAAACCCATTTGGAATCAATGACATTGAATTCGGAACACGTGGCACCAATGTTTAGGTGTCATTACGAACAATAGCAGAGTATTCTTCGTTCATGGCAGTTCGCCATTTTGGGTCAGCGTTAGCAACTTTGAAGGTAGTTGGTTCGATGTTGAGTGAAGTGGAACAGGTGCGAAATGAAGTTGCAGAAAATTTAGATACCTGTTTAGGATTAGGTCTCAGGTTTGGTGGGCGAGGACGCTAAGGAGGTGGAACGGGTATAGATGTTTCTGGTTGAGGTTACATAGATGGTGTAGGTTGCCGATGATAGGTGTAAAGGAGAGGTGGAAGTTGTGGTGGCGGTGATGGTGATGAGGCAACATAGGATGGTGGAGTAGATGGTTGCGTGGCCAGAGTTGGGGAAGTCGACATTGGTATCGGTGAAGCCGGTGTTGGTGTTGGTGAAGCCGACTGATGTGGTAATGTAGGAGGTGGTTTGGGGTAGGATGAGACATACAGGTTAGATGATGGTGTGGTTGTAGTTGGAGAAGAGACGACATGATACAGGAAGGATTGTTCATGGAAGCGCACATGTCGAGCAATGTAGATCCATTCAGAATTAGGATCATAACATCGATACCCATGGTGGGATGTGCTATAGCTTAGAAAAACACAAGCAATTGATCTAAAATCCATTTTATGTTTGTTATATGGACGAAGATGTAGGTAACAACGACAACCAAAAACTCGTAGGAAAGAGAAGTCAGGGGTGTGTTTTAAGATATGTGCGAAAGGTGAAGTGTTAGAGTTTGTCCCAGGTGGCATACGGTTAATGAGATAGACAGCTGTATCAAAGGCAAAATGCCAAAAATGTTATGGAACACGTGACTGAGCGAGCAAAGTGAGGCCGATTACGATAACGTGATGGGGACGTCGCTCGACAAGACCGTTTTGTTCACTGGTGTGAGTGCATGAGAGTCGATGAGTTATGCCAAGTTTTGAGAAGAACTGCGAAAGATTACGAAACTCAGCCCCAGTCGGTCTGAACGGACTTGATTTGGGTTTGAAACTGTTGTTCAACACTGACCATAAAAGCTTTAAAAGTATCATAAACATTAGCTTTAGACTCCAAGGGAAAAATTCACATAAATTTAGAGAAATGATCAACACATAATAAGAAATAACGGTGGCCATCGAATGAGGTAACAGGGGCAGGACCCCAAACATCACAAAATAATAAATCCAAAACATTCAAACTTTTATAAGTAGAAGGTAACAAGTGAAGTTTTGATGGCTTTCCTATGGAACAAGAATCACAACTAGAAGAATTAAAAGTATCTAGTAAGGGTAAACGATATTTGGAAAGCATTAATTTCAACAAATGAGAATGAGGATGACCCAAGCATTGATGCCAAGTGGTTGAAGTGGTACAGGTACTTAAGAAAGCAACTTTGGAAACTCGTTGTAGCCTTGGAAGTCGAAGGAAGTAAAGACCATCATTACTTGGACCCGTGAGGAGGATGGTGTGAGTTTTATCGTCCTTCACAGTAAAATAGGAAGAGTGAAATTCAAAATAGACATTGTTGTTTTGACAAAAATTTTGAACATAAAGAAGATTTTGTTAAATTTTAGGAACATGGAGTAAGTTTGTAAGAGAGAAAGAATTATTAGGAGAGTGATGTTTTAAAGAAACAATATGGAGAATGGGTAAGCCATTACCGTTGCCAACATGGATGTGATCGTCACCATGATAAGCTTCATATTAATCAAAGCTAGAAAGGTCTGGAGTGACATGATGACTAGAACCAGATGTTTGTGATCGAAAAGCTGCAAAATTTGCAGAAGGTTGTGATCTGGGGCGTATGGTAGCCGGGTCACGATTTGGACATTAGGATGGAACGTGTCCAATATCGTACCTGTTTCAACTTTCGTACACTGTATTTGTAACGCCCGTAGATCCGGGCTAGTCAATTTAGAGGCAATAGGGGTCGAAAACGACTTTTCGATAAAATATTATTTAGAATAAATAATCTTAACCAAGTTTTAGAATATGTTACAAGGTTTCCGTACATATAAAGAACGCCGAAATCCGAGTTATAACGAAGAAGTTATGACCCGTTGAAGTTTCGCGACGCAACCGACACGATACCGGGAAACGTAAATAGTGAATTTACGATAGAGCGAGATTTAGCCTTAGAGATCTAAACGAAAGTCGTAGAATATGTTAGACTAAGAACATCGATAAAAAGAACGCTCAAATCTAACTTCGTATGAAGAAGTTATGATTTTTCGAAGTTTCGGATTAGCAGTGTACAGCCCGAAATTTGAATGTTAGATCGGGTGATTTTTAGCCGACACGACTTAAACGAGAATCGAAGATCTCGTTAAGAGTAGCGTAACGAGAAAAAGATGGGCAAAAACAGACATCGGATGAAGAAGTTATGAGACTTTAACGGACCAATCATGTCCCGCCCTGTTAATAATAAAAAATTTAAAATCGAGTCAAAATTAGCCGACGAAGTCTAAACAAAAGTTGTAGAGTATGTTCCCGCCTTCGTGTGGATATAAAGAACGTCAAAAACGGAGCTCGTATGTGAAAGTTATGATTTTTAGAAGTTGGGAAGTGAATTTGCGAAGCTGATGCATGGATCGATGATGTGGCAAGATCACAGCCGTCGCTTGTGGCCCACATTCCTCACTTCGGATGATGACACATCGCCTCGTATTACGCCCAGCGTCCGAAGTCTGTACGCCCCGCGTACCTCCGGTTCTTATCCACTCTGAGGTCGGTCCACGTGCGAGCCAGCTGGAAGCCTTATCCGAGGAGTACGCCCAGCGTAATTCCGAAATCAGGCGCATATAAAAGGCATGCGAAAGGTCCAAACTTCGCACTCATTTTTCACTCCAAATTCCATTCTCTCTCTAGTTTCTTTCTCTCTCTAAGACCCCAAACTACCCCTAAGCCCTAAATAAAACCCCTAGCTCCCGAGGGAAGCCCCGAGGCTTCCGGAGTCCCGAGAAAAAATGTCTTTCGGTTTCGAAACGCTGCTCCAAATAAGTTCCAATTTTCGATAAAATTCGTTGTTTTATCGAGGGAAAATCGTTTTGAGAGTATCGAAGCGTTGTCCGAGTGCTGAGGCACCACCTTTCAAGTGAGTGCATAGTTACTTTCATCTTACACATAGATATGAAGTATTTTATATAAATTACGTGCTATGTGTGCATATTATCTGAATACTTGTTGTCTATGTTGAATGAACGATTTTATACATGTTTTAAATGATTTAAACTGTATATGTATTTTATATCTACGATAATGTTGGGGTAAAACATAGGTAGATGTAATAGATGGAGTATGAGTTGGATGATGAGTTGAGAGGTGAAATAGACCGTGAGGTGAGGATGAGAGGTGGACGATGTGAGAAGCCTTTTTCCCAAATGATGGCCCTGTCATTCAGCAGAGTATGGATGACAACCACGAACTATTCTAGACAGTACAGTGGAACACTAGCAGGCTCGCAACCTATAGGTGTTGTGAACGACGTGTTCACCCGGTGTACTCTAAACCTTGGTGATCATGCAAACTTGATGCCTAAACCCTGGTGATCATGCAGACTTGGTGCCTAAACCCTGGTGATCATGCAGACTTGATGCCTAAACCTTGGTGATCATGCAGACTTGATGCCTAAACCCTGGCGACTATGCAGACTTAGTGCCCGTTGTGTAAACTGTGGCAATGATGGACTTTGTGCCGATTCCTTAGGATGATCCTTAGGAATGAATGAACGAGGAATAGCAAATTCTTAGGGTAGATCCTTAAGATTAAAGAAGATAATGGGGATGGGTAATTGGGTTGATTGTTTAAACATAATAATTATATTATTGTGGGTTGAAATTCCTATGTACTCACCAGGTTTCCCAACCTTACCCATTCGGTTTATCTACATCACAGGTATTGATATGAAGTCACATTACATTGAGAGATTAAAGAGATATACATCACTAGTGTAAATAAATGTAAGTTCCGTTTATGCTTATGTTTCTGTATTGACGATGACATCCCAAACGTTTTAACATAAATAAAATACGTTTCTTCGAAAATGTTTTGATCACGTATTTATCGTATTTTTCTGGGAACAAATTCTGCAACATTTTTATGAAAAGAAGTACTCTGATTTTTATAAAGCATAAACAAAATCAGTTTTTTCTAGCGGTGAAAATGGGGAAATCACAGTTGGTATCAGAGAATTAGTTTAAGCGAACTAGGGATATGGATTTGTTTCTAGACTTAAACTTAGAATGATAAGCGATGATTGTGAGGTGTGACCACTAGATTATTTTAGGGATTATGCCTAAAATGCTTTTATGTGCTAAATACTTGTGACTGATATGCTGTTATTTGTTCGGATCTATGGTCTATTGTCGACCGGATCTGGAAACCTTATGTGTTTAGGATTCTAAGCGTTTAACTATGATATTAGAACTAGCATATAAACGTTTCGGAGTGATAAGGATGATTTAAACGTCAATCCTAAATAAAGATCTAGATTCACCTTATTCGGTGTATAGATCAAGATGGAAAGGACCCGTAGCGGAAACGTGAATGCAAATTGGAACCGAAACCAACCCCTGGTGATTGAGCAAATACCTGTTGTGGTAGCCGCTGCTGAGCCAATAACATTGGTCGGAGTGCAAGCGATGATCCAGGCAATGTTGGATCGTCAAATGGAGGAAACCAGACGTTTGCTCCAGCAAAATCGAGAGGAAGCGACCATACAGATCGAACAGCCCGAGTTGAACGAAGGGCATACTGAGGAGGGAAACTACAGTGGGACTGTTGGTCAAGCCAACCCACCGATAGTTAAGCAAAACCACCGGGATGGAGGAAATGATGGACGTGGATGCAAATACAAGGATTTCATGGCGTCCAAACCACCGAGTCTATCTGGAAGCCCGACGCCGGTGGAAGTCATGAACTGGATCTCTGAGATGGAGACGATGTTTGAGAGTTGTGAGTGTAGCAACAGGAAAAAGACCGCTCTCGCGATTCCTTTGTTGAAATCTGGAGTACTAAGCTGGTGGAAGCTACTAACCGATTCGATGCCCAAATGAGAAGCGAGAAAGATGTCATGGGAGGATTTTCTAGTGCAGTTAAAAACGCAGTACTGCTCTGAGCAGGATCTTCTGGAGATCAACAACGAGTTTCAGAATCTAAAGAAGGGAAAGATGAGTGTCATCGAGTATGCTGCAAGTTTTACGGAGAAAATGAAGCTTGTTCCTTATCTAGTTCCAACTGAGCTCTCCAAGGTCAATAAGTTTTCCCATGGATTACCAGCAGACTTTGGACCAATGGTTAAGCAAGCAACCACTTTGAAAGGAGCCATCTGGGCAGCCAGGAATGTTGAGACCCAGATTAGGGAAAAAGGTCTGGAGAGAGCTGAAGTTGGCGAGAAAAGGAAGCATGAAGGATCTTCAAAATCCAAATAGGAAAAGAAATTCTCAAAGACTGAAGAAGGAGGAGGAGGTGAAACCAAGTGGTGCGAGAAGTGTAAAAAGAAGCACTTCGGGAAATGTAGCGAGGAGGTGACTTGCTACAAATGTGGAAAGACAGGGCATTACGCCAGCAAGTGTGCATCCAACAAGAAGGTGTGTTATGGATGTAACAAAGAAGGGCATATTTCTAGAGACTGCCCAAGGAAAAATAAAGCAGCAAGACCAGAAACGCCACCGAGGCCAAGGGAATTCCACATGATCCTCGAGGAAGCAGAAAACCATGCGAGGAATCAAGGATGAGGACTTCATACTCGAAGATCAAGATATGCAGTAGCTATAGTATCGTATGATGTAGCCCATTAGAGGCATAGTCCAGGGTGAACTTGAACACCTATGTAATAGTTTCAAGAAATAATAAGATCTTCGTTTTGTTATCTAGTGTGTTAAACTGTTATGTGATTTTCTTGAATGGTGACTTGGAAAACTGCGAGACAATACTTGGGACGAGTATGAGTAGGTGTGAAAGGTAGTAGATGCATATACTACTGGAAGCACAGGACTCGCGCTTGGATCAAGGAAAGTCACAAGGTTACCAAGAAGCTAGTAAATGATTTCGTTTTATTCAAGCATGTCGTTACCACCGTTTCGGTAATGACCAAGAAGATTGTTGATATTCCGACCCGAGTGGTCATATCGAATTGAGTCTGACTACGATAAGTATGTTATGTGGTTCAGAGAACCAAGTTCGATGTAGCACCGACTTAAGCCAGAAGAATTAATCAAAGCGATCAGTAGAAGTATCGCGACGGTTGCTAGAAATGCTACCTTTTAAGATGTGATTACAACATGAAGGAAGGTATAGTCTGTTCCGGAATTTTACTCTAAACGACCTGAGTCCAAGCAATGCATCACACGATGATAGGTCATTAGAATATGATGCATCGTGCCATAGTAGAAATAAAGAACTTATCTTAAGTTCGTATCAACTGAGCATTGACATTGTGACTTGAAGGTCATAATTTGGAGTCTAACGTAAGATAGAGAGCGTCTGCAAGATCGACCACCGCCAGCAGTCAAGGAGTCTAAGAGTTAAATACTCATTCGTAGAAACATCGAAGTTATGACTTAGGATGAATAGATAAGAAATGGAGTCATCATGTGAGCCTTGTTTCGTTGATGATTCTGTGACGTAATCATCCTAAGGGGGAGATAATTGTAACGCCCGTAGATCCGGGCAAGTCAATTTAGAGGCAATAGGGGTCGAAAAAGACTTTCCGACAAAAGATTATTTAGAATAAATAATCTTAACCAAGTTTTAGAATATGTTACAAGGTTTCCGTACATATAAAGAACGCCTAAATCCGAGTTATAACGAAGAAGTTATGACCCGTTGAAGTTTCGCGATGGAACCAGCACGATACCGGGAAACGTAAATAGTGAATTTACGATAGAGCGAGATTTTGCCTTAGCGATCTAAATGAAAGTCGTAGAATATGTTAGACTAAGAACATCGATAAAAAGAACGCCCAAATCTAACTTCGTATGAAGAAGTTATGATTTTTCGAAGTTTCGAATTAGCAGTGTACAGCCCGAAATTCGAATGTTAGATCGGCTGATTTTTAGCCGACACGACTTAAACGAGAATTGAAGATCTCGTTAAGAGTAGCGTAACGAGAAAAAGATGGGCGAAAACGGACATCAGATGAAGAAGTTATGAGAATTTAACGGACCAATCCTGTCCCGCCCTGTTAATAATAAAAAATTTAAAATCGAATCAAAATTAGCCGATGAAGTCTAAACAAAAGTTGTAGAGTATGTTCCCGCCTTCGCGTGGATATAAAGAATGTCAAAAACAGAGCTCGTCTGTGAAATTTTTGATTTTTAGAAGTTGGGAAGTGAATTTGCGAAGTTGATGCATGGATCGATGATGTGGCAAGATCACAGCCGTCGCTTGCGGCCCACGGTCCTCGCTTCGGATGATGACACGTCGCCTCGTATTACGCCCAGCGTCTGAAGTCTGTACGCCCCGCGTACCTCCGGTTCTTATCCACTCTGAGGTCGGTCCACGTGCGAGCCAGCTGGAAGCCTTAACCGAGGAGTACACCCAGCGTACCCTCGGTACGCCCAGCGTAACTCCGAAATCAGGCGCCTATAAAAGGCATGCGAAGGGTCCAAACTTCGCACTCATTTTTCACTCCAAATTCCATTCTCTCTCTAAGACCCCAAACTACCCCTAAGCCCTAAATAAAACCCCTAGCTCCCGAGGGAAGCCCCGAGGCTTCCGGAGTCCCGAGAAAAAGTGTCTTTCGGTTTCGAAACGCTGCTCCAAATAAGTTCCGGTTCTTGATAAAATTCGCTATTTTATCGAGGGAAAATCTTTTTGAGAGTATCGAAGCGATGTCCGAGTGTTGAGTCACCACCTTTCAAGTGAGTGCATAGTTACTTTCATCTTACATATAGATATGAAGTATTTTATATAAATTACGTGCTATGTGTGCATATTATCTGAATACTTGTTGTCTATGTTGAATGAACGATTTTATACATGTTTTACATTATTTAAATTGTATATGTATTTTATATCTACGATAATGTTGGGGTAAAACATGGGTAGATGTAATAGATGGAGTATGAGTTGGATGATGAGTTGAGAGGTGAAATAGACTGTGAGGTGAGGATGAGAGGTGGACGATGTGAGAAGCCTTTTTCCCAAATGATGGCCCTGTCATTCAGTAGAGTATAGATGACAACCACGAACTATTCTAGACAGTCCAGTGGAACACTAGCAGGCTCGCAACCTGTAGGTGTTGTGAACGACGTGTTCACCCGGTGTACTCTAAACCTCGGTGATCATGCAAACTTGATGCCTAAACCCTGGTGATCATGCAGACTTAGTGCCTAAACCCTGGTGATTATGAAGACTTGATGCCTAAACCTTAGTGATCATGCAGACTTGATGCCTAAACCCTGGCGACTATGCAGACTTAGTGCCTGTTGTGTAAACCGTGGCAATGATGGACTTTGTGCCGATTCCTTAGGATGATCCTTAGGAATGAATGAACGAGAAATAGCAAATTCTTAGGGTAGATCCTTAAGATTAAAGAAGATAATGGGGATGGGTAATTGGGTTGATTGTTTGATTGTTTAAACATAATAATTATATTATTGTGGGTTGAAATTCCTATGTACTCACCAGGTTTCCCAACCTGACCCACTCAGTTTATCTACATCACAGGTATTGATATGAAGTCACATTACACTGATAGATTAAAGAGATGTAGATCACTAGTGTAAATAAATGTAAGTTCCGTTTATGCTTATTTTTCTGTATTGACGATGACATCCCAAACGTTTTAACATAAATAAAATACATTTCTTTGAAAATGTTTTGATCACGTATTTATCGTATTTTTCTGGGAACAAATTCCGCAACATTTTTATGAAAAGAAGTACTCTGATATTTATAAAGCATAAACAAAATCGGTCTTTTCTGGCCGTGAAAATAGGGATGTCACAGTATTTTGATTTGACGCCCAAGTAAATTGAGATCTGGTGCTTCCTCCATGTTGTCGATTGTTAGAGAAACCTCTCCCACGACCAGACCTATTGTTGAATTGGCGAGTGTTTCCTGATCATTGTATGTAATTAGCCTGTGCAGGGTGTGTATTGGCGAGTGGTTGAATTTGGAATTCTAACTATTGTGCAAGCTGTTGGACTGCATGAAGGGTATCAGTGGGAAGAGTTGTTCCTGATTGGGTAGATGTACGAGAGGTTGTAGTAGCCAAGAAAGCTTGAGCCCATGAGACTTCAGTGGGTAACTTTTTGATCATAAAATCATGATCAGCCAAAAGACCATGAAGTTCAGAGAAGGCAGTAGGAGATTTTCGTGCGATAAGCATGGATTTCAGGCCATTATATTCGTTCCTTAGACCAGAAATAACAAGCATAACAAGGTTTTTTTCTTTGATAGGTTCACCAATGTTGGCTAAAGCACTAAGAATATTCTTGAGCACGAGTTAAATAGGCTGAGGAAGATTCATCACCTTTCATTGTAATTTTTAAAAGTTATGTCTTTAGTGTGTATTCTCGTGAGGAGGTATGAGGGGTATAAGCACGCTCAAGAGACAACCAAAGATCACGTGAAATGGTTCCCTGAACACGTTGGAACGATGCTTTGGAGATTGTAGACAATATCAACATTCGGACAGGGCATCATTGTTGACCCAAGCCACATATTCTGGATTGGTTTGAGAAGTAACGGATACTTCTGATCCGTTTTTGTCGGATGAAGTGGTTGAAACGATGGTGGCCTGAGGAAATAGGGTTATGCCATCAACATAGCCGAATAGATCGTTTGTAATCAAGAACGGTTGTATCATTGTTTTCCAATACCCGTAGTTTGTAGGCGATAGAGTGAAGCCAAACTTGTGTGAGTTGTGAGATGATTACTCAGTTGAAGAGAAAACAGTAATAGGTGCCATGTCTGACAATGAAAGCGACAGAAGGTTGAGAGAAGCTTGTCGAATTGTTTGTAGATCGACAAGAAGGAGGATCGACTAAGATGTGGTTGTCGTAATTTGTTTTTAGGGTTGGCTCTGATACCAAAATAGAATTGGTAATTGTATTTGCTTGTATTATGAAAGTCACGATTACATGAAATATATATACATACACATTGTTACACTTTAAACCCTACAGAATATATATATATATATATATATATATATATATATATATATATATATATATATATTCTTGTCTAATACCATTTTATTGGATGAAATTTCAATGAATTAGATCCATAAGAACCCTTAAGTCCTAGCTTTTCAATAAAAAATGAATTGTTTAGAGCTCAAAATCTTGGTTGTCAAAATCGCAATCCTGATCATAGGATCGTACGATCCTAGGTATGAAAAACGAGTCTGACCGTATTTGAGGTAGGATCGCAGGTAAGATCGTAGGATCGATCCAATCCTGCATTTCCTTTTTTTTTTTACTATTTTATGTCATTTGCCATTTACCAATTTACCGGTTATCATTTTGTGTTGTGAGTTATAACTAATATTTTGAAGTTTTTATAACTTTTGAATGAAAAATTGAATGTCTGAAATATTTTTCATGTTTTAAAAATATAAACTAATATTATGATTTATTTTGTGGAATCTTAGGATCTCAATTCCAATATTACAAACCCGAAAACAATGTAGGATCTCAATATTGACAACCTTGCTCAAAATCATTTAAATCATTTTTAATTTGCTCAATCTCCTTAATTACATTATCCCAAGTTAATTATTAATTAATTAATTGCTTTGATCGTGATTCATATATCTTTTATTTGAAAAAAGAAATAAGATATATTTACTACTGTATTTTGTTGTTAAAATGTTGAATTTCGGATTAATAATATATTACACAAAATAAAAGAACGTTGGATGAACTTAGATCAATGCAATTTGAATGCACTTGTTGTGCCAATTTGCAGAAGCATAAAACTATAATTAAGAATAAATGTATAAATGTAGAAGAAATAAACAAAGAATGATCAAAGATTAAATGTTCTTGAAAGGGAAAATGACTTGTAAGGGTAAGAATGGTTGAAAAACGTTCAAAAAACATCATCAAAGTTTTGTCTGCTCAAAAAATATCATCCAACTAAAGTTTTTGTATAAAGAACACCAATGAGTTAGGACAACTAAGTGTGTTCAAGCACCCGGTGATCACAAATGTCAAAGACATAGACAGAGGCATAGGCACAGAGGTAATCAACAGGAGCTCCAGCAAGGAGCCTCTCAAGCTCTGCCGACGATTCGAACCGAGATTGAACATAGTGAAGCCTAACTGGATTCAACTTCAATACAAGGGTTCCTTCGAATCGAAGCTTTCCTTGATTTTACCTCCTGATTTGGTTTTGATGTGTCAAATTTTCAAACCCTCCATGATTGTTTTTCCTTCGGTCGAATCTGACCTATATATAGTATGGATGAGATTATGGGTGGTAGAATAAGATGAAGCCATAACAGGACATGAAGAAGAAGACGATGCAGGAGAAGAAACCCAAGAGAAAAAGTCGTTCCTTATATAAGCAAAGCCCTAATTCGATTTAAAGAAAGAAACATAAATGCCTCACCAATTTTTTAATCATACTCACAATAACCAGTTACAATTAGGTAGGATGTGAACAAAATGCATACTTCATTGGTGTTTTTTTGTAATTGGTGTTTTTTTATACAAAAGCTGAGGTTGGATGGTATTTTTTTAAATGGGTAAAACTTCGATGGTGTTTTTTTTAACGTTTTTTATTATAAGTCATTTTTCCGTGCTTGAAATGTATGTGTACTCATGCATGATATAGAGAAGATACAAAGAAGAAAAGCTTGAAATGTATGTGTACTCATGCTGTAACGACCCAATTTTTACGTCCGAAAATTTCGTTTTAAAACATTACTTTAGAAAACATTAATAATTAAAAACATTGTTTGATCACACCATAACACAACGTAAACCATGTTTAAAAAAGCCAAACCATACAACCTATCAAAATATCAGAGTACAAATCCCAGTGAATCTCGTAAATGCGGAAACCAAAGTGTGTGCATGATGTGCCGCTACCGCGCCAGCTCCTTCCCCTTCGAAGAAGAGGTACCTGAAACCAAAACTGTAAAACGTAAGCACAAAGCTTAGTGAGTTCCCCCATCGTACCACATACCATACAAACGCATAACATACATACTGCCAGGCTATTCTGGGGTGCCTGAGTACCCGGTACGGCCATTCTGGGGTGCCGACCTACCCATACGGCCATTCTGGGGTGCCGTCCTACCCGTGTCAAGCCATTCTGGGGTGTTGACTACCCATGTCAAGCCATTCTGGGGTGCTGACTACCCATCGGTCCTAACAACCGATCCTCGGGGACTGGTCCCCTCCTACTACCTCTATCGCATAATATAACAGGCCAACATACAAACTTATCATCACATACTGTCAGACATTTATGGGGTGTCTGACTACCCTTCGGTCCTAACAACCGAACTCTACTACTATCACATATAACGTATCATGCTAGCATATAACATATCAGGTAGTAGCAAACCTAGATGATATCACAAAGACAATCATCTATCATACGTCTCCTACTGGTGGGCTGGCATTGTGGCCTTAGACCCACCACTACTGGAAGGTAACTCACCTCAAAGTAGCTGCTGAACTGATCGGGAACTGACTGACTGCTGCTGCTGCTCCGGAAATCCTCCGGCTGCAATTCCCACAACATACTCAATCAAACACTGCTAACTGTCCTTTGGGTAAAATGACCATTTTACCCCTGGTCTAGCCCTAAGTCAAAGTCAGAGTCAACTTTCAGTTGACCCGACTCGCCGAGTTGGCTCTCCAACTCGCCGAGTCCCTATCCAGACGATTGTCCTGAGTCCCTGTTTCTACTCGTCGAGTTAGGCTATGACTCGACGAGTTCTTCTTCTAAACTGACATTCAAGCCCTTCATCCTACTCGCCGAGTTGTATGAACAACTCGTCGAGTTCATCTTCATCCGAAGAACACTTATGCTAAGACTCGCCGAGTTGTATGAACAACGCATCGAGTCTGTTCTTGATCCAAGGAGATTGCCTTGAACTCACCGAGTCAGGGCATTGACTCGCTGAGTGCCTCCATAGATGAGTTCAGCTTCCGACTCACTGAGTCACACCTCGTGACTCACTGCTCACTCGACACTACGAAAAAGGGGACAAATTCGGTGACTCGCGAGCAGAATCGCCGAGTCACATGAACGAATCGTCGAGTCGTTGCCATGCACCCATTAATTACACCGATTTGCTCGATTCCAGTCCATGCCATTCACAGATCTGGGCTTCTAGGACACGAATCACACGTAAAGTTTCCAACTTTACGTGTAGATATTCACCAATATGGATTTTAGGGTTCAAAATGCCTCAAAAGGGTAGATCTAGGGTGAACAATCCACATGGGTCCATAAAGCTAACAGATCTGAGCTCCTGGAGCTCAATCTTGCCTAGATCTAGAGGCCAATCAACTTATTACGAAACATTATGCACATACTAGCTTGGGGAATGGCTCAAGAATGTCTTAAATGAAACCTTAAGCATAGAAACAGGGGGAAAATGGGGTATACCTCAATGAAACTGCTGAAAGAACACAATGATGCTTGGATGGCTTTCCTTCCTCTTGATCTATTTCCCCTTCTTGCCTCAAAGCCTTCAAGAACACACACAATAGCCTCAAACTCTCAAGGAACAAGCTTAGAACGAGGGTTGGGAGCTCTGGGGGTGAATGGGGGCTGGCATGGGGCGGATATGAGGTTTAAATAGGGTGAAAACCCCTGAAACTTAGGGTTTCATCCAACAGCGGTGACTCGCCGAGTCGCCAACTTAAACGTGTCCTGGATCTCGTCCCTACTCAGCGAGTCGGACCTATGACTCGCCGAGTCCAAGGATAAAAATGGAAAATACTCAAATAAGATTTACATATCAGGAACCAGGTGCTACAAATCTCCCCCACTTATTTTAGACTTCGTCCTCGAAGTCTGCTGCTCGATCCTGAAACAGGTCGGGGTAATGCTCCATCATCTCGTCCATCGGCTCCCAAGTTTCGAACCCCTGCGGTGCTGCCATTGCACCTTCACTAGCTCCACCCTCTTGTTCCTCAAATCCTTCGACTTCCTGTCGAGGATTGCGACTGGGCGCTCAATGTAATTCAGGCTGTCATCAACCTGAATATCCTCTAACGGCACTACTGCTGAATCGTCCACTAGGCACTTCTGCAGCTGAGAAACATGGAAAGTGTTGTGGATCTGGTTAAGCTCGGCTGGCAGATCCAGCCTATACGCCACCTTGCCCACCCGGGCTACAACCCTGAACGGTCCGATGAATCTCGGGCCCAACTTGCCCCGCTTCCTGAATCGAATGACGCCTTTCCAAGGCGACACCTTCAGGAGAACCATATCCCCGACTTGGAACTCCAAGTCGGATCGACGCTTGTCGGCGTAACTTTTCTGCCAACTCTGAGCGGTCTGAAGCCTGATCCGGACCTGCTGGATCCTCTCGGTCGTCTTGAGCACCACTTCGGTGCTCCCCATGACCCTCTAGCCAACTTCACCCCAGCATATCGGGGTCCTGCACCTTCGTCCGTACAACAGCTCAAAAGGAGGACGGTCAATACTCGCGTGATAGTTGTTGTTGTATGAGAACTCGGCCAGGGGAAGATAGGTATCCCAGCTACCACCGAAGTCTAGCACGCACGCCCGCAACATATCCTCCAAAGTTTAGATGGTCCACTCACTCTAGCCATCCGTCTGCGGGTGAAAGGCGGTGCGAAAATGCAAACGAGTGCCCAACTCGTCATGAAATCTCTTCCAAAACCTGGAAGTAAAACGCACATCCTTGTCCGAGATCACCGATACCGGCACCCCATGCCGCGCCACAATCTCCCTGATATAGATGTCGGCCAATTTCTCGGCCGATATGCTCTCCTGAATCGGAATAAAGTGGGCACTCTTGGTCAGTCGATCCACGATGACCCAAATCGAATCCACGCCACGCGCGGTCCTGGGAAGCTTTGTAATAAAATCCATTGTGATATCTTCCCATTTCCACAGTGGAATGTCCAACGGCTGCATCTTACCATGCGGTCTCTGATGTTCGGCCTTGACCTTCCTGCAGGTCAAGCACCGCTCAACGTACCATGCCACATCCCGCTTCATGCAGGGCCACCAATAATCCAAACGAAGATCCCTATACATCTTCGTCGCCCCGGGATGAATAGAGAATCGGGACTTGTGCGCCTCCTCCATCAAAATTTGGCGCACGCCCCCGTGATACGGCACCCACACCCTACGGTGTAGTGTCAATAGTCCCCGGCTATCATAATCAAGGAGGACACCTGACCCACCACGCGCTCGCTCTTCCGATGCTCCTCCTTCATAGCCTCCTGTTGAGCCTCCCGAATTCGCTCTAATAGGGGAGTCACTACGGTCATCCCCATGCATACGTCCCTGATCGGCGCCGCCTTGCGGCTAAGCGCATCGGCCACCACGTTGGCCTTCCCCGGGTGGTAAAGGATCTCGCAATCATAATCCTTCACCACATCCAACCACCGATGCTGCCTCATGTTTAGATTCGGCTGATCCATGAGGTATATCAGACTCTTGTGGTCCGTGTAAATGGTACATCGAACCCCGTAGAGGTAATGTCGCCAAATCTTGAGGGCAAAAACCACAGCCCCCAACTCCAAATCATGCGTCGGGTAGTTCGCCTCGTGAGGCTTGAGCTGCCTCGAAGCGTAGGCAATGACATGCCCCCTCTGCATCAGAACTGCGCCCAACCCTGAAATGGATGCATCACAGTAAACCACAAAATCCTCTACGCCCTCTGGCAGCGCTAAGATCGGCGCCTCGCACAATCACTGTCTCAATGTCTCGAATGCAGCCTGCTGCTCGGGTCCCTACCGAAAGACCACGGCTTTCTTCGTCAGCCGCGTCAGGGGTACGGCTATCTTGGAGAAATCCTGGATAAATCTCCGATAGTAGCCCGCTAATCCCAGGAAACTCCGAATCTCAGATGGAGACTTCGGAACCTCCCATCTCATCACGGCCTCGACCTTGGCCGGATCGACCAGAATCCCGTTCTGGTTGACGAGGTGCCCAAGAAATTGCACCTCGTGCAGCCAGAACTCACACTTGGAGAACTTGGCATACAAGCTCTCTCCTCAGGGCCTCCAGCACCTCTCTCAGATGTTCCTCATGCTCCTCCTGAGTCTTGGAATAAACCAAGATGTCATCGATAAAGACTATCACAGACCGATCCAGCATCGGTCTGCAAACGCGGTTCATGAGGTCCATGAACGCGGCAGGAGCATTGGTGAGCCCAAACGGCATCACCACAAACTCATAGTGGCCACAGCGCGTCCGAAACACGGTCTTCTGCGTATCCTCCTCCCTGACCCTCATCTGATGATAACCCGAACGCCAGTCAATCTTGGAGAACCAAGATGCTCCATGAAGCTGGTCAAAGAGGTCATCAATCCTCGGGAGTGGGTAACGGTTCTTCACCGTTACCTTGTTCAACTCCCGGTAATCTATACACATCCGATGCGACCCATCCTTCTTCTTCACAAATAGAATCGGGGCTCCCCAGGGTGAACTGCTCGGACGAATGAATCCCTTATCTAGCAGCTCCTGCAGCTGCGTAGACAACTCCTACATCTCGGGAGGAGCCAACCGATACGGTGCTTTGGTTATCGGAGCCGCACCGGGGATAAGGTCAATCCTGAACTCCACATGTCGCTCCGGAGGTATCCCAGGTAGCTCCTCCGGGAAAACATCTTCAAAATCTCGAACCACCGGAACCTCACTCACTGTCGCCTTACCCGCCTCCCGGGTATCCATCACATACGCGACATATCCTGCGCATCCCTGCTGAAGGTAGCGCCTAGCCCTCGCTGCTGAACATACAGTGGGTCCACACTGCGGCCTTTCGCCATGAATCACTAACTCTCCCCCGCTTGGGGTCCTGACCCGCGCACTAGCTACTGCGCGCAGTCTATCACCGCCCCATTAGGGCTCAACCAATCCATGCCAATAATCACCTTGTTCCCACGCAATGGAATGGGAACCAAGTCTACCAGGTAACGCTCCTCAAACAGTCGCAGAACGCAATCTCGAAACACCATCGATGCTCGCACCGATCGATCATCAGCAATCTCTACCTCTAAAGGGCAATCTAACTCGCCTGAAGTCTTATGAAACCTCTTGCTAAGCGCAAGAGAAACGAACGATCAGGATGCACCCGAGTCGAACAATACCTGAACTGGGATGTCGTTCACATGGAACGATCCTAATGCATATATATATATATATATATATATATATATATATATATATATATATATATATATATATACACACGGAGCACATATCAATATCATAACATCATAAAACAAAAGATAGAGGGAAAGAATCATACCCGTCACCACATCGGGCGCGGTGCGTGCCTCCTCGGTAGTCAGCTAGAATGCTCGGCTCCTCACCACCGGAGCCTCTGCCTTGCCCTGCCGGCCATCCGTGATCCGCAAGGTCGCTGGAGCTTGCGCCTTCACCGGCGCTGAAACTATCAACTGGGGGCAATTGGCCTTCTTGTGGCCCCTCTGGTTGCAGTGGAAACACAGCAACTCTGATGTCTGAATAACTGCTGCCGGAGCAGTGCAATCCCTGCTGATGTGCCCAGACTTGCCGCACTTGTAGCAGCCTGATGATCCCATCCTGCACGCCCCCTCGTGCGGCCTACCGCACTTCCTGCAGCGGCCCGGTCCTGACTGGCCTTTCGGCCTACCATCTGATCCCTTGGGCTTCTTCCCCGAAGCCCCTCCTGCCTGTCCCTCCTCTAATTTCCGTTTCCGGATGTGCTCCAAATCTATCTCCCTCTCCCTCGCCCTGGCAATCATAGAGTCCAAGGTAGGGCAAGCCGAAAAGCTAACATGCTCCCGGATGTCAGCTCAAAGCATATCGTGATAACGAGTCCTCCTCATATCCTCGTCACCAGCATACTGGGGCACCAACAAAGCCCTCTCCAAGAACTTGGCGGTGATCTCCGCCACAGTCTCCGTCGTCTGTCTCATATCCAGAAACTCCCTGGCCAGCTGCTGAAGCTCGACAGCCGGCGCAAACTCTGCCCTGAACCTGGTCACAAAGTCTGACCAGGTCATAGCCTCGATAGCTGAGACTCCCAACAATTCACCCACTGACTCCCACCAATCTCGGTCTCGGTCCCGTAAACATCCCGCTGCATATCTCACCTTTGACCCCTCGGGGCAGAAGCTAGTCAACTGTGCAGACTCGATGTCTGCAATCCATCGCCTGGCAGCAATAGGGTCTTTCACCCCATGGAAGTCTGGCGCACCACTGCCCCTGAAGTCCTTGAAGGACAGTGTGCGAGATCCCGACTGGCTAGATGCCAAATCACTCCTAAATGCCCGCAGGCGATCCTCCATCAACTCCATAATCCCTTCCTTGATCGACCCAAAGAGAATGGGGGTCGACTCAAGAATGCCTCTGGTGATCTCTGACGCGATGAACTCGCGTAGCCCCTCATCTACCGGCTCGGAACCTGATCCCGAACCTGACCCCTCTCCAGAACCGCCATCCACCAGCCTCGATCGAAGTACCACCATTCTGCAATACATCACAACAATCATTAGATATACTGATACTTCCTGAGGGATCACAGCTACTTACAAGTTCCCTGGTCGTGTCTTGGCCTTCCTTGGTTCGGGTACGGATCCTCTGCTTTCAGTAGTACGGGCCCATACTACCTTCCACATCTATCCGTACCTTCTTCAAGGACTGCCTCGACTCCACCAGGTCCCTTAGACTAAGGCTGGTTACTACTATACTCATCCCAGGCTCGCCCTAGGGAAATCTCCGGCTCTACTCGATCCAGTTCTCAGCTGCTGCAGGCCTCCTTGTAATGCCAATTAGCCATCACCCGAATACCATCACGTGCGATGAGACTTAGATATTCCTTCGAGTACCCGACTCGCCCCTACAACGGTTGGACTCAAACAAAAGCTGCGTAGTAGGATCAAATTCGGTACTCTCAGATTATTCAACTCTGATCACATGTGATGTGACGTATTCGCCTAATGGCTAATTCCCATTATTCGGAGTCCCACGTGGCACGAATCAAGCAGCATTCAGACGAGGGAAACAACCTCAAGCAATTCCGCTCTCATAGAGAGAAACTGAACTAGCACACCGTGCTAACTCATACTATCAGGCACACCCTAACAGGCTACCCTACTGTTGTCTACTCTATACTAGCATGCAATTCTCATATAGGTGGAACACATAAAGCAGGCACATAAGGCATCACTCCCAGATCCTTAGTCCTATTCTAGCATGTTGTTCTACAAAAGCTGGTAACATAACATAAACTTGTATGGGTACTTTGGGGAATACTTACTTGAGCTCGGCCGGTCGCGCACATCACACACACTTTGTTCTTTCTTAAGCTCTTTTCTCCATTTAGAAAACATTTTCTTTTTTTTTTTTTAAATCTTTTAATCCCTCGATTTGAGTTCAGACACCCCCGAAGGTGAGTCCGAATCCCTCAAACCAGGGCTCTGATACCAACTTGTAACGACCCAATTTTTACGTCCGAAAATTTCGTTTTAAAACATTACTTTAGAAAACATTAATAATTAAAAACATTGTTTGATCACACCATAACACAACGTAAACCATGTTTAAAAAGCCAAACCATACAACCCATCAAAATATCAGAGTACAAATCCCAGTGAATCTCGTAAATGCGGAAACCAAAGTGTGTGCATGATGTGCTGCTACCGCGCCAGCTCCTTCCCCTTCGAAGAAGAGGTACCTAAAACCAAAACTATAAAACGTAAGCACAAAGCTTAGTGAGTTCCCCCATCGTACTACATACCATACAAACGCATAACATACATACTGCCAGGCTATTCTGGGGTGCCTGACTACCCGGTATGGCCATTCTGGGGTGCCGACCTACCCATACGGCCATTCTGGGGTGCCGTCCTACCCGTGTCAAGCCATTCTGGGGTGTTGACTACCCATGTCAAGCCATTCTAGGGTGCTGACTACCCATCGGTCCTAACAACCGATCCTCGGGGACTGGTCCCCTCCTACTACCTCTATCGCATAATATAACAGGCCAACATACAAACTTATCATCACATACTGTCAGACATTTATGGGGTGTCTGACTACCCTTCGGTCCTAACAACCGAACTCTACTACTATCACATATAACGTATCATGCTAGCATATAACATATCAGGTAGTAGCAAACCTAGATGATATCACAAAGACAATCATCTATCATATGTCTCCTACTGGTGGGCTGGCATTGTGGCCTTAGACCCACCACTACTGGAAGGTAACTCACCTCAAAGTAGCTGCTGAACTGATCGGGAACTGACTGACTGCTGCTGCTACTCCGGAAATCCTCCGGCTGCAATTCCCACAACATACTCAATCAAACATTGCTAACTGTCCTTTGGGTAAAATGACCATTTTACCCCTGGTCTAGCCCTAAGTCAAATTCAGAGTCAACTTTCAGTTGACCCGACTCGCCGAGTTAGCTCTCTAACTCGCCGAGTCCCTATCCAGACGATTGTCCTGTGTCCCTGTTTCTACTCGTCGAATTAGGCTATGACTCGACGAGTTCTTCTTCTAAACTGACATTCAAGCACTTCATCCTACTCGCCGAGTTGTATGAACAACTCGTCGAGTTCATCTTCATCCGAAGAACACTTATGCTAAGACTCGCCGAGTTGTATGAACAACTCGTCGAGTCTGTTCTTGATCCAAGGAGATTGCCTTGAACTCACCGAGTCATGGCATTGACTCGCCGAGTACCTCCATAGATGAGTTCAGCTTCCGACTCACTGAGTCACACCCCGTGACTCACTGCTCACTCAACATTACGAAAAAGGGGACAAATTCGGTGACTCGCGAGCAGACTCGCCGAGTCACATGAACGACTCGCCGAGTCGTTGCCATGCACCCATTAATTACACCGATTTGCTCGATTCCAGTCCATGCCATTCACAGATCTGGGCTTCTAGGACACGAATCACACGTAAAGTTTCCAACTTTACGTGTAGATATTCACCAATATGGATTTTAGGGTTCAAAATGCCTCAAAAGGGTAGATCTAGGGTGAACAAGCCACATGGGTCCATAAAGCTAACAGATCTGAGCTCCTGGAGCTCAATCTTGCCTAGATCTAGAGGCCAATCAACTTATTACGAAACATTATGCACATACTAGCTTGGGGAATGGCTCAAGAATGTCTTAAATGAAACCTTAAGCATAGAAACAGGGGGAAAATGGGGTATACCTCAATGAAACTGCTGAAAGAACATAATGATGCTTGGATGGCTTTCCTTCCTCTTGATCTATTTCCCCTTCTTGCCTCAAAGCCTTCAAGAACACACACAATAGCCTCAAACTCTCAAGGAACAAGCTTAGAACGAGGGTTGGGAGCTATGGGGGTGAATGGGGGCTGGCATGGGGCGGATATGAGGTTTAAATAGGGTGCAAACCCCTGAAACTTAGGGTTTCATCCAACAGCGGTGACTCGCCGAGTCCAGGATATGGACTCGCCGAGTCGCCAACTTAAACGTGTCCTGGGTCTCGTCCCTACTCAGCGAGTCGGACCTATGACTCGCCGAGTCCAAGGCTAAAAATGGAAAATACTCAAATAAGATTTACATACCAGGAACCAGGTGCTACACATGCATGATATAGAGAAGATACAAATAAAAAAGAAGAAAAAATTATTGTAGGATTTATTCTATGTGACCCTTGACTAAATCCTTATTTATGAATAAGACCTTAAACTTTGTTTTAATGCCACATTTTACTATAATCTCCACCTTGGCATTCAAACTAAGTATTAAAAACTAAACAAAAAATGAATAATATGAATTTTTTTTTAATGAACTCGAACAGACACCTTAAATACCCAAACAGTATCCAACCAAAACTTTTCGAGTCATCAAACCAAACACCTTGAAGTTTATCAACCTCACCTTGATTTCTACCACACCTCTCGCCACTCAAACACACCCCATACGACCCTATGTACTCGTGCTTTGGCAAATGCTACCCGGACCCACATGTGATCCACCATCTGATAAACCAAAAAAAAAAAACCCACGGATTGAGCCCTTGAGTATCCTTCAACATAACCAGTGGCGGATGTAATGTACATGGAGTGGGGTCCATGCACCCCACTTGGCTGTAATTCCCACCATATTTATATGTATATATAATTTTTTTTTCAAGTTAATAACCTTATGTATTTTAATATGCATCCAGTTAATTTCTAATTTCTGATTTTGATTTAAGTTGTTTTTATTTAGTTTTATGAGTTGTTGATGAAAAAGTCAATGTGTTAGATATTAAATAATGGAAAAACAACCAAAAAAATTATTAATTCTGTTAGTTTTGAAATGAAAAAAAGATGTTAAACCGTGTAATCAAATTTCGGATTTTGCATGGTTAAAGGAGAAATTTTTTAAGAGGCTACAAATAAAGATGTTACGAATTGTCTGGAAATTATAAAATGGACCCCAGTTTGCCACTGAACGTAGCCACCATGAAGAAACTTCGGACTATAGCTGAAAATTTTTCTTTGTAATCGACCCCAACAATTCGGCTAAACGCATAAGCCACGAATCGAACCAATGACCTGCCTACCTTTCCAAACATCGCCTTAACCCAGAGATCCCATATTGAGACAACCGCTTATGCGATCCCCTATTCTTGAACTACCACTGGATCTCTTTGACAACTTTTATCAAACATTTGGCGTGGTAACTTGAAACTCCATCTGTAAGACAAAATCCGCTAGAGGATCCCAAAAATCGATTGCACAAACTCATACAAAGACAAATCAATAAAAGAAACCTAAATGAACTTGCCTTTGTAACCCAATTGAAACTCAGATTTTTTTTCACAACAAAAAACGCACCCACTGTAGTGAAATTTGGAATCTGTGCTTTTGTCTTCTTTTCATTAATCTTGATCGAAACTTTCATGTGAACCACTTACCTTTTCCACCTTCCTCAATCGATCGCCACAAAAAAAAAAAAATAATAATAATAAATCTCCACACCACCAATCGGTCAAAAAGAAATCTCCTCCAACGCTTTGATACCACCTCTTGTGCCAATTTACGGAAGCATAAAAAAAAATAAACAAAGAATGATAAAAGATGAAATGTAAACTCATTTCTCCCATATTTACTACAACGACCCTGGACTAAATCCTTATTTATGAATAAGATCCTAAAACTTTATTTTAATGCCACATTTTACTACAGCACTAATTAACATTCCAATTGATTTTATTTTTCTAATAATAATAACTCGTCGTCACGATTCAAATCTCCACAATGAAAACTACTTGACAAGACCCAAACTGATGATTCCCCAAGAAGTATGTGGCCATGACCTCTCCTTTGCCTTACTCAACATAACCCTACCCCAAGAAACCCACCCTTCCCATGAGATCCTCTTGTCCCATGGACACCCCCATTCCAGCAATAGACTCAAACCCTTTTCAGCCTCTCTCTCCCCTTCCTCGAACCTCCCTCTGCTCATATAAAACTGGCTCAGCAACACATGAGGCTCACCTACAAATGGGTTCTTCTCGATACACTTCAACAACATCTCTTCACCCTTCTCCTTCTTCGACCCTTCGTCGTTAACAGCCTCCCAATACAAGTCTCTTGCCACTATCTGCTCACTTGGATCCAGAATCTTGGTGCATCTCTCGAAAACAGGTGGTATTACCAGATCTATATCTTCGTCTCTGTTATCAGCTACATTCCCATTAACATGCCCATCTGCTCTTCTCCTTTCCTCTGCAAACATCTCTTCTTCTCTTACCAACAAAGTATAAATAGCTGCCATTTTGGATATCAGGTTCATCCACAGTCCTGGCTTCCCATTTCCGGGCCATAAGGTGTAGAAATTGCTGTTACCAATGAACTCCAGCCGACCATCGGTGTTGTCGTACAATGCATCTTGATAACCGTAGTATTGGTCGCCGAAATCAGCTATGGTCATCAGAAGGAAAACGGCGACCACCCTTCGTGGAACAACCACTGGCTCCCCTGTTCTGATGTGCTTCACCTGGATTCCGGTGGCTGGAATGATCGTTTGCAGCTTCTTCCTCCACCCTTCTTCTCTGTTCCAACCACCGTTCTCCTTGACGTCTCTCAAAGACTGTTCAGAAGCATGGAGATGCTCCCGGAGCTCTGAATCAGTGTAACGAAACACTAGATCATCATGGATGAGTGGGTGGCGAGGTACAACGCAAAACAAGTGAATCAAACGCTCAGCGACGGGACCAACATGGTTCCGAACAGTTTCCCGGTCGGTGACGGGGTCGAAGATTGCAAGGTCATGATAGGAGTTGGAGTAAACGGAATGAAAAAGGCCAAAAAGACAAACGGAATCTGGTGCATTCCAGAGCTTGAGGATCCGGTAGACATGGTAGAGGTGATCAAGAAAGGTTCCTAGCCGGTGCCAGCACTCACCAGCGCCAGCGGAGCGTAAGATGGCCAAGAGGGCTGGCAGTTTGGTGTCCACTGACTCGGGTTTGTCACGGAGGAAAGGACGAGCTGACTCAATGAGATCTTGAAGATGCTGATCATCGTGGTAATCTAGAGAGACTGGAGTTGAAGAGGGCATGTTTGCGGTTGCTTGAGAAGATAAGAATGGAAAAGATATGCATATGATGATGGATGGAGAGCAGATCATGAGACCATATTTATATACATGTATATGCAGTACATAGCTTGTGTCAATTTGACAATTTGGTACGTGTCAAGGAGCCTTGGTTCGTAGGACACTTGGGTTGTCAAATCGCACCCCACTCGGATTTGGAGTTTTCATTTCTGATTTGTGTAGAATCATATCAAAGACGAGTAGACGACAAAGTGAAATTGTAATCAAAACTCAAGAGTTGGTCTGTTGGTGTACGTAAACTTTTTGCCTTTGGTACGATGTCTACTCCCTTTCTAGTTTCTAGACAATAATTGATGGTACCATGACGTAAAAGTTTTATGAGTGGTTATTTTCGTTCGCTGTATCTTTTTTTTTTTCGCTCTTTTTAAAGGACTCATAATCTCATATATGATAATAGTAGACCAAGAAAATGATAAAAATCAATGAATCTAATCCTCTTATTACACATTATGTATTTTTTTAAATGAGATTTAGATAATAAGGCGGATCATCGTTAATGTGTCTATAATTTATCAAGCAATACATAAAAAGTGGAGTTTGGCCATCAATTCCTTCTTCTTATGTTTCAAAACAGCATCAGAAGTCTCAAATATAAGCAATTCTTCCTGAAAGATGGGTTTTAGTAGGTAAAAATATGATGATACAATTTCAGTTAGGAATACTAAGTGTGTGCACTTACATATTCAACTTCAGTCTTTGAAGGTATATCCAACATTGCATATATTTCATCTGATATTTACCCTAATGATATCACACAAGCTACTTTTGAACCTTCAATCAATCATTTCAAAGCATGTATAAGAGTTTAAAGAAGCAGCTCTACCTTTTGAGAAATTATCAGCAACACAGATCTAATGAATGATCACTAACACTTGCTTTTTTTCAATAATATCTTTGTTTTTGCAAATTGTTGCATAACATGTCTGAGATAAACCTCAGTCTACATATCGAATCAATACCAAGAATGATCAACATAATTCATTCACTCAAGTCGGTCATTAGTCATTCCCACCCGCAATAAAGTCTGCATGCATGTTCGCAATCATCAAACTCCAAAACACAACACAACACAACAAAATTATATGATATATGAATAAAGCGAACAACAAACCACCCACCAATAATCATACAATCGAACCACAAAACCTCACTATACACACACAAACTCAGTTAACCCGTGAAGTACTATTAAGCCTCCCCCACCATTTCTTTTTCCCCTTATCACCATGTCCATCCCCATCTTCATGTCCAAGCTTATTCAAAATGACCTTTGTCTCCCTCAACCTCACACTATAATCCTTCTTCCATCCTTCAAACATTTGTTTCAGCCTCCTAAGTTCATGATCCGGGTTCAAATTGGCAGCATCCGTTTGACCTGATTTCACCTCAACCAAAAACTTAGCATCATCACCAAACACTTGACTCCTTTGTTCAAACTCTTCAGCCAATCTGCTTATCACACTCAAACCAGCACTCATTGGTCTCATATTGTCATGTCCATTATTTCTTCTAGCATTCCCATTTGCACTCCCATTTCCATCCCATGTGTCATCATTTGTTATATTGATGGAAGCATCAGAATTCCTTTCAGAAGTGGTGTTATTATCATCAAGTGAAAGGCTCTTTTTAGCTATTGAGAGGCTTGATTGTAATGAACGCATTTGTTTCTGCCATACTTCTTCCATTGATTTCATTTTGAGCTCGTATTCTGACCACCTGCTTTCGTATTGTTGCAGACGTTGGTGTAGAATATCGTTTTCTTCTTCTTTTTCTCTTAATCCGGCTTCTGCTTTGAGGATTCTTCTCTGTAATTCAGCAAGATATGATGACTTCACCACCACTTCATCTGACTCATTACCCTGTTTGCAACAATTCATCTCACTTGGTGAGTTGTCACATCATTTTATATTTTTATATTTTATTAAACAGAATCTCATCAAGTGTGTACCTTTCCAGAACCAAATTGAAGTAGTGCAATGTCCCCTGAGCATCTTCTAACCAACCACCCTCTTATAACTGAAAAAAATATATATGTTTTAATAACATATATCAACACCATAACTATAATTATAATATCATGATATAGAAAGAATAATATACCAGCTTGTAACACAACAGTAGCGCCATGAATGTCTTCAAATCTTTTTCTGGTTATTTTTGATTTAATCTGTTTCTGTATAACAACAGCCGCCCTATGTCTTTGCAGCAACACCACAAACTCCTTTCGGGTTTTTTCACCACGAACATCTGTATAAAAATATTCTTGTTAATTAAATGATATCTCCATATTTCTTCTACATAAAAATAAATAAATAAATACAAGGCATACACGACTGAAGAGTGAAAATCCCTCGTTTAAGTTCCTTCAAATATTGACGAGCTTTGTGACCTCTAAAGCAGCTTTGAACACGCAATATGCCATTAAGAGTTCGGTTCCTTGTATCCTCAAGCTTTCCAATCTGACATATAAATTTATATATAATATATAGCATCAGTTTTTGTATAATTAATAAGATTTAATAAATTAACAAATAATCAAACCTGTCCAGTTCTAAAGAACAACTTTGTGTAACCAATTTGATACATTTCAGGAAGAATATCAAACTGGTGAAGAATGGCAACAGATACACTTAGTGGATCTTGCAATGCAACATGCTCTAGCAAAAGAAACCCGTATCTAATAATAACAAAAAAAAAAAAGTAAGTAAATATTACTTTAAGTTAACTAGATAATGAAAAACTATTACAGAATAGTATATACCTTCTTGCAAATTTCTGATGTGTCATTCTTGTTGGGAATCCAGAGCGTGAAATCCTAACAACTTCCAAGACACCACAACATCTGAGCTGTTGCAACACAAGTCCTTGATGATAAATCCCAGGGGATTGTGAGTTGTTTGGTTTAATGCAACGTATGAAATGTGGTGTTGTGCTTTCTAATCGTTGCATTAATTGAAAAAGTTGTCCCTGAACAAGATCAAACACATCTAAATTAGTAGATATATTATACTATATAATAACTTGTTAAATTCCAAAAATAACCTTCAATACCTTAAACTTTGTGACAACACTAAGCTTTTGGGAATCTGCTCCACCTGATTTGTGTAAAGGTCCAAGAACAGGCTTTTCTGATAAAGAAAGCATATTTGAGGCGAATGCTTGCGGAAGCTCACATGTGCAAGAAGACAAAAGTTGAATGGAATCCAGATGTAATAGGTCACGGTTTTTTTCTAGAAATCCTGTTGTATCATACACAACCTGAAGAAATTTAAAAAAACAAATTTTGTTAACACCAATTACCATTTTGGTTTAAATAAAATAAAGATGGATTGTGTACCTCTCCTGCATAATGATGAACTGTGAATGCTTTGCCTCGTTCTCCTCTAAAACATGAATTGGATTTTAAATGTTGTTTTAGTTTGGCTGCAAATGTCATGTCTGTCCCATTTGGGAAAGTTGACTCTTCATCTAATAAAGTCAATAGACCCAATGGTTTCTGTAATAAAATACAAACAACATTTTATAAAATACGTATTCCATTAAAAAATAATGTATTCAAGTTTTAGATAATAATAATAGGCAAGGAACCTTTTCAAAAAGGTTGA
Organism: Lactuca saligna; assembly: GCF_052625555.1. Classification (NCBI taxonomy): domain Eukaryota; kingdom Viridiplantae; phylum Streptophyta; class Magnoliopsida; order Asterales; family Asteraceae; genus Lactuca; species Lactuca saligna. The sequence continues at coordinate 32,554,558 of NC_136420.1, forward strand.
GACAATCCTGATTGTCTTCAAATTCCACTTTTGCCCAATCAATCCCATCTTGAATGTATTCCTAAAATGTCGACATCAAATTTTAGTTCACGTTACAAAAACTTCAATCGTACCAAAAAAATAATAATAAAACACCAACTACCTCCTGTTCCAACTTGAATAAATGGCGATTGAAATGTTGTTGTAATCGCTCGTTTGCATAATTTATGCAAAACTGTTCAAAACTATTTACCTGAAAATACCCAAAAATACACGAGTTAAGTTAACCATAAAGTATTTGATATAAAAATTACACACGCTAAAAAAGTTTTTATACATCGAATGATTCGAATCCATATATATCAAGAATGCTGATAGATCTTCCAGTGCGACGCTTGCCTACAGCAAGTGATTTGTTGATTTGTTCCACCAACCAATCGAACAAACAAGAATATATTGATTTTGCCAAAGCATCCCGTGTGTCAATTGCCTGAAATAATGAAACAAAAATATATAAATCACAATCACAATATTGTTTTTTTTTTTTTTTTTATTTTGTTAAGTAAGATTGTTACCTGGGCTAGGGTTAGCTTTTGAACAATATTATCATTACCAACTTTCATTTTCCGTGTAGATAAAGCAAGCTTTAAATCATCAGCCTCACAACCAATTAATTTAGCCACATTCAACAGAGCTGCAATATAAAACTTATAAGATGAAAAGCATAAAATATAAAAATAAAAATTAACTATTTTTTAACTTTACCTTCATCAATCACAGGCTCCACATGGTTTTCATTATCAACAATTGAAAATGTCACATCTCCTAACCACAACACTGCTGCAAGCATGGAAAATGCATTTTCTTGATTCTCTTTGCTAACATGAACTGCATCCAGGGCTTCCTGAAAATATTTTATTAAAAAAAAATCTCTGGTTTATTTTAAAATGTAAATGATTTTAAAAAATGAAGTACAAGGTTTCATTCAAATACAGTACCACTACAATACGAAATTCTTCAGCATCATCAACCCCATGAATTGAATAGCAAGTGCTCTGCTGTAAGTATTTGTATTCATGAACACTCTTCAAGTTTAATTTCTCTGTAACAGAAAAATAAAAAGATAAGTGATTATAAATATTTTTTTAAAAGTATATGTAAAATTCATGAAAATTAATACATACCTCTAAGAGAAGGTGGAGCTCCAGCACAAAGCTGATAAAATGAATGATATGATCTTTCTCCCTCTGTGCATTGAACAACTCTTGACTTTTCAAGCAGAACTACAAAGATTGGGGATTCATAAGACACAAATGTGACAAAAAAAAAAATTCAATATTATAATACAAAAGAAATGTGACATCTTACATGTTTGGATCTTGGCACCCGATATTTTTCCAGTTTCACTGAAGTGAATTTCAATCAATTTTCCCTGAAATTCATTTGGGTTATGATTAGAATGATTCAAAAAGTAGTAAAATAGAACTTCGTTTTCCTAAATATATAAAGAAAAATCAACTTACAAAACGACTTGAATTGTTGTTTCTTGATGTTTTTGCATTACCAAAAGCCTCCAAAATTGGATTAGTTTTGAGTATCTCATATTCTATTCCACTTCCACCTCCAAGAGCAGCCAAATATTGCATTGCAATCTTTGCTGTTTCAGTTTTTCCAGCTCCACTTTCACCACTACACAAAAAGAAATTTAAAAATTGTATAAATGTAATATTATATTAATTGTATAAACACTTTTCTAATGTCCAATCAAGAGAGTTTAACTAACCTTATTACAATAGATTGGTTTACTTCATCTACAAAGCGGAAAACACCAAAAAGAAAAAACAAGAATTACTGATTGAAATTGAATTACAAAAAGTGACAAAAACTAATTTAAGTATAAAAGGAAGAAGGTTAAAGAAACCTCTAATCATTTCCCTGATAGCTGTGTCAGCAATGGCATATACATGAGGGCTGTCTCTGGATTTACTCTTATACCCTTCAATGTAATCACTCCCATACAATGGAATTTTCTTGAAAGGGTTGATGGCAACTAAAACTGGTCCTGCCTTCGACTATAATTAAAAGAAATAAACAAAACATGAATTAAATAATGCAAGCTTTCAATAATTGTAAATAATCGCTATATACTTACATAGATCATGTCTCTATCGTATCTGTATTGAAGATTATACAAGACTGATGGTTCGTTTAGATAACTTAGTTGCATGAGATCGTCTACACCATCAAGGATTTCTGGGTTTGCAGGTAATAGGCTGTCAGAATTCACCTTTAAAACCTAAATTAAGAAGTAAATTCAGAAGTTGTGATTAGTAGAAGCGACATGTAGAAGGAAGGGATCAATGAGGTAGCTTACTTTTCCTTCAGAAAATGAGATGAGTGACTCGTTCCCTGAAATAGATAGAATCTTGGCGAGCTCCCAATTCCCATCAGACGATTGATACCATGATTGAAGCTTCTGAATCACAGTGAAGAAATTAGCCAATTAGGTCATTTATCTGAGTGAATTCATCAAGCATTCAGACAAGAAACAAGTAAGGGAGTTGTGATTTGGAGTCCAAATTTACCTTCTTAGCAATATACGAGGCAGTATCGCCCCATTTGGTTTCACCCCATGAAGAAATAACAGATCCTTGAGGAGAACTCGACGGATTAACATCTTCATCGTCCATGGAAGGTCTATCATTCATGAAGAAAGTTGATCTGTGACCATATGGTGAATCATCATCAACAATCTGATCAGCGTTACCATTCTCGGGTATACTAACAGAGATCATACTGCTAGTACTGCTTGTAGACTTTTCGGCTGAACCCATAAACCTATAATCGACTGGCAACGATTTAATTGACTTGAAACGAGGAGCTCTATCGGTCGACATTATTAGCAGAAGCCGATCCTTGAATGCAAGTAACTAAAAATGGAAGTATAGAACAAGTTCAGTTCTTAGATAACTAAAAGGATCACAAAAAGGTGATAGCCCATCTGCCCGAAAAGTAATAATCATTAACACAAGGTCCTACTGGCTGACTTATTAATGGAGGGAGGGGACCCTAAATAATATTGCTATAGTGCTCTTCGTTCTTCCTTCTTGATCAATCTCCCGACAACTTCAGCATCAAATCGAAATCAACAACGAAAAGTTGCACAATAATACTCCACTTCAAAAGAAAAACATACCCTCTTACCAAACTTGTTGCAGATGTATAAGTAACCTAACCTGTCACGATCTAAACACAAATCCTGAAATTCACCCTTTAAACACAGATTGAACTCGATTTTCACCAACGTCACTTAAACCAGTCACAGATCTTCGAGCACCCAAGTAGTGAAACTGAATGTTACACAAGAAATTACCTCTTTCAACTTGCACAATTACTTCTTGAAACCCCCAAAAGATCCGTTGCCTTATCTCTACAGTACAGATCTCAATCCAACAACAACACTCAAGAAAACAACAACCCAATTTCCCCAAAGATGAATGGGAGAAGATGGAGAGCTTAAACCCTAGTACGTGAAAGAGGAAATGGTCCAAGGCACATGGAGAGAGACGATGGTTGCCGCTCTGCTTTTTCACTTTTTCATTCTTTAATCTCTCTCTCCAACACACATTCTTTCTCCATAAAATACTTATATATATAAGCTCTCCTTTCACCACACCAAAACTCACTAGCTACACATAACGTACAACTGTTTCAACACAACGTACATCCTCTTACTGAACCATCCTTCTGTACAATAAAACTTTTCTTCTGGATTAATTTTTCTTCTTCCAGAGCAAAATTCACTAACTCCTGAGAATCGTGCAATTTATAATGAGAAAAGTACAAGTAGTTTCAAAAAAGTTACTCTGTGATTGGATATTTATGGTGTGGAATAAAAGGTTCTAACCGGTGGGGACTTTACAACCTCCAAATGTTTTCGCCATTTTTGCGCACCAACCAAATTTGAAATTTTAATATTTGTGGTATGCGGGCGGTGGGAAGTCTTTTATTCGATTTATATTTTTTTTATTATTATTTTTAAGTTATTTATTGTGGATTTTATTTTAGGAAACTTTTAAAGGAGGCATGTGGCATCATTCAATGTAACATAATATTGTGGAGTACGATTTTTGTAACGTTCGTTGATGCCGTTTCATGATCATAAATTTTTGTAATTTAATACCACATATATTTTTGAGAGAATCTTGATTTTATTTTAGGAAAAGATAGTGACTTGAAATCCTAGTACATAAGAATAACGGATGCACTTCTATAATGTGCTATTATTAAAACTTTAGAATAAATCTCCTTAAAATAGATTGGATAGATAATTACTACAGTTCAGCATAAGTGTTCAAAAAAAAAAAAAAAAAAAAAATTAAACAATTGTGTGACAATGTTATTAAATTCTGTTAACGACCGGCATCTTAATGCTGATGATTTGTAATTTAATAGTACAATTTTTATTGGGACTTCAAATATTTAAAAAAAATGTAGTTTTATATTAAGTGATCCTGAATGTCCCACCATCAAAGTGGTCTAAAAATCATTTCGTATGAGACATTATAAAATATAGTTGATTCAGATTCAATTTTATTTAGTTTTAAAATAGGCTAGTCTCTAAAAAAATCTTAAATCTCTTTAAAAAAGGTTTACCAAGATTTTTTAATGACATTAATTGCAATTAAAAGAGTGTGTGGGAATTTTTTTACCATATTTTGTGTTTATATTTTTTCGTCTAAAAAGTACAAAATGTATTTATTTCTTTGTTTGTCTTAAAAATACATCATTTATCTTTTTTAAGTTCAAAATATTACTATTTTTGCCATTGGGTAATCACCCGTTAAAATGATCATTTGAATTTTGATTTACAAAACTTTTTTTTATTAATGAATACTTTTAACCGTAACATTTTAATTTTTTAGATTCTCAAATAATATATATATATATATATATATATATATATATATATATATATATATATACTAGCCGTTACCCGCGCACAGCAGCGGGGACAAATAGCTTCTTTCAACGATATTTTTTTAAAGAAAAATGTTATGTTCCAAAAGAAAGTTCATGTCGTGGGTGAGAGGAATGGCGGTAGTCGTGATAGTGGTTGGTTGAAGGCGGAAGGAGGCAGAACGGCTGTGGTGGTGGTGGTTATACTGTCTTGGTTACTGGTTAGGGTTCTTCGAGAGAGTGTGCGTATATTTCTTACTTTGAAGGGATTACGAAGATAAATATTATGAGATGGCTTGTTACCAATGTGAGAAAAAAGATCCTCTATAAATTGTTGACATTGACCGCTTCAAATGGATGAAGTGTTGAGATTGACGGGTTCAATTTGCAAATTAATTTTTCTATTAATTTGATATGAGATTTTTAGGGGATAAAGGATAAGGTTAAAGTTTTAATATTATTATATTATAAATTGGTTGTACTTCAAGCTTAATAGTTTGGACGTCTTAAAAAATAATATTATTATATTCAATCTATTTATAGAAATAGTTAGATTTCTTTTATAAGTAGTAAAGATATATATAGGATGGTTCAATTGATAAAAAAAAATGTTGAGAATGGGAGAATCATTCTCAGCCAATCATTTATTTTTGCCTCAAAAGTCTCCAACGTACCGGCGGAAATGGAAAATGAATGCACATGTGTTTTCCAACAAAACATATTTCCTTAAACTATGCTAATCATTACCTTAATATATACAAAAACATAGTTTTTTTTGTTTTTTTAAATTTTTAGAATCTATTTTTATCAAAAAATGATTTTAAATATACCAAAATTCATGATTCTTTATTCTCTACAAATAGACATCCATATTGATATAGTTTTAAGATAAAATAAAAAATATATATATTTTTTTTTATATTTTCAGCTATAGTTATTCATAAGTAAATAAAAATGCATCAGATTTTATTACAGTACATTCGTTATTCACTTATGAATACAAAGTATGATTTTTTTTTTTTTTTTTACAATGTAAGTATCATTCATATATGAATATAGCATATAATAAACATAGTATATTCATATTTTAATATTGAACGGTGTATTCACTTGTGAATATTAACATAGTATATTCACTTGTGAATATTAAATATTATATTCACTTGTGAATATTAAATGATATTCCATATGTGAATATTACATAGTATTACATGGTATATCACATGTGAATATTACATAGTATATTCATTTGTGAATATTAGATGATATATTCACTTATGAATATTACACAGTATATTCACATATGAATATTACAAGGTATATTCACTTGTGAATATATTCACTTATGAATATTTGAAGTTATTTTGACAAATATATATAATTTTTATATGTTATTCACATATGAATAACATACAGACTTGCATATTTGTTAATAATCATATATTGATTCGGATGAGAAAACATATTCATATGTGAATATAACGTGGTAATTTAGTTTATGCATTTCATCAAACAGTTGGAGTGCATACAAGTTAACTATCATAAAAATGTTAAAAACATCAAGTTATCAATTCCAAATCATCATATACTTCCGATTTCGACTTCAGATGCGATATCCTATGTCTGATCGATTTCACATTTTGATTTTGATTTCCGAAAATCTGATTGGGAACCTGTGAGTACCGATTATGCGTCCTTCAATGTCGACTGTAACTGCGAGTCTATAATTCCGATTCCAATTTCATGAACAATGAAGAAATTCCGGTTTAGTTGAAGAAATCTGGATGATTATTTAAGGTTGGAGGAAAATTTTTGATGATGAATGAATTGTTATCGAATTCTCTATAGTTACGTATTTGTGATTGAAAGTTATTAATATATTTACAAGTTTGTCACCGTGTCTTTTTTTCTTAGATTAAATGAGTGGCTGAGAATGATTCCCCCATTCTCAACATTTTTTATTTTCTCAATTGAACTCACCTATATATATATGTATATATATATATATATATATATATAGAGAGAGAGAGAGAAAAAAAAAAGTACATATAATTTGTGGTAGCATTATTTAGGTATATGTATGTGTACTGATAAGACAAATTTACAACGATGGAAGGAGTAGAAGTTGGTTGGGGTCCTTGGGTCAGCGGTACCGTCAAGGTAGGTGATTAGACTTTGCCCTAGTAACAAAATGATGAATCAAAACTAACCATGTCATAATACTTACAAGTTTGCTATCGAGATCATGGGACAAAACAAACCTTAACCCTCATCATCATCATAATTCATAATCGCCTTTACAATTTGCTGACATGCCTTTTTTGGGTCCCACATACCAACATTATTATAGATGTTCATGATCTTGGTTCTTTTTCTACATTGTGGGACCCTCAAAATCATGGGGTCAAAAAAGTCATTTCAAGTTTCCCTTCCGTAATTGCATGTTCGTATTTTTTTTTTCATAGTTCACACAGCTCTATTTCATTTCTAAAGGTTGATGTTGGTTTCGTAAGGATGATGAATCTAGAGAATTTTGAGGTAATTCTTCTTTAAAGTTTTTACTTGTGGATTCTGGTAACCTATTATAACATTTGCACATTAAATGATGAAATGAGCATGATTTTTTGAGGGAAAAAGCAAGGGGGCCAACCCAACGTACAATGGGCCCAGCTCAATATACCAATGGGTCCAACCCAGCATATCAAGGGGCCCAAACTAACATCCAAATGGCCACAACCCAACATACAAATGGGTCCAGCCCAACATACAAATGCAATAGTAAAAAAGACAGCTAGCATCCTACATAGTATAGTGAGAAGACTCGCATCGTCGACGCAGTCCATAGCTAACAACTCTTACAACCAACGAATGAGTGATAAACACCTCTTAATAAACCACACAAGGTAAACCTTATGTCTACATTCTAAAAATATAAATTTGTCCAAAAGTCAAACCAAGCCAAAAGTCGACAGTCAAAGTCAAAGTCAAGGTTAATAATTATTATCAACAAGCCTCCACGTCGTGGTCTCCTTGTGGTCATGTCGCAGTCAAAAACGCCAAAATAGTCAAGCTGATCCCAAGTTGCCACGTCGTGGTAGCCAAAAGGCCACGTTGTGAGAATTGGCCCTAAATAGCTTAATGGGTTAAGCTGTTTTTCTTCAACATTAAGAGCTCCAAAGCTCAAATTTGATTCTCCCCAGGGTTTTGATGGATAAAGTTTCCAACTTTATCTACTAATACATCTAATAAGCTAAGATCTTTAAACATAGGTCCTTAATGGCAACTTAATGCATATAGTCAACCATTGAGCACTTAATCCTTAAAATCTCAAGACCATAATTTCCAGAAGGGTTTCCTACTCCTAAACTACCATAAAAATCATTGCTTTATGGACATGCATGCCAATGCATGTCTCTTCCCAAACTAGGTCAAAATAATGAAGAAATGAGCTCAAACTTATTCATGGGACCAAAAACTCCAACAAAGTATATATCTACGACATATAACACTAAAAGGATCTTGAGGATCCACAAAGTTGCCAACTTTATGAGATCCATTCATCCAAACATCCACCACACGAAGAAAAGATACAACGAACTTATATCTAGAAATATGCAACCAAAAAGCTTGAATCCTTAACACTTACAAAGGTCTATAATATACATGAGAGGATGATGATGAGGTTTCCTTGCTAGATCAACACACTAGAACACCAAGAGGATAGGGTTTCAGAGGTTTGAGAGTGATGGATGCTAAAAATGAAACCCTAAATCTGATATTATGTGTTTAAATATGAAGGAAAACCCTAAAAGATCACGCAACCTTTGCCACGTCGTGGCATTCTTCCGGGTACGCGTTCTTATTTTGGCTCTTCACGTTGTGACCACCCTATGGTCACGTTGTGACACGTAATTTTTCCCAAAAACCATGTCTTTGATTCCTTTATGCCTTTTATTTATATAATATGGAAAATGACTGTTACATGCTTTCTTACTGGAAGGGGGAAATAATTATTTTGTGTAACATCCAGAAATCAGGTATAACTATTTAATCCATATTCTTTTCCAAGTTGTCAAAACTATTCCATGAAGGGAAATGGTAGCAAAAGAGTATGATGGGTGTATTGAAGAGTGCGCTGCGCATACTCGTGAGCGTGATCTTGACGCGGGTGTTACCCAGTACGTTGGGCGTACCATAGTTTATGTTGGGCGTACCATAGTGTACGTTGGGCGTATTGGGCCCGGTCATGAAACCCTAAATGAGACTTGTGTGCTATACAAGGAATGATATGGCCTCCATCCCAACCACCATTTCCAGTGAGTGAAACCCTAAAGGAGCTAAACCTTCATTCTAAAGTTGTGTGTGCGTGTTTGAGCTTGAAAGTATATTTGTGTGCTTATGAAGAAGAAGATAGGGCCTTGAAGAGGAAGGATTGGAGTCCAAGCTTTTAGATCTGAGCTTAAATGAGTGGGGAGCTTCTTACAAAGGTAAAAAGCTTCAAACTTTACCACTCTTTTGTTATGAACACCATATATGAGCATTTTTAGGGTTTAAGTCCTAAAGGTGGAGACTTTTTGGGCAAAGGGACTCCATGGACCTGGATCTACCCCATTTCAGTGTATTTTGTGTTATAGATCCATAAAAATCCAATCTTAGACGTTAAGATTAAGTCATGCATGAGATTAGGGCTTAATGGAGAAAGAGGATATGTGTTTGAAGTGATTTGTGACCTTTACAACCATGCAAAGGCTTAAAGGCTTCGACTTTATGGCTTAGGAGACAGTAGAGTGTCTGGATTTAAGATATGACCTTATGTCTTAATTTATTCAGACCAAAAATCATGAAAGCATGAAACTGGGCATTACGTTGGGCGTAATCCTAATACGCGCCGCGTAGGGGATCGAGTACCCCGATTCTGGATGACCACGGAGTACGCCCCGCGTACAGAGCTGGTACGCGCAACGTAACTCCATGCAGTTAACTTTTAGGGTTTGGTAAATGTGTGGACTTTTGGACCATTAGAGGGGTAAAATGATCTCTTAGCCTTCTGAAAGAACATAGGGAGGGATTGGTCTAGCCATGAGAGTCGTTATTGATTTAAGATAATTACTTTATGTAGTTAGGTGGGGGTTAGGTCATTGTTTCGAGTTTGGGGATTCGAGCACGTGAGTTACTAGACATCATACGAGGTGAGTCTTCTCACTATACCTTACCTAGGGAGGTAATTATGTGTGATCGGAAGGTCTTATGTGTTATGACAAATATGTGTTATATGTTTCTATGTGATGTGTACATGTTATGCATGTTATGAGTAGTATGGTATGGGTTGGAAGGTCAACAGGGTATGGACCGTAAGGTCAGCAATGGAGGGACCGGAAGGTCAATATGGTATGGACCAGAAGGTCAACAGAGTAGGACCGGAAGGTCTACTCAGATTATGGGACCGGAAGGTGTCGTAGAGATATAGCCTCGAGTGGCTTATGTGTTGTATGTAGTATTTTGGGGAACTCACTAAGCATTTATGCTTACCGTGTTATGTAATATGTGTTTCAGGTACCAGCAAGGATCGCGGGAAGATGTCGGCATGATTTGTACACATTGACAGTGGATTTTGTATTTGAGATTCTGGGATATGTTTCATCGTGATAACATTTGATACACTTGTGTTTTGAGATGATTTATATGAGAAATGTTATGTTGAAAAATGAAAAATTATTTTAAATTTTCACGTCGTTATATTTTGGTTATTCAAGTAGAAATATACCCCTCACATCACATCAAATCAGAACCCCATGTTAATATTTATATATTTTATCCACAATAATCTCATCACAAATATGACCTAAAAAATTAATATATTATGTAAAAATAAAATTAAAACTACTGGCAACAGCTTGGGTTGTGGGTGCGAGGCAAGGAAGGTATCTAAACTTCAAGCACCAATATGATCACTTCCTTTACTGCATCTTTAAATCATGTTAGTCATGCAATGAAATCAATACACAATGGTGACTTTTTGGCATAAAATGTTATGATACTTAATTTCTTATAGCTTACTTATGAAAATAGATGGAAAAGTTTAGAGGAAGATGAATGGAATTTACGATTATAACCTTCACATTTAGTGAATAGAATAAACTTGTAAGGTTTCTAAACCATGACAAGCCATTAATTTATACTCTTCCACAACCACTTGACATCCAGGTCTTGAACTTGAAGACTTTTCCATTGCCAGTTGTGGGAATATCTATAATGAAACATACTCTGTAAAAATTGCATATAGAAGGAATTTAAAACTCAAAACATGTAACGCTCGATTCCCAAGGTATTTATTTCAAAGTTTTGGTTGCTTAAGTTTTTTCCGTTTGGGCTTTCAAGTATGTGGGCTTTATATTTCATTTTGGGCTTAAGAGGGTGTCGTACACGGGGCATACCACCCTACGTACGTTGGGCGTACTAATGGAGATTGGACGCAGGTGTCATGCACGTACGCACTGCGTATAAAGGAGTATGTGTTATGTACGTGTCCAAACCAAAACCCTATATTTTAGGGTTTGAGCATTATTTAAAGAACAGTATGCCTTAAGGACCTATTTTATTAGCCTTCTTATTGTCCCTTATTAGCCTCCACAAAACCAAACCCCCATTGTTGTGTGTTCTTGAGCTTGGAAGGTCCCTTGAGTGCATTTTTGGTGTTTTTATTCCATTTCCAAAGAAGAGAAGGTTGGAGCAAGGTGGCGGTTCAAGGATAAGCTTATAGATATGAGTTGTTTGCTTCATTTCAAGCTTGTGAAAGGTATAAAGTCTTGAACTTGATACTTCATAGCCTAGATCTCTTTTGCTTGATTTTTGGAACCTTTTGGTCCCATTAATGAGATCTTGTGAGCCCATGTCATTTCTGAAGCTTAGAGTTGCCACTCTTGGTATTATTTAGGTCCCGAAGTTATAAAGTTGCCATATTTGGGGCTTTAGATCATCCATTCATGAGTATTGGTCATTTTTATGGAAGTTGATTGTCATATTTCAAGTATGGGTTCATTTTGGGGCATGCAAGCCATCAAGTTGTCGACTTTATGGTTTAAGACACTTTATATGACTCGGATCTGTGATTAAAGCCCCGGGTCTTAAGGATTTAAGTACTTTATGGGAATGTCACTTAATGGGTAAGTACGTTGGCCGTACAAGCTCGTATGTGTAGCGTACAAGCCATACAGCCTGTACACTTAGTGTATAGTTGAGCACGCCCCACATACTCATTGGATTTGGGATTTGGATCATTGGACCTTAGATCGGACCACTTTCATGGACTTTGTGTCTTGGGCCTTAGTGGGCAACTTGGAATCGAACCTTTTGGGCTAGGGAAGCATTATTGGGCCTTAGGCTAAGGAACATGCGAAGGGATTAGGCCCAATTGGAAATTGGGCCATATGTTGGACCTTGTTGGATTGTGTATCTCTTTTGGGCCATTAGATTGTGATTTAGGGTTTCATTCTTGGACCAAGTTATGTTAGGGATAAAATAGTATTTTTACACCAAGTATGGATTTGTGGTTAATGATGTATATCCCAATGTTAATTAGCTTTTATTTGGTAATTGATAGCTCGGGGAGCTGTAGGACCAGCAGTTTGGGATCATTCGTTTCATTCAGCTTTTTGAGGTGAATTTTCCTCACCGGGTTTAGTGGGTCTAAGGAACCAATACCGAACCTTGTTGATTATGTTGGTATACTCGTTGTTTGTGTGATACTTGTATGTGCTTGTTGTTCGATTAGGTGTCTAAGTGATGGGTTTAAAGCACTACAACATTCTTATGGTGTATATGCAACCCTAATGCTTCGAATCTATGTTTTTCTCAAGTTATACATGCAAATCAAGTTATCCACAACATGAACCTTAACTATTATACAATTTTCGGAAATCATAACCCAAATCAAAGTTAGAAGAATACATTTTCCTTTGTAGCTTGTAGATCTTGACCTTCAAGAACTTAGTGCCTCAATTGTTGGTGAGTCACACACACTAAATGGAAAGTTGGAAGAATGTAAGAAAGGTTATGAGGCTCAAAATCGGCTAGGGTATTTTATTGGAAGCAAGTGGCCGATTTTGGGATTCCTAAGGGTTCCTTATATAGCTGAGCTGCTGGGGTTTATGACTGGAACTCTAATTCTCTGCTTAGGCCTTAAGCAAACCATTAGATCCTTCCAGAAACCCCCCCCCCCCCCCCATTTGGACGAATTATATGTGGGCTACACATAGAATTTCATCCATCCCTTCATAGGGATCCACAAGCCCAACTTGTAACTATCATATAACTGCAATATCAGTCCCCGTAATATAATTAGTCTCTTTTGATCACCAAATTAATTCCTGATCAATACTAATTAAATAATATGATTTCTCAATTAATATATTATTCCTATAATATATTAATAAATCATAATTAACCTCTTTCTCCATAATTCATCCAGTCAAGTTGCTATGGTGAAGACGACCCAAAAGAACCATGCTATTATCGGGTCAAGTACATACCAATTATAGTTATGAGCTTAGACATCTAATCCAACACTAAGCCCATAACTATAAATGGTATATACTTGAATTGATAGAAGTACAAGTCATTTTGGGTTGCCTTCACTCTTGCAACTTGACAGAATGACTTTTGGAGAGAAGTTGAAATAACTGTTTGGAATAATAAATTCATATAAATGATTTATTAATGTGTTATGAAAATAATATATTAATTGGAAATCATGTTGTTTAATTAATATTTAATTAGAAATTAATTTGGAATTAATTTGGAATTAATTTTGGGATTAAAGGAATTAATTAAAAATACATGGTCTGTTTTACAAATCATTGATTGTTGTGAAATTGGGCTCTTGGACTCCTTGGATAGGAACAAACGGAAATTATAGGGTAGCCCTATAAGCTTTTGTCTAAGGCCATCTAATGGGGAGTCCATCGGCGGCTTAGGCCTTAAGCAGGGAATTAGGGTTTCCATCTGCAAACCCTAACTTTGGGACCAAGCAACCACAAGTATATAAGGATGGTAACTCCTTGGTGAAATGATGAAATGAGCATGATTTTTTGAGGGAAAAAGCAAGGGGGCCAACCCAACGTACAATGGGCCCAGCTCAATATACCAATGGGTCCAACCCAGCATATCAAGGGGCCCAAACTAACATCCAAATGGCCACAACCCAACATACAAATGGGTCCAGCCCAACATACAAATGCAATAGTAAAAAAGACAGCTAGCATCCTACATAGTATAGTGAGAAGACTCGCATCGTCGACGCAGTCCATAGCTAACAACTCTTACAACCAACGAATGAGTGATAAACACCTCTTAATAAACCACACAAGGTAAACCTTATGTCTACATTCTAAAAATATAAATTTGTCCAAAAGTCAAACCAAGCCAAAAGTCGACAGTCAAAGTCAAAGTCAAGGTTAATAATTATTATCAACAAGCCTCCACGTCGTGGTCTCCTTGTGGTCATGTCGCAGTCAAAAACGCCAAAATAGTCAAGCTGATCCCAAGTTGCCACGTCGTGGTAGCCAAAAGGCCACGTTGTGAGAATTGGCCCTAAATAGCTTAATGGGTTAAGCTGTTTTTCTTCAACATTAAGAGCTCCAAAGCTCAAATTTGATTCTCCCCAGGGTTTTGATGGATAAAGTTTCCAACTTTATCTACTAATACATCTAATAAGCTAAGATCTTTAAACATAGGTCCTTAATGGCAACTTAATGCATATAGTCAACCATTGAGCACTTAATCCTTAAAATCTCAAGACCATAATTTCCAGAAGGGTTTCCTACTCCTAAACTACCATAAAAATCATTGCTTTATGGACATGCATGCCAATGCATGTCTCTTCCCAAACTAGGTCAAAATAATGAAGAAATGAGCTCAAACTTATTCATGGGACCAAAAACTCCAACAAAGTATATATCTACGACATATAACACTAAAAGGATCTTGAGGATCCACAAAGTTGCCAACTTTATGAGATCCATTCATCCAAACATCCACCACACGAAGAAAAGATACAACGAACTTATATCTAGAAATATGCAACCAAAAAGCTTGAATCCTTAACACTTACAAAGGTCTATAATATACATGAGAGGATGATGATGAGGTTTCCTTGCTAGATCAACACACTAGAACACCAAGAGGATAGGGTTTCAGAGGTTTAAGAGTGATGGATGCTAAAAATGAAACCCTAAATCTGATATTATGTGTTTAAATATGAAGGAAAACCCTAAAAGATCACGCAACCTTTGCCACGTCGTGGCATTCTTCCGGGTACGCGTTCTTATTTTGGCTCTTCACGTTGTGACCACCCTATGGTCACGTTGTGACACGTAATTTTTCCCAAAAACCATGTCTTTGATTCCTTTATGCCTTTTATTTATATAATATGGAAAATGACTGTTACATGCTTTCTTACTGGAAGGGGGAAATAATTATTTTGTGTAACATCCAGAAATCAGGTATAACTATTTAATCCATATTCTTTTCCAAGTTGTCAAAACTATTCCATGAAGGGAAATGGTAGCAAAAGAGTATGATGGGTGTATTGAAGAGTGCGCTGCGCATACTCGTGAGCGTGATCTTGACGCGGGTGTTACCCAGTACGTTGGGCGTACCATAGTTTATGTTGGGCGTACCATAGTGTACGTTGGGCGTATTGGGCCCGGTCATGAAACCCTAAATGAGACTTGTGTGCTATACAAGGAATGATATGGCCTCCATCCTAACCACCATTTCCAGTGAGTGAAACCCTAAAGGAGCTAAACCTTCATTCTAAAGTTGTGTGTGCGTGTTTGAGCTTGAAAGTATATTTGTGTGCTTATGAAGAAGAAGATAGGGCCTTGAAGAGGAAGGATTGGAGTCCAAGCTTTTAGATCTGAGCTTAAATGAGTGGGGAGCTTCTTACAAAGGTAAAAAGCTTCAAACTTTACCACTCTTTTGTTATGAACACCATATATGAGCATTTTTAGGGTTTAAGTCCTAAAGGTGGAGACTTTTTGGGCAAAGGGACTCCATGGACCTGGATCTACCCCATTTCAGTGTATTTTGTGTTATAGATCCATAAAAATCCAATCTTAGACGTTAAGATTAAGTCATGCATGAGATTAGGGCTTAATGGAGAAAGAGGATATGTGTTTGAAGTGATTTGTGACCTTTACAACCATGCAAAGGCTTAAAGGCTTCGACTTTATGGCTTAGGAGACAGTAGAGTGTCTGGATTTAAGATATGACCTTATGTCTTAATTTATTCAGACCAAAAATCATGAAAGCATGAAACTGGGCATTACGTTGGGCGTAATCCTAATACGCGCCGCGTAGGGGATCGAGTACCCCGATTCTGGATGACCACGGAGTACGCCCCGCGTACAGAGCTGGTACGCGCAACGTAACTCCATGCAGTTAACTTTTAGGGTTTGGTAAATGTGTGGACTTTTGGACCATTAGAGGGGTAAAATGATCTCTTAGCCTTCTGAAAGAACATAGGGAGGGATTGGTCTAGCCATGAGAGTCGTTATTGATTTAAGATAATTACTTTATGTAGTTAGGTGGGGGTTAGGTCATTGTTTCGAGTTTGGGGATTCGAGCACGTGAGTTACTAGACATCATACGAGGTGAGTCTTCTCACTATACCTTACCTAGGGAGGTAATTATGTGTGATCGGAAGGTCTTATGTGTTATGACAAATATGTGTTATATGTTTCTATGTGATGTGTACATGTTATGCATGTTATGAGTAGTATGGTATGGGTTGGAAGGTCAACAGGGTATGGACCGTAAGGTCAGCAATGGAGGGACCGGAAGGTCAATATGGTATGGACCAGAAGGTCAACAGAGTAGGACCGGAAGGTCTACTCAGATTATGGGACCGGAAGGTGTCGTAGAGATATAGCCTCGAGTGGCTTATGTGTTGTATGTAGTATTTTGGGGAACTCACTAAGCATTTATGCTTACCGTGTTATGTGATATGTGTTTCAGGTACCAGCAAGGATCGCGGGAAGATGTCGGCATGATTTGTACACATTGACAGTGGATTTTGTATTTGAGATTCTGGGATATGTTTCATCGTGATAACATTTGATACACTTGTGTTTTGAGATGATTTATATGAGAAATGTTATGTTGAAAAATGAAAAATTATTTTAAATTTTCACGTCGTTATATTTTGGTTATTCAAGTAGAAATATACCCCTCACATCACATCAAATCAGAACCCCATGTTAATATTTATATATTTTATCCACAATAATCTCATCACAAATATGACCTAAAAAATTAATATATTATGTAAAAATAAAATTAAAACTACTGGCAACAGCTTGGGTTGTGGGTGCGAGGCAAGGAAGGTATCTAAACTTCAAGCACCAATATGATCACTTCCTTTACTGCATCTTTAAATCATGTTAGTCATGCAATGAAATCAATACACAATGGTGACTTTTTGGCATAAAATGTTATGATACTTAATTTCTTATAGCTTACTTATGAAAATAGATGGAAAAGTTTAGAGGAAGATGAATGGAATTTACGATTATAACCTTCACATTTAGTGAATAGAATAAACTTGTAAGGTTTCTAAACCATGACAAGCCATTAATTTATACTCTTCCACAACCACTTGACATCCAGGTCTTGAACTTGAAGACTTTTCCATTGCCAGTTGTGGGAATATCTATAATGAAACATACTCTGTAAAAATTGCATATAGAAGGAATTTAAAACTCAAAACATGTAACGCTCGATTCCCAAGGTATTTATTTCAAAGTTTTGGTTGCTTAAGTTTTTTCCGTTTGGGCTTTCAAGTATGTGGGCTTTATATTTCATTTTGGGCTTAAGAGGGTGTCGTACACGGGGCATACCACCCTACGTACGTTGGGCGTACTAATGGAGATTGGACGCAGGTGTCATGCACGTACGCACTGCGTATAAAGGAGTATGTGTTATGTACGTGTCCAAACCAAAACCCTATATTTTAGGGTTTGAGCATTATTTAAAGAACAGTATGCCTTAAGGACCTATTTTATTAGCCTTCTTATTGTCCCTTATTAGCCTCCACAAAACCAAACCCCCATTGTTGTGTGTTCTTGAGCTTGGAAGGTCCCTTGAGTGCATTTTTGGTGTTTTTATTCCATTTCCAAAGAAGAGAAGGTTGGAGCAAGGTGGCGGTTCAAGGATAAGCTTATAGATATGAGTTGTTTGCTTCATTTCAAGCTTGTGAAAGGTATAAAGTCTTGAACTTGATACTTCATAGCCTAGATCTCTTTTGCTTGATTTTTGGAACCTTTTGGTCCCATTAATGAGATCTTGTGAGCCCATGTCATTTCTGAAGCTTAGAGTTGCCACTCTTGGTATTATTTAGGTCCCGAAGTTATAAAGTTGCCATATTTGGGGCTTTAGATCATCCATTCATGAGTATTGGTCATTTTTATGGAAGTTGATTGTCATATTTCAAGTATGGGTTCATTTTGGGGCATGCAAGCCATCAAGTTGTCGACTTTATGGTTTAAGACACTTTATATGACTCGGATCTGTGATTAAAGCCCCGGGTCTTAAGGATTTAAGTACTTTATGGGAATGTCACTTAATGGGTAAGTACGTTGGCCGTACAAGCTCGTATGTGTAGCGTACAAGCCATACAGCGTGTACACTTAGTGTATAGTTAAGCACGCCCCACATACTCATTGGATTTGGGATTTGGATCATTGGACCTTAGATCGGACCACTTTCATGGACTTTGTGTCTTGGGCCTTAGTGGGCAACTTGGAATCGAACCTTTTGGGCTAGGGAAGCATTATTGGGCCTTAGGCTAAGGAACATGCGAAGGGATTAGGCCCAATTGGAAATTGGGCCATATGTTGGACCTTGTTGGATTGTGTATCTCTTTTGGGCCATTAGATTGTGATTTAGGGTTTCATTCTTGGACCAAGTTATGTTAGGGATAAAATAGTATTTTTACACCAAGTATGGATTTGTGGTTAATGATGTATATCCCAATGTTAATTAGCTTTTATTTGGTAATTGATAGCTCGGGGAGCTGTAGGACCAGCAGTTTGGGATCATTCGTTTCATTCAGCTTTTTGAGGTGAATTTTCCTCACCGGGTTTAGTGGGTCTAAGGAACCAATACCGAACCTTGTTGATTATGTTGGTATACTCGTTGTTTGTGTGATACTTGTATGTGCTTGTTGTTCGATTAGGTGTCTAAGTGATGGGTTTAAAGCACTACAACATTCTTATGGTGTATATGCAACCCTAATGCTTCGAATCTATGTTTTTCTCAAGTTATACATGCAAATCAAGTTATCCACAACATGAACCTTAACTATTATACAATTTTCGGAAATCATAACCCAAATCAAAGTTAGAAGAATACATTTTCCTTTGTAGCTTGTAGATCTTGACCTTCAAGAACTTAGTGCCTCAATTGTTGGTGAGTCACAAACACTAAATGGCAAGTTGGAAGAATGTAAGAAAGGTTATGAGGCTCAAAATCGGCTAGGGTATTTTATTGGAAGCAAGTGGCCGATTTTGGGATTCCTAAGGGTTCCTTATATAGCTGAGCTGCTGGGGTTTATGACTGGAACTCTAATTCTCTGCTTAGGCCTTAAGCAAACCATTAGATCCTTCCAGAAACCCCCCCCCCATTTGGACGAATTATATGTGGGCTACACATAGAATTTCATCCATCCCTTCATAGGGATCCACAAGCCCAACTTGTAACTATCATATAACTGCAATATCAGTCCCCGTAATATAATTAGTCTCTTTTGATCACCAAATTAATTCCTGATCAATACTAATTAAATAATATGATTTCTCAATTAATATATTATTCCTATAATATATTAATAAATCATAATTAACCTCTTTCTCCATAATTCATCCAGTCAAGTTGCTATGGTGAAGACGACCCAAAAGAACCATGCTATTATCGGGTCAAGTACATACCAATTATAGTTATGAGCTTAGACATCTAATCCAACACTAAGCCCATAACTATAAATGGTATATACTTGAATTGATAGAAGTACAAGTCATTTTGGGTTGCCTTCACTCTTGCAACTTGACAGAATGACTTTTGGAGAGAAGTTGAAATAACTGTTTGGAATAATAAATTCATATAAATGATTTATTAATGTGTTATGAAAATAATATATTAATTGGAAATCATGTTGTTTAATTAAGATTTAATTAGAAATTAATTTGGAATTAATTTTGGGATTAAAGGAATTAATTAAAAATACATGGTCTGTTTTACAAATCATTGATTGTTGTGAAATTGGGCACTTGGACTCCTTGGATAGGAACAAACGAAAATTATAGGGTAGCCCTATAAGCTTTTATCTAAGGCCATCTAATGGGGAGTCCATCGGCGGCTTAGGCCTTAAGCAGGGAATTAGGGTTTCCATCTGCAAACCCTAACTTTGGGACCAAGCAACCACAAGTATATAAGGATGGTAACTCCTTGGATTTTCGGCTACTACACCCTAACCCTAGTAGAGCCGAAATGATAGTGTGCCTCCTTTCATTTCCTTCTCATCCTCTTGCAAAGAGAGTTTGTAAGCCATTAGATGTGTCACATTTGAGGCACCTGCTTTTAAGAGTTAATGATCTACAAGGTTTCCTTGTTATTACTACATAACATGCAAGGCACACATCTAAACCCTATTTTGTATAGATTTTGAATTATATAGTAGTTTTCTAGGGTTTATCCTTTGTATTAAATTTTGTATGTTCAAGTAGTGAAAACCTAGATCCAAAGCAATTAGGGTTGCATGAACACAAAGGATTTGTAGTTATGCTCATAACCCACTAGTACTATCAAAGCCTATGATATTTTTTAGTTGAACTTGATGCAATTGTGAATCGTTCAAAGGAGAATGGAGCAGAATCATCATACTATTATTAGAACTCGACGACTTCCTATGTGGAACTCGACGAGTTGGCCCAACTCGACAAGTGCATTGCACAAACTCGATGAGTTAGCCCGTCGGATCCCTGATTTTTCGATTTTGATAATCTTGGCTTGATTAAGATTATTACCTTAATTCGTTTTTGTGCCTAAAATTGAATTTTTATCAAAGGTAATTGTATATCCTTATCAAATCTAATGATTTGGTTTATTTTTTTATAAAGATAAAATTAATGGTTAATTTAATTATTAAAATTTTAACCTAGTATTTTTTGAAAAAATTTAAAAACACACCATTTGGTTTTATAATTTAAAATTTAATTAAATAAATTAATTTTGAAATCTTAAATTAAAGAACCATAGAATTTTAAAATTTTAAAATACACCCTTATATTATATGTAACATTAAAGGTTTACTATATATATATATATATATATATATATATATATATATATATATATATATATATATATATATATATATATATAAAAGATGAGCCAGTCGAACCGCTAGAAGACCTCATTCACAAAGCCATACTATAAGGGGAGTTATAGGAAGCGGCCTGTAAAATGACCGTCATTGGGTATCCATTCATACCCACCGCTTTCTTGTATGGTGGAGGTAATGGGTTTTATACAAACAATCCTATGTGTGCATGCAACCCTAGTATTGGATCTATGTTTTCACTATTAGTTATACAACTTTATGAACACAAAAAGAAACCTGGCATGCTACTATAATTTTCGAAATTCATATATAAAGCTAGAATACATACCTTTTGTTGTTATATAGCAATAACAACTAGTTCCTTGAATTTCCTTAACTCTTGAAAGCAAGTACCACAAGTGTAGTACCTCTAATGGAGTCACAAACACCATATTCAACTTGGATGAAGAGGAGAAGAAAAGGAGGCACCAAAAACGGCTGGAAACCCTAATGGAAGTGTTGTCCACGTTTTTGGGGCTTAAGGGTCCCTTTTATACATGTAGGCTATTAGGGTTTACAACTAGGAAACCCTAATCTGACTGCTTAGGCCCTAAGCAGCCCATGGACTCCTTAAACATATCCCTTGGACGATTTCTAATGGGCTTCCCATAGAATTCGTTCAACCTATATATTATTAGGTGATCCATAGCCCAATTATAATTATCTTATAATTACAACTTCAGTCCCCTAAGTTTAATTAATCTCTTTTAGCCACAAAATTAATTCTTAATTAATTCTTGACCAATATTAATTAAACAATATGATTTCTCCTTTAATATATTATTCTCATAATATATTAATAAATCATATTTAAACCTTTCTCTTCTTAAATCATCCTACATATTGCTATGGTGAAGGCAACCCAAAAGGACCATGCTCATAATCGGGTCAAGTACATACCAAAACAGTTATGGACTTAGACACTAATCCAACAGTCTCCCACTTGGATAAGTCTAATAACTATTTTCCGTATGACTTCAGAACCTGATCAGCAATCGTAGCTTTCAAAAGCCGCTGTCAACTCTGATCTTATCAGATAGCGTGTCCTCTAGATAAGGGATTCTATATTCCTCCATTCTCAAGATATCGTATAGACAAAAGACATGAATTTCAATCATTCTCTCTATACTATTTCCCGACTTCCGATTCATGACGATTGATAATAGACTACAATTGAACACATCAACTTAGTCCCGGCTTGGCCAAGCGCTTAGGTGTCATCACTAAATCATCGAGAGGCCCACATATATCGCTTTTATCCCACTTTGGGTAAAAGGAATGGATAAACTTCGACTCAAATCTCGCTTGCATTTACTGATCGAATCACACACAACAATAAGTTTTATAACACCAAGTTACTGGTGCGTTTACTTATTATCAATGTGTAACTGACCAACAAATAACAACTCACACGTCTCGGTTTCAAGAATATACAATATTATCGTCTCACTAATCACTCGTGATAAAACCGTGAAGTGATCCAAGTGAGCGTGGGTTTAATCCAATACTTTAATCTTATCAAAGCACTCACGAACTCTGCAGCAAACTTGTGCCATGTCTAAACACTTCAGACAATCTACAGACAGATTCATGACAGTCTTTATTCATACCTACTCCCAACGTATGACCAACTGTGGATGTTTGAATAACCTAGTTATTCTGGAAGTCAAAACATGCAAATTGAAACATGACAACAATACTTAATCCTATATGGCCCCAAACTTGTGAGAGTAAATAAAACCCTTCTATTTATCCACCATATTGATTACTCATTATTTATCATTTAATGTTTCGGATAATCAACTCATTGCTTGAATTACAACAACAATTGTCCCATGCTCTAAGCATGCACACTGTGTTTCCTATGGTCCATGCTTTGTGAAATAGATCACCTGAAAACTTTTCCAATGACGCTCATTTCACAATTCCTTAATCCTAATTATTAGTGTAAGAACACAAGGTTCTTGCCACTACTAGAATATGCTAGATTCTAACATTTTATGCAACGATACCTTTGCAAAATCATAGCACAAAAATCACCAAGACGTAGCTAATGAAATTACAAAGTACTTTCTTAGAAATTGTTACAAGACAATTCCATAGATGTGAAGTCTCACATTCAAAGTACATTCCTTTGAACATCCTTCTTGCATAAAAGTTTCTAATCTAGGCATAGACTCTCAATATCCAACTCCCAATATGGAAACATTTCCACATTTTCCATATGACAACTCATTCTTAATAGAATCTTATCTATTCATAATAATGTCGATATGGTCCATCCAATACCATACTTCCAACTACTTACAAGCGATCAATCCTCAGCAAACTTTGGATCGTCCTTTGATAGTTGTTAAATTCTTTCAGTCAAAACCAATTCTAGTCCTTTTTCTCTCTTAATGCGCTAGACATTTGGAAAATTTTAGAATGGTATAATACTATAGCATTTACAATCGATCCTATACCCGAAGCGTATGGGACACGATGCATAATGTCTTACATAAAGATATGATACTTTACCAATCTTTTGCCATAATATTTTATGTGTCATGTTCTCACAATTCGAACTATGAAGAGGGATGCCGTAATCATAATCGAATTTTAAGAACACACAATGTATCCTTTGACTGAAAATATTAAAATTTCTTAATCTAAGCTTTAGATTTTGAAACGGAGTATAATATTCTCTCCCTTAATTATAGCAAAACAACTTTTCAACCCATGCAACTTTGCAAATGGAATCTTTGTTTTTCTATAATTAATATTGCTAACTTGCAATACTCGCCATAACAATCATACAAGCATAACACTTATGCTCCCACTATCATGATGATTATCATATAAGCATAACATTTATGCTCCCACTAGCTTTGACATGTATTCAGAAAACAAATGAACTTCCAGAAAACAATGCCTATTGAATTTATGAAATTCATATTTCTAATACCAGATGCTTCGATAAGCCTTTATCTAAGCTTCTTAACCTTATACACCTTTTCCTTAGATAGCTCATATGTGTGTTTAAACAATTCATAACTTATGTTACTAAGTTCCAAATGTTGAAACTAATTGCCAAATCTCACAATTCGAACTATGGAAAGGGATGCCGTAACCATAATCGAATTTGAGAATACAATTTTCACAATTGCTATCTTCTTAAAATCTCTCTTAGTGAAAGCATTTCCTCACAGTCATTTTCATGAAGGAGGGAATCTTATGACACTTAGATTTTATGGTTTATGAGTTCCTATCCATGTGAATTTGCCAAAACCAAGGTTTGCGACAAATCCAAACTCATATGGACTGAACTTTCTTAATCTTGATTTCTTGCCCTATGGTAACACGAGTGCCCACCATGCCTTCCAAGTAGTTTAGTAACTTGTCCTTACATATCAATTTACTTTCCATCGACTAAGGCTTTAGTGTGTATTCAAATGAGAACTCATAGAACTCATATACACAATTAACTCAATTGGAATGGCACAGAAACAAAAACAATGTCAGCACGATAGGTTGTAAACCTCAAGTCGTGTGCTAGTGATGATCGATAAGGTTTATTCTTGATTTGTTCTTGAAACTTTTCAAGACCATTAAGACTCCCACTGACTTCTTGACATATAAGATTCTCTTGTCAAGAAACATTTCTTGACAAACAAATATTCAAGAGTTAGTGAAGCATTTATCAAGACAAAACACTTCACACAATCGGTCCTAGTTGGTCTTTGTCTTATCCAAGACAACACAACTTACCAATTTCAAATGTGCAAGAATAAGAAAACTTTTCCAAATTCCACATTTGATGAGTGTTATAAACCTACTTAAGACTTTTCACTCAATGTCACAATCTTGACTCTAAGACTTGATATTGGAACGAAGTATGATTGACTTATTGATATATCCATTTCTACAATACTTGATACCTCTTCTTAGACATGCAAATGCACTAAGACTCACTTAGAGGATCAATTGAGATATGGTTCTTAATCATTAAGACTTATCATAAAACACAATAAAAGGTACTCTCCCTTCTTCTTAGAATAGAGAAACTTTTATCTTTCTGCCTACTTGATTCTTCTTTATTCGTTCTACTATTCATTGAAACTTTTTCAATCAACTCAGAATTATACTTAATCTTATAAGTATAATCATATTTACTAAGCTTTAGTAAATCATGACGAATATCTTTGTTACTCTTGTGGTGGACTTGATCAATACACAACCTTGTGTAATTGATCTCCGTGTCCTTTAATTGACACTTTGCCAAAGAATTAGTCTAAGTTTCCCAAATGTGAAAGTTTTTCATTCATCATACAATACACATTGCATGATTCCAAGTTTCTGTCAAATTGAAACTTGGGTGATGAGAAACTCTCCTTACTTGGTAAATTCTTGACACTTCCACAAATAATACAATTAAGAATCAAATCCATTATTGCTAATAATAGAAACATTCAAACATTAATTTTTTTTATACATGCCATTGCAAGGATAAATAAATAAGATAAAATCAAAATTCATTTTATTGCGGAAAAAATTTGTCCTTACAATGTAATTCAATTGAAAACCTATGTTATTACATATTTCTTAACAATCTATTCTAACTCCAAGTAGTAGCTCAAGAATCCATTCTTCAAGTAATGCGATCGAAATCCATTTCTTCATGATTAGATTCAGCTCACTTCTTTTCTCAAGCTTCCTCTCTTTTCTTCGATCCTACAAAACATCAAAATGTAATCTTATCACATCATGTATTAAGAATCTAGAATAGGAACTCAAAAGAGTTAATTAATGGATTTTACCTGAAGCAGAGCCATACGTCTTGACTCTCCCATCTCTTAGATCTCTCAGGTAATTAGGGCAACTTCGTCTCCAATGCCCCTTCTCTTGGCAATAAAAGCAAATAGACTCCTTTGGCACAACACATCGGACAATCACAGACTTAGTTCTTTCTGGACTTCCAATGTTGCCAGTGTCCATTGAAGTTTGGGAGTTTGATTCACTAGACAAATTTGCTTGACCAGCACGCCAAATCATTGTTGATTCAGCGCTATAAGCAAATAGGTGAGATCAATTAGGGTCACGTCGTGGTCCATCATATAGTACTCTCTAACGAACTCACTATATGATTCAGGAAGTGACTGAAGAACCCAGTCAACAGCCAACTCACTTGAAATCTCGACACCCAACATGTTTAACCTATCAATGTATGACTTCATCTCTAAGACGTGCGCACACACAGGTTTCCCATCTTCGTGTTTACTTGTCAAAAGGGCTTGAGTGAGCTTGAACTTTTCAAGCCTTTGAACTTGTGGGTCAGGGAGAATAATTGGAGGAGGTGGAGGAAGTGAAGCATGACTCTCATTTCCTTGATCGTATCTCGGAACGTCATCTTCATTTGGAAAGCTTGTTCCAAAGGATTTGGGAAGACCATTGTAAGATTCAGACATCTACAAAACGGGAGAAAATTCAAGTTGAGTTGATTAGAATTCTTGATGCAACACCCAAATGAAACATCAAGCTAGGATCCAACACAATACTCTACAACCTAGAAGAGGGATGTCGTAATCTAGTTGCAGAATATCTGAAGGTAGGTAAATGACGATTTACCAATTTCCACCATGAAAAACGAAAAAGAAGTTTAAGTTTTAAATGAATTGAAACTCCTAGATCTTTTGAGATTCATTGAACTTTTCAATGGCATGTTTAATCTCGATTATGCCCTACTATTCGTGACTGGGATGCCGAGGATCACAAACAAGGTGTGAATAACCATACGAATCACGTGGTGCACCCAATGCTACTATCACCTAATCAATGTGTCGGTTAGCCACACACGCTCCATTGATCTATGATAAGCATCGAGCCACCCTTTGCCACCAATGTCATCCCCAAATTAGTGTGTCGGTTAACCACACACGCTCCACTAACGTTTGACAAGGGTACGAAGTGTAATTCCATGGGTTAGCATACAATTTCACATTTTGCCTAAAGTAACTATGATTTGGGAATTTGAAAAAGCATTTAGTTACTTTGTACTTCATTATACTTATAATGGAAGGTTTCTGTCCTATCCTACCCGTTCGGCTAACGACCCTCCACTAGTCAAGAGTGCGGTGGGTAAGAGTGGATACCCATTCAATCGCCATTTTATAGGCAATTTCCTTAAACACCCCTTATAGACTAGCTTCGTGAATGAGGCCTACTAACGGTAAGACTGAATTTTTAGTTATACATATATAATATTAAACTTTTAATGTTATATATAGTATAAGGGTGTATTTTACACTTTTAAAATACTAGGTGGTTTAAATTATACTTTTAATTAACCAAAATCATTATGGATTTATTAAATCTCTTTTAATTATACACTTAATTAATTTAATAAAATCATAAGGGTTTAATTTGAACTTTTCAAAATCAGGGTTTTGGAATTTAGACTTTCAAAATTAACTTTTAATCAACAATTTAAATTCCAAAACTTGAGGGCAAGTTTTGAAACTCTTCAAAACAATTAGGTTTTAATCTCACTTAAAATTTTCGAATTTAAGACATTTAAATTAAAATTTTAAATATTAAAACTCTTGATTTAATAATTACCATAAATTAAACAACTAATTTAAATTATTAAATCACAAGGGATTATCTAGATCATGAGGATAATTACCAATTATACATCTAAGATATCCTAATCTTTTGAATCCCTCTCTAAATCTCGAAAATAAGGGATGGGATAACTCAAGATTTTTAATTACCATATTTAACAATTAAAAGATAATTACAAGATATGGGATTATCCAAATCCCTAAAATTTAGGATCTAACCTTGGGGAAGGAGGTAATTTCGAAATCCAAGGGTTGGATAACCCTAGATTTCAAAATCTTGGAGGCTAAGGAAAGGATTTAGGAAACCCTAGCAAAAATCGCCATCTAGGGTTTTGCAACCCTAATTGCGAAAATTACCTAGCCTTTAGGGTTTATTAGCCATAAACCCTAATATGTCAAGTTCACAAATTTGAATAAAAGCTAATTGAAAACAAAAACCAATGGCTCTGATACCACTAATGGGTTTTATACAAACAATCCTATGTGTGCATGCAACCCTAGTATTGGATCTATGTTTTCACTATTAGTTATACAACTTTATGAACACAAAAAGAAACCTGGCATGCTACTATAATTTTCGAAATTCATATATAAAGCTAGAATACATACCTTTTGTTGTTATATAGCAATAACAACTAGTTCCTTGAATTTCCTTAGCTCTTGAAAGCAAGTACCACAAGTGTAGTACCTCTAATGGAGTCACAAACACCATATTCAACTTGGATGAAGAGGAGAAGAAAAGGAGGCACCAAAAACGGCTGGAAACCCTAATGGAAGTGTTGTCCACGTTTTTGGGGCTTAAGGGTCCCTTTTATACATGTAGGCTATTAGGGTTTACAACTAGGAAACCCTAATCTGACTGCTTAGGCCCTAAGCAGCCCATGGACTCCTTAAACATATCCCTTGGACGATTTCTAATGGGCTTCCCATAGAATTCGTTCAACCTATATATTATTAGGTGATCCATAGCCCAATTATAATTATCTTATAATTACAACTTCAGTCCCCTAAGTTTAATTAATCTCTTTTAGCCACAAAATTAATTCTTAATTAATTCTTGACCAATATTAATTAAACAATATGATTTCTCCTTTAATATATTATTCTCATAATATATTAATAAATCATATTTAAACCTTTCTCTTCTTAAATCATCCTACATATTGCTATGGTGAAGGCAACCCAAAAGGACCATGCTCATAATCGGGTCAAGTACATACCAAAACAGTTATGGACTTAGACACTAATCCAACAGGAGGGTCGTTAGCCGAGCGGGTGCGATATGACAATTATTCCTCATTAGAAGTATAATGATAAAGTAACTAAACTGTTTTCTAAAATCTCATTCTTAGTTACTATAGGAAAAATGTTAATTTGATGCTAACCCATGAAATTGCACATTGCACCTTACTGGTCGTTAGTGGAGCGTGTGTGGTTAACGATACACTAATATGGACTAATATTGTTGGCAATGGGTGTCTCGTAAGATATCACTGATTAATGGAGCGTGTGTGGTTTACCGACACATTAATTGGGTGATAAATGACATCGAGAGTACCAAGTTAATTTGTATGGTTATTCACATCTCGTTTGTGATCCTCGACATCCCAGTCAAAAAGTGGGAGAATAATTGATATTAAACATGCCATTGAATAGTTCAATAAATCTCAAAAGATCTAGGAGTTTCATTAGATTGAAATTGGTAAATGCTTACCTACCTAAAATAGATTCGAATTTGATTATGACATCCTTCTTCAAAATTCGAATCGAAAATATGGATCCTAACCTTAATTTAAATTTTGGGTTAATAATTAAGGATTAAAATCAAATAAATAGAATTCTCTTTTCTCCCTTTATAGATGTCGATTCAAGACATCAATGGTTCTCCTCGTCCTGCTGGAAATGGTTTTCATTCTAAAGATGATCTTTCACAAGTTGATCAAGGTGAAAGAATGTTCCCTTCTTCATATAGTGGAAAACATGCTTCTCCAATTCTTCCTCCACCGCCTCCAGTAATTCTCCCCGAGCCACGTTTTCGTCAAGATGAAAAGTACGTAGTCACTTAAACCCTGTTGGCTAGCAATCATCAAGATGGAAAGTCTGTGTGTGCGCATGTTCTGAAAATGAAGTTACACTTTGACAGATTGTGAATGTTGGGTGTCGTTTTCACAAAAGAACTAGTTGTTGACTTGGTTCTTCACTCGCTTCCTAAGTCTGTAAGTCATATAGTCGGTTCATTAAGTACTACTATATGACTGAGCACGACGTGACCCTAATTGATCTGACATATTTGCTAATTGTTGTTGAAGCAGAAATTATGACAACCCGTATTTTCAATATTGTAAAAGTCAAAAAGGGTAAAAATATATATAATAAAAGTCAAAAAAAAAATTATTAATTAAACAAAGTTAAATTAATGATTTTAATATATATAAACATTTTAGTAAAAGTGTTGTAAAGATTAGAAGTTGAATTCACAAAAACCGAGGAATCTCGCATGAGAAGTTTCCCCACCGAAAACCCTCGCACGAAGTCATTTCCTCGGACCGTAAATGTGTGAAGCAACTACTTTACGGCCAAGAACCTTCGGACCAAAAACGAGCTTTCGGCCGCAAACGCATAGACCGCCTTCTGACCGCAAATGTCTTCGGACAGTAAACCCTCCTTGGTGGGTTTCCTATTTTGGCCAAAAACACTTACCTCGGTTTGAGTTCCCAACCTAAAACCCCTTTGTATATATTTATGCTAGTTCGAAAACAACCATGATTCCTCCATCTTTTGGCTGAAAACCTTCATATTTTCTCTCAACTATCATCGAGCTCATCATCCTCTTTCTTTCAAGTATCAACCGAAGTCCTTGAAAAATCTTGACAAAATCTTTTTTATATTCATAAAAAATTACGAGAATCATCAAATGTCTTTAACATCTTTTGAAATAACCCTCCAATATCCTTAACTTCCAACCGAAAACACACTATATTCTTTACAACAAAAACACGAAGAACACCAAGAACACCTACAAACTATTCTAAGGATTATTGTAAGTTTTCTTACAATAAGTAAGTGTTGTTTAACACTTTGACTTAGTATTTAAATTATTCTTATTTGATTTAAATACAATATCGTGTGTAAAAATTATTAGGATACAACTATAATCACGTGCTCTATCGCGAAGATTATTCGCAACCAATTTGTATCTAAGCAAGAACACACACACATGGTGAGTTCATACCCCTACACTTTTCCAAACTTTTCTATGTAGTTAGGGGGGGGATACAAGTAAAACACAAGTAATATTGTGTTTAAAATACAAATTGTTTATTTCACTCTTTTGTATAGTTTATAATTATTATACGTAAAAATACTAACTAAACGTTTTTGTTACCAAACTTATAAACTCCCAAGGTTGTTAAAATACTAAAGTTCCATATTACGAAATTTGCTTGCATATAAACTATAATAATAATAATAGTTTATGGAATTTATGGACTATTTTACTAAGTAAGGAAAATGATATGAAAACACACGTATAAATGGTAATAGGTATAATTTATGAGTCAATTCTCAATATCAATCATCTTATACATATGTATGAAAAAATGTCATCTTTATTTATTAAAAGTTTTTCCACTGTATTACTCGTAATCTCGTTGAAACAATAAATTTGTGAGTCACTTCTTCATGTACATACCTAAGTAAAACCGTAAGCCCTGACTTATTAACCAAAATATCTTTGATGGAGAGCGTGAATTTATGTATAGATCTATACGAGACTGACAATCTCGCACCTTAACTGTTCGCTACAGTTAGGCCAGCATTCCTAAGGTGATAAATATCATATCATTCTGACGCCTGAAGAACGTCGCATCAAGCGTATCCGTCATATTAGTATGGTTATAAGAACTCACAGAGAGTAAAAAACGATTTATTTACATAGAAATATACTTCTTTTAAAACAGTAAGACAAGGTAATATACATCATATCTATTTTACAGGCCAAATATATCTTTAGTTAGTTTTACTTATGAATAAAACTACGTATCATGAAATTAATCATGGCAATTATACCTATACTTTTTGGTTTTGGAATGTTTAAAACCACAAATCGGTATTATGGAAAAAATATAGAATTTTTCTAGGATAAACATCATTATTTTTACAAGCAACCCATTTACAAATCAACTCTCTAGAAATGAATACGATTACTTATCAAAAGCAATACTTCGCCATAGACCAGGTGAAATTAAGAACATATTCATAAATGGTTCAACACTTATTTATAAAACTAGTATAACCTAAGGGACTCTTATTTGTTAATTATTTGAGTTCCTAGCTTATACATCAGAGTTATATATAAGGAAGAATTGATAGACGGGGGAATGTATGATTTCTTCCTTACCTCCTTTTCCTTGTTTGGATGTGGACTAAGGTAGAACCACACAATCGACCGTCCGTCCATTTTTGATTATATATAACATGTATAAACTAAGAAATCTTATAATGAATTGGTATGTTTACAATTCTTTTTAAGAAAATATAGGATTTTATGGAAACACTCACGAACATTCTCAAATAACAGAGAATATACTTTATATAACAAAAATGCTTATGAACTCACCAACTTTAATGTTGACACTTTTTCAAACCACTTGTATTATCAGGAAAGTTAGTATTCAGGTACCTCCTCAGGCGTTTAGAAGACGGAGCATAGTAGCATCGCGTCTTATCTTTTTTTATAATCATAATGTTTATCAAGTAATCTTTTGAACACCATGTAAATACTATGTTATCAATATAATGGTTGTTGTTACTTTGATTACTATTATACACTTGTTGTGATACTGTAAATGACATCATCCGCCCTCGAACGTTTCCGTTGTTCCACTTTGGGGGTGTGACAGAAATGCTCAAATGCACTGGTCAAGCAAATATGTTTGAAGTATCCGTATCCTAAAACACTATGGACAATAACAACATTGTTAGTCCATAAAAGGTTTCTCTTCCCGATGGAAAGGGATCGGCCAAGGTCAAACCATCTGACCATATGGTAAAGAGAAAGACCGGTTTTGAGATAGCCGCATGTGTTGTTCCTAAGGAGTCCATATGTTTCTATTGCCAATTGAAGGGACATTGGATGCGAAGCTGCCCTGTCTACCTGAAAGATCGCAGAGATAGTAAAGTCAAGTTGTATGACTCTACTTCAGGATCTAAGAGAAAGAATGAAGTTTAAGAAGAGTGAGCTGAACCTGATCGTGAGAGATGGATTTCGATCACATGGTTCGAGGAACATATTTTTTAGTTGTTGCTTAGGAGTTATGATAGATTAATAGATTGCTTAGCAAATGTCTAGAAACATAGTTTTTATATTTGCACTGTAACGATAATTTTTTTTCGCATTTTATCAATAAAGTGAATTTTCTTACTTTATATTTCCTTGTAATAGCATTTATGAAAATTTGTGATGATATTTCTATTATTAGCAATGTTAAATATGGATTTGATTATTAGTTATGTCGTTTGTGGAAATGTCATAATCAACCAAGTGAAAAAAAAATCTCATCACCTAAGTTTCAGTTGGATTGAAACTCAGAGTCGTACAATTCGAATTGTGTGATGTATGAGAATCTTGATCATTGAAAGATTATGAATAATTCGTTGATCACATGTTTATGTGAATCAAGTGAATGGCTAAAGGATCTAGTACACATTGATGTGGTCTATTTAGATCCACCACAAAGGACATAAGTGTATTCGTTATAATTTACTGATGATTCAGTAAATATAATTATGCTTATAAGATTAAGTGTAATTATGATTCTTTGAAAAGTTTCAAAGAGTAGCAGAACGAATATAAAGAATCTATTAGGCAGAAATATAAAAGTTTCTCCAATCTGAAAGGAAATGATAGTACTTTAGTATCATGTTTTATGATCATTTTCTTGATTGTGGAACCATGTCACAATTGATCTTCTAAAGACATCTTAGTGCATTTATATGACTAAGAAGAGGAATCAAATATTGTTGAAATGGTTTAGTCAAAAGACGAGTCATACTTCGTATCAAATCAAGTTTTAGAGTCATACTCTAGTAACTTCAAATCATATATTGAAGCTTATTTCAAACGGAGTAGGTTTATAGCACCTCATGATATGTGGAGTAGAAAAGTTTTCTTAATCTAGCACATTTGAAGTTGGTAGTTGTTATGTTTTGGTTAAAACAAAGACAAACTAAGATTAATTAAATGAAGTGTTATCTTGACAATAATCCACACTAACCTTTTGAATACTTGTTTTAGTTCGTCAAGGAATGTTACTCGAAGAAAGAAACTTATAAGTCAAGAAGACAGTGGGAGTCTTATTGATCTTGAAGAGTTTCAAGAGTCAATTAACAATAAACCTTTTAATAATCACTAGCACACGACTGGGGTCGTGTTGACACATTCTTGTTTTCTGTGCACATTCCAGTTAAGTTGGCAATTCTTATGAGTTCTATGGTTCTCATTTGAGTGCAAAGGGCGGAACACATTGGTTAGTGATGGTACATTGGTCAATAAAAGTGAGTTGTTTAACAACATGGAAACACAGGTAGGCCCTTGTGCTGCCAGAAGGTGAGGAATTAAGAATAAAGGAAGTTCAGTCCATGAAAGGAAAAACTAAATTTGATTTTGGTTTTGTCCTCAACCTTATCTTATGATTGTAGGTTGGAATTGATAAATTCACATGGATAGGAACACGTACACCATAAAATCTAGGTGGAAAAGGGTTTTGCTCTAACTCATAAAATTTAGGTGGCAAAGGGAACAATATGTTGGTTAGTGATGATACATTGGTCAATAAAAGTCAGCTGCTTAACAACATGGAAGCACGGGTAGACCATTGTACTGCCAGAAGGCGAGGAATTAAGAATAAAGAAAGTTCAGTACATGAAAGGAAAAACTAAATTTGATTTTGGTTTTTATCCTCAACCTTATCTTATGATTGTAGGATGGAATTGATAAATTCACATGGATAGGAACACGTACACCATAAAATCTAGGTGGCAAAGGGTTTCGCTCTAATTCGTGAAAATGATTGTAAGGAGACACTTTCGCTAGTAGATTTTAAATCTGATTGATATCATTATGGTTAGCAGTTGTGATAACTGCGTTCTCAAATTCGTATATGATTATGAAATTCTTTTTCATAGTTCAAATTGTGAGAAATTGCAAAGGACCGTTTGAACGTTCAAGACTTATTGTTGTAAGTTCTGAAAGGGTTTAAACACACATATGTTATCTAATGAAAGGTGTATGAGCTTGAGAATTCTAGATGAATACTTATCAAATCATCACATATCAACAATCTGAACTTTAGAAAGAAAGTCAATAGTATTGATTTCTAGAAGTTCAATTGATTTTTGGATATCTATCAAAACAAGTGGGAGCATAATCGTTATGCAGATAGAAACATAATTATTATGCTAGTGGGAGCATAATTGTTATGCTAAGTGTTGCAAGTTGGCAATACTATTGGTAGGAAACAAAGTTTTCAATTTGCAAGTTGCAATGTTTGAGAGATTGTTTCACTGTAATAAGCTTAGGGGAGGGGGCACTTATACTTCATTTCAAATCTAAACGTTTAGATTGATGGTTTGAAAGAACTTAGTCATAGACATATATAAATATCATGTTGAAATGATTCAACATATGAAATTCTATATATTAAAATATTATAGCAAGAGACTGTCAGGTCTTTATGTAAAACATTATTTATTAGATCTCATATGCTTCATATATAGGATTGATTACATATATGCTATAATATTTAATTGTTCTGATTTTCCACATGCCTAGGGCATTTAGAGGGAAAAGGACCAAAAGTGGATATGACTAGAGATGTTAAACAATTGTCAAGGACAATTTCGCCCTGTTCCCGAGTTGCAATTAACAAGGGAAGTCGAGATAAAAGAATGGAATTGGAGAGAAAGATTGATACACTGGTG
The DNA here is from genome assembly GCF_052625555.1 of Lactuca saligna. NCBI lineage: Eukaryota > Viridiplantae > Streptophyta > Magnoliopsida > Asterales > Asteraceae > Lactuca > Lactuca saligna. The sequence goes on from NC_136420.1 coordinate 32,590,513, forward strand.
TTCCCGAGTTAATTTTTTGGAGTGATTTGGGAAGAAATGAAAGGAAATCGGAGGTATTTTTTCTCTCCTAATCTTCCTCCCAGATTGGAGAGATTTTGAGAGAAGAGAATCAATGGAGGATATAGAAAATCACATGATTACCATATTACCCTTGAACCATATAATATCACGTAACAACATCAAAACACAGGAAAATACAATTGCTGCTACAGTGCTTCTTCCTCCTTCACGCTGCTACTGTGTTTCTTCCTTCTTCACGCTCTGTTGAAGTTGTTCACTTCCAAGATCAGGTTTTTTTTATATCTTTTAATACGATTCTTCTTCTTCTGAACACAGTTCATCGATTTTTTTTTTATGATTATTATCTTATGACTATTATCTACCACATCAGGAACCTGTGATTATAGAACTCATCTAGAAATTTATTAAAAATTAAAATTGAAACAAACAAAATGCTATAAACACAACGAATATAATTTTTAAACTAACTTGATAATTCTCTTATTCAACAATTTTGATGATAGGAACAACCAATTTACCTTGTGTTTATTGAATAGTTGTGAATTCATTAATGTTCTTGAGGAATTAGGCTCTGGAACAAGAACTACATGTCAACTTATTTTGCTATGCTTTAGAGATTTGAAATACCATGAAATTTTACAACATCTTCCCTATTTTATTTTCTGTATTAATTCAAAATTAAAAGCCTGTACATCAAACAGATGAACCACAAAATGTCTTGATATTTCTTATCAAAATCAATAAATTTTTTATCTAATAATGATTCATTAAGTCTTCCAAATTGTAAACTTTTTGTGTTTCTCTATAGTTATGATAATTTTTGGTATTAAAACACAATAATACTCATAAAAATTCTACTTGAAACTAAAAAACAATCGGCTTTATTTGTTAAGTAAAACCCAGAACAGATACATACTTAATATACTAGCTAATAGTATAATTACATATATACCCTTTGATATGATTGCCATGTATCAAAATATATAGCTATGGAGATGATCAAACAATCAATCCCATATGTAACTCTGTTTACATATAGACTTAGTTATCACAATTTTAGAACCATTGCATTGAAATAAATACTAAAAAATCAAGTCATAGGCTCCTTAACTAATCCTAGTTGTTAAATATTTATCTAACTTATAAAACAAGACTCATAGTTTAATAATTTTCATAAAATAGGTAACGATGGATAGTGACATACAAACACCTGCTCAATTTCTCAGAGTTAGGCAAAGACAAGTAATTCATCTGATTTGCTTGTTGATGGCCATTTTGACACATCATGCCCTTGCCAACACAAACCGTCCCAAATTACCTTCTAGAAAACTTATTTTAAAGCGACGACGTATACGTGAACAATTGCTACATGACCTTTCAAATGGTGGACAATATCGTGAACTTATCCGTATGAGTGAGCAAGCTTTTAAGAAATTGTGCACTATCTTACAACAAGTTGGTGGTCTTCGAGCTACTCAACGCATGTCCATTGAAGAGCATGTTGCATGATTTTTGCACATTGTCGGGAATGATTTTAGAAATCGATTTGTGTCTTGGCTATACCGTCGCTCTAAATCCACTACAAGTAGGTGCTTCCATAGAGTTCTTCGAGCAATTATATCACTGAAAGTCATTATATTCAACAACCAAAAGGTGACGTTGTACAAAAAGAAATTCAAGAAAAAAAAACGATTTTATCCTTACTTCAAGAATTGTATAGGTGCAATTGGCGGGACAGATGTTCGTGTCAAAGTACCTAACAAAGATGCCCCTAGATATCGTGGCCGCAAGAGATACCCTACGATAAATGTCTTGGCTGCTTGTACGTTTGATTTAAAGTTTACGTACATTTTAAGTGGCTGGGAGGGTACAACATCAAACTCAAGGATACTAAAGAATGCACTCACTAGAGAAGATAAACTAGTAATTCCAAAGGGTAAATTTATGATACCAAAATTAGTCTTATGTGTAATCTAATTTTTAATACATAATTAATTACAACTTATTTGTAGGCCGATACTATTTGGTAGATGCTGGTTTGCCTCATACAACTACACTAATGGCACCATATCGCGGTGTCAGATATCATCTTAAGGAGTATTCTGCTAGGGCCCCTGAGAATGCAAAAGAGTTGTTTAATCTCCGCCATGCTTCATTACGTAATGTTATAGAACGGGCATTTGGTGTTCTAAAGAGAGGGTTTCCTATCATTAGAAGTACACAAGAACCTTTTTATTCTTGTGAAACATAGTCAGACATTTTCTTGGCATGTTGTATTTTACATAACTCTTTGTTAGAAGAAGATCGAGACAAAAAATCTTGAAGATGAGGTCCTACAGGAGATGTTAAATGAACCAAGAGAGGAAATGCGCCATAATATAAGAGAGACAAGTGAGAGTAATGCTGCGGCAGAGCGAATGAGGAACTTAATTGCAAATCAAATGTGGACTGATTACTTGCCAAATCGAAACCATGAGATAGATATGTCAATGTAGCTACTAGTTTTTATTATATCATTTCAATTTGATTTTGTATGGATGTTTTGTGTTTGACTTGATTTTGTATGAATCCTTAGTGTTTTGACTTTATTTGTGTTATTTATCTTTTGGACATGTTATTTACTCATTATTTGTACATCCTCTAAGTATGTCTTTTTTATGTTATCAATGCTTGGTTTGTTTATTTATGATGTTATGCAAGTCAAAATGATGAAGGAAGAACAAGTTACTAAGAAAGAACACATAAAATGGACAGATTGGATGGATTATTGTTTTATTCAATCTATGATCACACAAGATGAGAAATGATTAAGGATTAGTGGGAGTTTCATCCCACAAGCGTACTCTAACATGGTGGAAGAGCTTAATGAAAAGTTTGGGAAAAGTTTAACAAAAAGTCATTTAAAGAATTGTTTGAAAACTTTAAAATCAAGTTTCTCGCAATGGTATGACATGTTCCGCAGAACTTCATTGAGTGGGTTCGGTTGGAATTCTGAAACACAACTAATTGAAGCGGACAAAGAAGTGTGGGCCAACCTAATTAATGTAAGTTTCTTTTATTTTATGTTACTTAGTTTGTATACATTTATGTTATTTTTCTTAACAGTAATTCTATTTGGGACTGTGTGTTACAGTCAAAGCTAGAGGCAATTTCATTGAAGTCCAAAAAAATACCAAACTACAACGAAATGATAGCTTTGTTTGCGAAAGATAGGGCTTCAGGGGTGAATGCTGAAACCCCGAAATAGAAGAATGCTCGATTGAACAAGACTAAGGATATCAAAGTAGAAACAATTGACGAAGTGGATCAGTTACTAGCAAGCAATGACATAACACTTGAGAAACAACAAAAAATAATGATGATGATGACGATGGTCTTGATGATATTCAAGTGTTATCTCCTACATGCTTTTCACCGGTGCAAAATTCAAGTTCTAAGAAGTACAAAAGTAAAAAAAGGAAACATGAAATCGAAGATGAAGATGAACCTGAAGTTGAACCTGAATCGTTTGAAAAGGTTATTATGAGTGCAGTTAAAGATGTGGCTTCTGCTATGAGGGAGGGTAACAAAATCTTCGAAAACTCTCATCATCGGGTTTATACTTGTGATGAAATTTATAAACAGTTAGAGCCAATGGATTTGGAACCAGATGAATTAGCAAAAGCTCTCATGTTTTTGTCGCGAAATCAATTTGATGCGGGGACATTATTTAAAGTTCCATTTAAAATACGAAAAAGTTTGCTGAAAAAAATGATGGGGGCAAGTAAATGACTTACTTAGGATGGTAGTTTTTTTGATTTTTTATCAGTTTGACTTCATACTTTTTGGTTTTTGGTTTGAGTTCATACATTGGAATTTGTTTGATTATGCTTGCATTGAGTTTAAATTGGTTTCTTATGAATTTGTTTGATTATTCATACATTTATGTTATTTTGGTTTTGGTTTATTTACTTCTTTTACCCTTTATATTGATTTTGTTTGAAAAAGTTATATAAATGAAGAATATACTAAAATTGTGATTAATAATGAATTATGCATTAACGATTTTTATATAAATAATCATGTAAAAAAATAATTAAAGAAAAATAATTTAGGCATAATTTTGTTTTCAAAATAATTGTGTGGTATATATTTGAAATTATGGAAAAATGTGACAAGGGTATAGTTGTCCATGTTTAGTTTTCATTTCTTTTCCTTCCAACTCGGGAACACAAAAAAATTTTTTTCTTTCCTTTCTCTCGAACTCGGGAACAGAAAAATACACTTTACTTTCCTTTCCATTATTTTCTTTTCTCTCTACATTTCTCTTCTTTTCTTTTCTTTCCTTTAAATTTCACTCGGAAAAGGGTTTTGAGCTTCGATAAATATTGGTTGCTTCTGAACACATAGAAAGTATAAATTTGGACCGACTATATTTGACTATCACTTTACTTTGTTACGGGTAAAACCCATTTAGAGCATAATCCGCATCTAACCGATTCGATTCCAAAAAAAAAAAGGTTAACTTAGATTTTAAATTTCTTCCACATTGGTCTCTCGATAAAGGGTGTCTGCAGCAGCCATTTTTTTTAAAGTTTAGTCTGCGAAAATGGAGAAACCCTACAAAAAGGAAGTGCTCCTCTTCTACTGCGTGGAATCCGAAGAACTTGCTCGCAAAATTTCCGCTCAATCGGACCTTATTCAACTCCAGTCCATCAATTGGAGGTTTGCTCTCACCCCTCTAGATCAAAATTGTTTTTCAATGAGCATGCTTTCAGCTTTGATAGTAAGAATATAACACATTGAGATTGCTTTAAGCTTCACTGGTTCAGTGAAGACTGCTACTAGAACAAGATTGTTATATAGACATGTCGTAGAGAGTTAGGGTTAATCTACAATACTGAAACTGGAGAGTACATTGGTGGGGGTATATAAATGAAAACCCTAAACTACAAAGCGCCTGTGTGTTTCTTCCCTCATTCTCTTTTGATCATAATATTATCGAGTTTCCGTTTTGTGATTTGTTTTGTAGGAGCTTTGATGACGGGTTTCCTAACTTATTTATAAACAATGCGCAAGAAATCAGAGGGCAGCATGTTGCTTTTCTTGCATGTTTCAGCTCCCCAGCTGTCATATTTGAGCAGCTATCTGTTATATTTGCACTCCCACGGCTTTTTGTTGCTTCTTTCACATTGGTGTTACCTTTCTTTCCAACTGGCTCCTTTGAAAGAATGGAAGAAGAAGGAGATGTAGCAACTGCATTCACCATGGCAAGAATCTTATCAAATATTCCTGTATCAAGAGGTGGTCCCACAAGCTTAGTTATTTATGACATCCACGCTTTACAGGTCTGTTTCTGTTTCTTAATAAACATTGCTTCAATTCAAGTCCTTAATGTATTAATCTGTATATTATGGTTTCTAATTCTATCTATCTTTGCAGGAAAGATTTTACTTTGGGGATCATGTTTTGCCTTGTTTTGAAACTGGGATGCCCCTTTTGAAACAACGTCTTCACCAACTTCCTGATGCTCAAAATGTTAGCACTTCTATCTGATATCTGTTAAGTCGTTCTTTATGCATCAAGTCAAAAAGAAACAGATACATAATCTTTTATGTTGTAATAATAAAATCTATTGAATGAATATTCAGATTGTGATCGCCTTTCCAGATGATGGAGCTTGGAAGCGATTCCACAAACAGTTGGATCATTTCCCTACTGTGAGTTTATTTTTCTTGAAAGAGTGAGGAAATTGAAAATCTTTTTACATAAATATATAATGTATGTGATAATGTGGCAAATGACAGGTGGTTTGTGCAAAAGTTCGTGAAGGTGATAAAAGAATAGTAAGGTTGAAAGAGGGTGATCCTTCAGGTCGCCATGTGGTAATTGTTGATGATTTGGTGCAATCTGGAGGTACTCTGATTGAATGTCAGGTAATAGCAACCTACTTTACTCCATAAGCAATTTACTTTTACTATGTGTAAAATGTTTCAGAAAGTAGATTGCTATTATGGGTGTTTAATGTTGGTATTGTTATGCAGAAAGTTTTGGCAGCTCATGGAGCAACAAAGGTGAGTGCTTATGTGACTCATGCAGTGTTTCCTAAAAAATCATGGGGGAGATTTGTTCACACGGATGGTAAGTAAGATCATCTTTAATTTATGTTAAATGGATTAAAATGGGGTTTGACTGTTTGACTTGTATGTGTGTTTAGAGAAGTCAAAGAGGGCGTTTTCGTACTTTTGGATTACAGATTCGTGTCCTGTTACTGTTAAAGAGATTGCAAACAAAGCTCCTTTTGAAGTTTTGAGTTTGGCTGGATCTATTGCAGATGCACTTCAAATATGATGTTGTGTTATTATGTTGAGGTGTTTTAAATTAATGTTTACCTGTTTTTGTGCTTAGAATAATGTGATATGTGGACATGTTTGAGAGGAAGAAAAAAAGGAATTGACACTTTGACAAAAAAAAAAAAAAGTTAATTAGTTAAATTATGTGTTGGTTCTTTATGGTGATTTGATTTGATTAAATTGGGAAAAATTGATGTCAATCATTGATATGACACTCAACTACACGTATTCAATTCATCATTTAATTACAAACGTTTGGGCTTGTCAATGCCATTTAATTTTGAGTATTCATTTTTTATAATTACTTCAATATTTATTATTATTATAACAATATGTAAACCATATATAAAGATATGTAAGTTTACTTTCATTTTATTTATAAATATAATTTATGAAAAATGGAATTTTATAATATACAAATTAGGTGTATTGATTATTATCTAAAATCATGTCGTTTTGGCAAAGCTTGGAAGGACATGAGATATAGGAGGGGAAGGTGTGACCCACATAAAGTTAAAGTTAATCAAGATCATGTTTCATGTAGGCATTGTAATGATTATTAATGAATAAAATTATAAAAATAAATTTTAATTGCAGATCTAATAAAAAGTAGAATCTTACGTTTTATGAGACAACTCATGGTATGAATATGGATAATATATTTTGCTAGTTATAATCCATTTGTTGTCGATCACAATATAAAATCTTTGATTTTGGCATGACTTTTTAGGAAAATATATACAAACCACTCCTAAATGTTTCCACTTCCGCCCTTTGCAAGTGAAGAACTTTTTATGTTTATGTCTTTACGTACATATTCGAACAAAAAGTAATACGCATCACATGTTTCTGCTTTTATATTATTTATATAGTTGAGATGGCTAAGTGCTAACATTATTTCTATCAAATTGTAATAAGATGACACCTATTAGTCAATTTGATTAAAATTAGATAGATATATGTATAAAATATGATCATAAAAGTAAAAATACTTTGTAAATTTTCTATTCGCATATTTAACTAAAAACAAAATGAAAAAAAATACAACTCAACATATATGACTAGAAGCATAATATTTTTGACATTTTGTTAACAAATTCAAATCCAAGTTGATAAACATCAATCAATGTATGAATAATAGAGATAGATGTCCATATGAAGATCTCTCTTGTGTCTTTTACAACTTTTAGTATAAAAAAAATAAACAAACTTAAAACTTAACTCAACCCCAACAGCATTTCTACCTAAAACAAACACTACTATTTCTTCAACCAAAGAAACTACTATTTGACCAACATGAAAAATAGTCAACGCAATACACATTCTTTTACAAAAGAACGACCACCTGAGCTGCAAGAAGACAACAAGATCAAAATAAGTACTAGGTTGTTATATGTTAGCAAAATTTAAGGTTCTAGAAACTATTTTGGCAATCAATAATAAGATACTCACGCGTATTCAAGATGAATGTTCATGAATCGCGCGTTCTCTTTGCTTTGTGTTAATGTAACCTTCCCATCAATAACCTGGTCTTGCTCTACCTCTATCGGATCATAGAAGTATATCATTGTCTGCCAATATCAATATAAATAAATAAATAAATAAATAATTACCCTTTAATATATTCAAATCAAATATCAAACAAAAAAAAAATGAATTAGTTTTTATATTACCTGTTGCCAATGTGTGGGTGGATCTTCAGGTGCAGTGGAAAGAACAAGTGCTTCACTGGGATTTGCACGCTTCCTTCTAGGGTTTGACTTTGTTGACTCTGATGATGGTGCATCGTTCTCAGCAGCGGGCCCACAAAACTCCACATCAAACCAAAATGCAAATCCATGAAAAGGAGCTGAAATACATGAGTTTCTTTTATTAAATTATATAAAATTATAAATCATGATGCAATTGAAATGAAGTTTTACCTCGCATCATGGATTGAAACTTGAAGTTTGTGGTAACTGATTCCAATTCTTGAAGTGTGATTGTATAGCAATCCACGTGTTTTACCTGTTTGTTTCCAGCAACAACAATTTTCATATATATATATATATTCTTAACTTCTTTTATTTTTTTATATTTTTATTTTTACTAACCACGTGTGGCCATGTGAGGACATTCTCTCCACTGATGGTCTCAACAGATGGTTCTTCAAAGGCACATTGTTTTGCCAATGGCATTATTGGGGACACTGCAAATAAATAAATTAATAATTAGTGTATCTGAATGCATTCAGTATGTCTGAATGCATGTGAAATGCACTACTCACTGTCAATCCCATAGACATTACGCCAGAAATCAATACTTTCAGCATATCTGTCTGGATGTGTAACAGGAGCCATGTATAGCTGAAATCAAACACAACAAAATATAACTAAATTTTCATAATCTAACAAACACTAAATGTTGACAATAAAAATAAATAAATAAGAAATTACATATATATAGATATAGTTATATACCACTGCATTTGAAGGAAGAATAAGGCCACCAGGTCTTAACCAGCGGTCTCTGGCAACAATAACACTCCCAAGCATGCTCTACAAAAAATATATAAAAATATAGAAAGAAAATGATTTTTTTTTAAATATAAATTAAACAGTTACCTCGTAAAGAAGCATATAACCCATCCATTCTGAAACTATAACATCAACCTCTTCATCAATTTGAACATCCTGTATAGAGAAAAAATATGATGTGATTAAATAACATGATGATTGTTTTATGAACATTGTTTATGGAAATTGTATTTGTACCTCAACACGTCCATGTAAAACAATGACTGTGTCAGAGAGGTTATTTGCCTTGACAACTTCATTTGCCTAAAGTTTTTAACAAAACAAAAACAACATTAAGATTTATTATGACCATTGTTTTCTAAATGGATTGAATATGGAGGAAATGTCATTAACAGATATACCTGCAATGCTATCTCACTGGCATCCACTGCATACACCTGGCGTGATGAAGTTTGAATATGAATAATGTCAAACAGATTAAAACCAAAAAAAGCTGAACATTTTTATGGTATCAAGCAAAATAGAAAGAAAGATAGGTTTCAATGTTTCATTTCCTAACATGGAATTGCAGAAGAGAAGGAAGAAATACAGGTGTTGGATATAGGAAAGTGTTGACTTTGGGTTTTGGATATTTGAAGATATTCATGTTGGTTGATTAATGCTGCATGTTGTAGGGTTTATATTATAATTTATAACTAAACAAGTGTGGGTTCCATTACAAGTTGTTATAATCACCAAAGATCAAAGTGTTGACTTTAGGGCGTTTGGGTCAAACTTTTGATTAACAGAGTTTTGGTGATACTATTGTTGGATATAATCATTATGTATTGCTTGAATAATCTTACCCGTTTTGCCCCTGCCTGAGCACAGAATATTGAGAGGATGCCTGTGCCACAGCCAACATCTACAACAACCTATGATACATGATACATGTAGTTGTGATAAATATATATAGTACATTCGAAAAAGAAAACAAAACAAACTGATATACATGTGAATATGTAATTGAAAATATTTTCTTACTTTGCCTTGTATATAACTCTGATGTTGTAAAATGGCTGTCTTGTAAGTTTCTGTACGCACACGATCCTGCAAAACTAGAATAATTAGCCTAAAGCCCTAAAGTTTAAAGAATAAAGATCAAGTGGGAGTAGAAAACTGTGGAAAATGTAAATACTAAAGAAAGAGACTTGTTAAAGAAATCAATTATTCCTTCAAGAATCAAAAATGGAACTATGCAGTGACAAGACAAAATCAATTGTTAGCCCTAGTGTGATAAGATTCCAGATAATATACCATGTCCATGGCAAAACTTCTTGGTTCCTTTCCAGAACATTCTACAAATCTCACAACAGAAACTTTGAGAGTAGCGTACGCACAGAGACTTTGTGTTCAGAGCTAAGTAACTAGGGATATCAACCAATTAGGCCAAAAGTGCAAGTCGCCATGGGTAAAATGAAAATTAGGGATGTGGAATTGTAAAGAAGATGACACAATCATTGAGCGAAACGAAATTATAACACAAACACATGAAAAATCCGCAATGCAGACTGATGTATGTATGAGAAACAACACTAGATTCCAAAAACGAAGAGATAGTTCTCGCAATACCTTGATCATCTCTTCGTGAATACCGACGTGGGAGTAAGACTGAAAGTAAGCCTTATCAAAATCTGTACACGGGGGAGGCGCCTCTGTCTCCTGCTGCCCACTGGAAACCCTAGTCACGCCGCTCTGACGGGACCTCCGGGACCTGAAATGATCCCTTTGCGCGGTGCCGCCGCCGAGCAGCTTGTGGTGGTGGCCATTACTGTAACTCCCAGCCGGTGGCGACCTAGACATCCCTTCCATCACTCTCTACCTACTTCTGTATTCTGCACAGCCGAGAAGAAAGTGCTTTCCTCAAGGGTGAAGGGTATTATTACTGATTATGATTTCACACAGAAAGTACGAGGGCTTCACGGGCTTCTATGGAAAATGAGGGGTCCCATGGTAAACATAAAAAACGAAAAAAGAGAAAAAGTAAAGGGTAATTCAATCAAATGACCAAAAAGGGAAAATGAGACCTTAGGGTTTAGGACAAACAAACAATTTGGGTTCGAATCTTTCACAAAGGTAGTTATAAGTGTTTTTTTTTTTTTTTTTTTTTAAAAGTTGTAGCTTTCAATCTAAAAGAGCTCATTATTATTAACTAGAATTGAGTACTATTAACAAGAGAGTTTACATAAGTAGCAAAGGTTTTGAGTATCCGATTATCTTATGATCATAACAAGCCTTAAATATATATATATATGAGTTTATCGGTAATGAACATCTTGGTGTTTGAGATAATTTGAAATTGAGGTCCTGTTAACCATTTGTTAAGAGCATGTTTTCACAAATCTTTTATAAAAGCAAAACATTTTTCAAAAGATCTATTGACAATTAAATATTTATCTCGTCTATTCAAATTCCTTTTCAAGACGCTTCGTGTGAACACATGTTGTATTCTTCAAGGTTGCTGATATGACCATAAGACCATTACCCTTATTGAAGGAATTTTTGTAATTTGGATGAGATTGTGCATTAAAATGTTTAATAGACATGGAAATGATAAATACCAAAACACAAATCACATAAATTCTAACTTTCACCAAAAAAAAAGATAAAGTTATTAATCAGTTATTGTCCATTTTTACATTACAACCGTTGTGAGATAAGCGACCGATCTTGTTAAAGAATTGTTGGGCATCGAAGGATCATACAAAATGGTGCATTTTTACTTGAAATGCACTTATTGTGACCAAATTGGACACACATGTGAACAATGGTCCATTGAAATAGTATTGAAAGCCCAATAAAGTGAATGGTAAGAACTAACTTTGATAGTCAAAATCAATAAATTATGAAATAAAAAATATATAATGGGTTGTGGTTTCTACTTTAAATAGTAACAATATTTGATAACAAAGGTGAACCAATAACAAGTCACTAAAAAGGTGTTTGATGATTGAAATAGGCAAATAAACCTTTGATTTTCAGGAGAATTTTACATACTTTATTTTCTACTGTTATGTGTGTTGTTTCACACCTTTATATGTTCACTATGTGTAAAAGAGAAGTATGAGTTTACAATTATGCACAAAATTGTGTTATTGCATGATTTGTTAAAAGCTTTATTGTTTACTTTGTACAATTGTACACGCTTTTAGAATATTCTCTTCAATTAGTATGGTTGTATGTATTAAGTGTACCGCTGGATCATACAACTATATTTTTATCGTATAGCTATATAATTAATAATGTATAGTTACACGAACCCTTTTATAATAAAAGATTAGAATGTCTCATGTAAAGGTTTTTATAGGTCTTGTGTTTGATTATGATGGCTTTATAAGTTAGCAAGTGACATTCTAAGGTGTTAGTCGATCATGTAAAGAAGATCTTTAAGGTAAGTTTATTACTTATGAAATATGTTACTTGTATATCTTACTTACCTAATGTTTCCTTTGTTGTAATTGTAATATCATTTTGCTTTGTGAATGTTAAAGTATAAGTGGACATCAATGATGTGATATTTATAATGAGTTTAAAAGAAAAATGGACTATTTACCTTGTGACCTTATTATAATGGTCAAGTGCACCACTTAAGATGTGAATTCGATTAAGTATCCATTTATGTATAGTATTAAGTATCCATTTATGAATATGATTGAGTATCTATTTATGTTTTGGGTTGAGTGAGTATTAATTTATGTATAAGATTCAATATTTAGTTAACTTAGATTGAGTATCAAAATATGTGTTGCGTATCCACTTATGACTTGGATAAAGCACCAATTTATGTCTTGGATAAAGCACCAATTTATGTCTATGATTGAGTATGTACATATGATTTGGATTCAATATCCAATTATGTCAAGGATCGAGTATCATATGACTTGGATAAAGCATCCATTTGTGTTTAGGGTTAAGTATCAACTAAAACAATACATGTATATGCAAGAAATGTTTCAGGTTATATTGAATTCCAACTTAATACAAGTTTTTGGGGATTTAAAATTTAAAGTTGTTATTTGTTCTATTATGCATGGTTCTTTATTTTTTAATCAGCTAATCCTATTAAAGCAAAGTTTTAGACTATATGATTATATTGTTTAAATTATTTCAATTGTTCATGTCATGGTAATAATCCAAATATTTAAACTGAAAATTTGGATTTTCTTAGCCATTAATGTTTTTATAACTTTACTTACTTGTAAATTATTATTATGCTATTAATCACATAAATGAGTTAATCATTAAAATTGGTACATTATGATATTTTGCTATTGTCCATATGAACGTGTGTTGTTTTGGTTGATTTAATTAATTATGTTATTGTGATGTAATTTGGCCCGATCATTTTTGAGTCCTGTTCGTAATAGTTAGGGTTTTATTTCCTTTTTTTTTTTTTTTTTTGTAGTTGTAAAATACAAAGAAAATGAAAAAGTGAGATGGAAACCCTAGTGACTATTGAACCAAACAATGAGTATCGAACCAAACAATGATTTGGGTTGAGCAAGCCAAGCCTCAGCTGCCTCGCCCCAACAACCATGATAGCTTATCGACCAAGTGTTGCTAGTAGACCAAACAAGACCATCCAAGGCCGGTCCAAGTCGATTTGGGGCCCAGGGCAAAAACAAAAAATAAAGCCCTTCAAAATTTAGTAATCGCAAATGATAATACAACGAAAAAAATTAGAGGGTATTTAAAAGATGTCAGTTAAACCAATGACAAAACAAAATTAAAAAACCAAACTATCGAACAACCAAACCATTTTGAAAAATCGTCATCGGGTTGGTGTTTGGAATAAAAAAACAAAAAAAATGTTTGTTTGTAAAAAAGAAAAAAAAATCATATGTTGGTGAAAATTGTAAAATAAAAATTAAACTTAAAAATGTCATATCTAACTGGTATATTAATATGATTTTTGTTAACAAATCTACAAAGATTAGTTATTATATATCAAAAGAAGATGAAATTCCCATAACTAAACGGAAAAAAATCATACATGCTAATTGAGCATAAAAACACTAAAATGTCAAATGAAATAAATGTTTGGATGATGTGTTAAAAAACAAAAAATTGTAAATGATAATTTTATAATTTGGATGATTTATGAATAACAAAAAAAACATAGGGCCCTTTTTGTAATTTGAATTCCAATTCAATAGTCTCTTTTTAATTTGATAAGTTTTTAATAGTCTAAATGAAAAAGAAATAAAAGAAAAAGGATGTAAAAAAGCAAAAACATTATATAACAAGAATCAAACTTATCTATCATTAAAAGGATAAGATGTCTACTTAAAAAACCTCTAACACACTCGGCTACTAAATAATTTGTAATTTTTTAACAAAAACTATATATATATATATATATATATATATATATATATATATATATATATATATATATATATATATAGTACGAAATAGAATTAATTTTGGGGCCCAACTCGTAATGAGGCCCAAGGCCGTCGCCTAACTTGCCCACCCTATTGGGTCGGGCATGAGACCATCCAGATTACACCAAACAACAACCCAACAAAGCAAGACAAGTGAGTGTTAACCAAACCTACAACAAGGCACCACCCTTCCATTTTCATGGCCCAAGATGCATATTGGTATTTTGTTGTCCCATATCGATCTCAAAATGATTTAGTATTTTTAGGATCGGCCTTAGAATGGTTTGTTCTGTTTTTGGATTGGTCTCAAACGATCTCGAGTTGGTCTTTTTTTGCATGATTTTATTCGGACCGGTCATTTTCAGTTTGATCTGTTTTGGATCGGTCCCAAACGGTTTGTTCTGTTTTTGGATTGGTCTCAGAACGCTTTGTTATCTTTTTTAGGTATTTATCAATATTTTTTGTTTCGGTTTCGATTTTTTTCGTTAACAAATGTATGATTAACACTAAACGATACATTAAAATTTAATAAAAATGGTAAATTAAAATTTAATAAAAGAAAAAAAGAAGATGAGTAATGTGTGATTAAAAATATGTAACTAGCACTAAATTTATATGTACATAAAACTTTGATTCAGGTCTTTTTTTAGAGCAATCTCGAACCGGTCCAATATTCTTTTAGGACGTTATTACTTGAGTACGGTCTCTGTCTTTTTTCAAGACCGACCTGAGACCGGTCTTTCTGTTCACATCTAGCCCACAATAGTGCCGGCCCACCCTAATGGTGGCCACCAAGTGGGCGGTGGTGGCGTGACGATCAACAATATTTTTTTCTGGCCATTATTTAGGAAAAATTTCCGACAAATCTTTACTTGACATCCTCGTCAAGATGGACTGGTTGCGAGTATAATTTGGACATACTAATAATTTCCAATCATTATTTTACTTTACTGGAAAAGCAAGGGGCTAGACTAGTGTTTTTGGTTCGTGGCGTTGCATATATATATGGCATACGATTAATGAGTTGTATTCATGCACCTCTTGAGGATGTGATGATATGGGTGGGGCATTGTGTTTAATTTCTTGCAGAAGATGTCAAAATATTAAGTAGTTTGAGCTTGTGGCCATTTTGTCTCACATGAGTCGCATCATTTATTAATATTACCTTTGAGCTACTTGTAGGCCTCCCATTTGTTTCAATCATACATTTATAAAACAGAAGCAACTTCATTGTCACACTTGTCTACATTCAATTTGTAAATTTCACTATTTTTCACAATCATACATTTTGTCGGTCTAAGTCATCTCTCTCACACGCGCACACACACATTTATTGGATGTTTCTTTTATTTATTTATTTATTTTTTCCCCTTTACACTCAGAAGCATATTTATTATTTCCAAAAACAAGCATTATTTTTTTGAAAAAATCTAAAACGTTTTTTTTATACAAGTACACGAGATAAACCATTCATGATTCATATCAAGCTTCATCACATTTCACAAACAAAAATATCTTTTAGTGAAACGTGGCCAACATCCAACTTCGATGCAAATCATATATGTCATGTGATCCATTAAAGAACTATATACGTCAATATCTTTTGAAAAAGACTCTACAACCAACATTTCTTTATTCTTTTTCTTTTTCTTTTTCACTTATGCCCACCAAAAAACAAAACTATCCACATTCAACCAATCATTACCAAGTTTACCCCCAACAAACCAAAAAAAACAAGTCTTTTGATATTTTGATATAATGAACTCACCACCCAAAACATATGCACAGAAGTAACAACTTGAAAACCACCTGGCTACCTTTAACTTTCTGGTATAGGCAGCAATGGTCCCTGAGAAATAGACACAAAACATGTAGCACTTTAATTACTTTATATATAACTCAATTAGTAGAGAATTAAATGGAAATCAAATTACCTTGGGAATCCGTAATGGTGGGGTTTTATCCGATTCCGACTCAGCAGCTAACATGTCGGAAGGTCGGAATCTTGGATTCCAACGTATGGTGGTCTGTTTATTATTCGATGACACAGAAGGCAATGTACGCCCAAGCCAGGAATCCGAGGGCGATTTTGGCAATGGTGGAGGTGTAGGAGTGTCATAAGCAGAATCTTCAGAATCTTTTGGACTTTGATCAACCACTTGTGTTTGTGTTTGTGTTTCCACATGACCTTGAGTATCTGTATCTGTATTCTCTTGTTTCACATTGGATGGAATTGAATTCTCAGTATCCACATAAAGAGTCTTCTCAATAATGGAATCTTGGTTGTCTCGTACTCTTTCATTCTTCAAGTTGTTTTTATCATTTAGTAATTCCTTAAAGCTCAACCTTTTCTTCTGTGAAGAACTACTACTTGACTCGTTTTCAGAAACAGAAGATTCACTAAAACCACATCCTTGAAGACGATTGTACAGTTTTGATCCTTCTAGCTTCGGGTGATTGTGATTGTAATTGTAATTGTAATTGTAATTGAAATTGTGATTCTTCTGGTTTGAAGTGCCAATGGAATCATGGTGTTTGACCAAATGGGATTTGGTCAACGATCTTTTCTCTATTTCTATGAAGGAACCAAGAGAATTAGAGCTTGCATGAGTTCTACTTATCCTCATGGGCTTCATCCCAATTCCAGGAACTGGCCCAACAAGATTAAGAGAACCCCTTGAGCAAAAACGTGGAAGCAATCCACAAAATTTAAACGATGAGTTTTCATGTTCATACTCATGTTCATAGTATTCATGGTAACTATCATCTTCTTCCTCCTCTTTCGAATCCTGCAAAAACATAGGTCCATATCTAAGCTGTAACTTTTTGTTCTCCATATTTGCTAGCTTCTTTACTTCACGTGGGTGGTTGTCTCTAAAGATTTGTTTTCTGGAAGAATAGAGATGATGATGATGATGATGAGGTGTTTGTGTTTCTGAAGCCATTGCTTTTGCAGCTGGAATAAAACGACCCATCATGAAATCACGAAGTTTTGGATCTGATCGAAGAATCCCAGAGGTGTTCATCACATCTGATTGATCATGTGTTGAATTTACATTTACATTTACATTTACACCACTTGTGCTACAGTTATAGAAAGATGATTGATCGCCTCGTGAAAGTGTATCAAGTGCATCCATGAATGTTTCATTGTTGTTGTCTTCGCCTTCACTGGAATCAGACCTAATTTCTTTCTTCATTGATTTTGATCTTTCGAATCTGGATTTCTTTTCTTCTGTTTGAAAAACACTCTGTAAACTCGAACGATCTTTGGGAAGATTGGTATGAAGATGAAGATGAAGATGATCTTGGGTTATGTTATCGGAATCTTTCTTTCTAGGTTTTGAAATCCTGCCTGGAGGAAGTTTTGGAAGACCGAGAGGGTATTCCTTGGGTTGAATCTGATTATGTGATTCATCGTCTTTGGGTCTTCCTGGACTGTGTTCCCATACAAAAGGTATGCTTCCTGTGTTCTTCAATGGATCTAACTTGAATTCGGTTTTAAAAGGTTCAATGGGGGGGACAGTTGGAAGGTAACTTCCGAATTTTCTATTCTCATTCTTCTGTGAAGCTGCTTTTGGCGAGAGGCGTCTCACTGATAGAAGTGGCTGATTGATGTTCAAGCGTTTGTCCTCCATTACAACAGGAAGCAGTTTGATGGAATTTATTGCACGTACAAACAGATTTGTAATGTCTGCCTAACCATCATAAGAACAAACTTCACGTCAATTCCAACTAGAAAATCTTAAAATCGATACTAAAATCTATGAAATAGTGAAAGAAAACATAATGCAGTAAGCAACTTCTTTCACAAATTTGAGTGAATTGTATTTATGGCCAATTTTACTATGTTAGGGTTTGAGCGGTTAAACCCTACGTCTTTGTGGATTGTGATCGCCATATCTATGTGTTTGATCGTCTATTCAAGTAATTGCATTCATAACAAGAAGTCGTTAACCAAACACACAATAATTGTCAATTGTCATCTGTTCCAAAACACAAATTCTTTCCTATCAAAATGATATGGAGAATCACTTGGCCTTTAACTAACTTCAGAAATCAACACAGAACACTTTTCGCAAATGACAGAGCATATTGAATCCATTTTAAACATTTGTTCCCCAATTTTCTCGAAATAAAACAGGAATACGACATAGTTCCCGAGACTAACCAATCAAAACCGCAGAAGTGCTGCTTGATATAAAATAAAACAGATGTAATCGAGAACATACCTTAAATTCGCTAAGATCTTGAGCCAAGAATCGATGAATATGGTTGAGTAAACAGTTGATCATGAAGAAAAGAGCGTAAAACAGAGAACATGTCAGGTGTTGCTTCTTGTAATTGATTATTATGCTTAATAATCACAATCTGTCAGAAGAATCTGACCGAATTTGAAGCAACTTCTCAAGGCTGAAAATAAACAATGTTATTATGAGCATGGATACGCTTCGTAGTTTTTTTCTTTTTTACTAAAGTGGAGGTGTGATGTTTAGTTTGCTGTTTGACTTCTCCTTTTTTATGTTAACTTCTTTCGGATCATGTGCTTGATTATGACATCCATGGCATCCATGGCAGAGAGAGAGAGAGAGAGAGAGAGAGAGAGAGAGAGAGAGAGAGAGAGAGAGAGAGATTAATACCACCCCTGCGGTTTCACCTGTGTTTGCTTTAATTGTAACAGATCTCGCCTCCCTCATTTACGCTACTCACCGTTTTAATCTTTTTTCGAAAATATAAATCACCTCTTTCAAAATAAATGAATAAAATAAGAGCTTTAATAAAATCATGTGATAGTAATCAAAATGAAGCACTAGTGCACTACGTAAGTTTAGTACCTTGAAATACTTCAACTAATAATTGTTGTTTTGGTTTCGTTTACAAAGAATTAAGAGTAAAACGATTATTATTATTTTTTTTCTCGATTTCAGATATTAGATTTTCGAATGAAAACTAACACATGTTAGGGTTTTGAATTGAGAAATATGTTGGATTTGTTTGAAAGATTGTATGATCACCTTTTTAAACTTGATACTTTAACTATATGTCTAGTTATCATCATATTCACATTATAAATAAAAAATTCAACCCAAAACTATACGAGTATAGAAGCTCTTAATACAAAAAGTAAAAAAGATTTATACAAAAAAAAAAAAAAGTATGGGAGGTACGTACTACAAGCTCTTAATACAAAAAGTAAAATTGGAAAAGAGAAAAAACAGTTAAAAGAAATTATAAATATGTTGTGAAGAAGAATAAATAGTGATTATCTTATATTCATGGCATATGCTCAAAAGTCAAAATTGTACAATTTTGCTTAAAGCTCACTAAAAATTATTCTTTAACCTCAAAATCACGTTTGATAAAAAAAAACTCCATACATTTAAAAAACATTACAAAGAGAATCTTATTTTATATATATATATATATATATATATATATATATATATATATATATATATATATATATATATATATATATATATATATATATAGGGTTAGGTTCATTTGAGACCACCTATATTTTGTGAGACCGTGAGACGCATTTTTTTATTTTTTTTATTTTTTTTAATTTTTTTAGTTAATTCATGTTCCGAAAATAATATTTAAATTTTTTTTTTGATTTTTCCATTTATTTTGCATTTTAAAATTATTTTTAGAATATGTACAGTGTAATATTCTATTTAGAATATTTCACGTATTTTTCAAAAAAAAAGAATTTTTTATTATTATTATTTTTTTTTTAGTTAACTCAAGTTCCGAAAATAATATTTAAAAAAAGAATTTTTAGATTTTTCCATTTATTTTGCATTTTAAAATTATTTTTTAGAATATGTCAGTGAAATATTCTATTTAGAATATTTCACGTATTTTTCAAAAAAAAACGGAATTTTTTTTATATTTTTTAAATTTTTTTTAAATTTTTTTTAGTTAATTCAAGTTCCGAAAATAATATTTTAATAAAAAGAATTTTTGGATTTTTCCATTTATTTTGTATTTTAAAATTATTTTTAGATTTGGTCTCACGGTCTCACAAAATTAGAATGGTCTCAAATAAACCTGAACCTATATATATATATATATATATATATATATATATATATATATATATATATATATATATATATATATATATATATACCCGTGGGAACCACCTTTACAAAATAAATTAAATTTTCATAATAAAAATTCAAAAATTATTTATCAATTACTTTAAAGAAATCATTAATTATGCGATATATCAAAATTTTAAAGTTATTATAACTTCAAATTTAACATATAATTAGAAAAAGTAAATTTTAATTTTGAAGTGTTGCCTAATATATCTCTTTGACATGTAATATGATATTAATAAAGAGTTGTATTAGAGTGACACATGTCAAATGGATATATATATATATATATATATATATATATATATATATATATATATATATATATATATATATATATATATATATATATATATATATATAGGTTATTTTGTTTTTAGTAACTATTGTGTGCCAGAATGCACAGATCTGGACCATCGGATGGAATATAATCAAAGGTCATATGATCTGAGGGTCTATGATAGTAAAATAGGATAACATATACCATATAATCACACAAATTTCAGCATAAGGGCATTTTAGTCAATTAACCTATATTAAAAAAGGAAATTTTCGGATTTTTAGAGATAATTAATTCCTTTATTTTTAAAAATCTGAATATTTTAAATTAATTCAAAATTAAAAATTCGATTTTATTCTGTTAGGATGTTAAAATGTTAACCATAAACTAGTAAATATATTTTTCGATTTTATTCTGTCAGAATGACAGAATGTCAACCATAAACTAGTAAATACATTCTAAAAAGAATACACAAAATCAATTCTTGAACTAACAATATACCAAATAATTACATTGTATGATTGTGATTCATTGAATAATAACAACATTCTGAAAGAAAAAAGAAAAAAAAACATCACAATCTAACAAAAACACTAATCTATTCTGATAGAATATTATTTTTTAGCAACATTTTATACATTGTAACATAACATATTCTGGTATAATACACTCTCATTCTCTATGTTTTCTTCCTTCTCCACATCAATGTTAGTTTCTTCAAAACCTAAATCCACAAAGAAAACATAATCAAGATTCAAAAATTCAAAAATTCAATGCATTCTAAGAGAATAAAAACTATAAATTCTGACAGAATGTACTTGTTGTTGACAATTATTCTCAAACATTCTAACAGAATACATTTATATAAAATAAATTCTAATAGAATACATTACATAATTCAAGAGTTGTGATTGTATACAGAATTCAATAGTTTTGATTGAATCATCAACACACATGCATTCATTCCCAGTCATGAATTCAAGAAACAAACACACATTTACATTATCGATTTAGAAATATGAACACCAATTTTGACTTTTTCGAAACAAAATCCAACTTATGAATGTGAAGTGCAAGTTGTATCAGAATATTTCTTCAATCGAACAAAAATAAACCATTGAAGATATCGAATTTAATAAGATGATGAACATAATCTCGATCTTGAAAAAAAATCGAGATAAAATCAATCTCGATTGAGGTAAATAATTTCCAGTTATATCCCTAACTGTTGGATTACCGGACCAAAGAAAGAAGAACAGGAGGTTGCCGGAGGATACCTCCATCCAAGTACCTGCAATCATCGGGATTTCCTCACCGTTTGCTCCTCGCTTCTCATTCGTGTTCATAGACCCCACAACAGCGCCACTGCTCCTCCGCATCCCCTTCTTCAGCCTCATTGACCCCAGAATCCATCATCGATTGCGAGACGAGAGTATGTGCTCCCCTTTGGATCCGTCGATTGTAGAAGAAGTAGAATCGGTGATGGTGATGGTGATGGTGTTGATGTCGATGATGAAGTGTTCGGCCGCAAGCATATCTAGGTTAAATATATTTAGTTTAATTCCTTAATTAAATGATTAGTTTATTTCCTTAATTGAATGATTTCAATTAAATAATTTCCTTAAATAAAAGTACAAAAGGTCCAAAATACCCTTTAATGATTTATTTAATTATTTATTATTTCTTGAATTCTCATTGGTGCATTTAGACATACAATAGTTGCTAAAAACATTTGAACCTAACTCTCTCTCTATATATATATATACACATATATATATATATATATATATATATATATATATATATATATATATATATATATATATATATATATATATATATATATATGAAAGCCCTTTTCTTCTGGTGCCGCCAAGATGATATTCATAGGGTTAAAGTTCCTCCACGTACCCCACTCTATGAACGACACAACGTACACAAATGTCGAGTAAATCTTTCTGATGTTGTGTACAACCAATTCACTTTGTTCTAATATCTCCCCATAATTCGCCTTCAGAACGACGCAACTTACCGTTAGGTCGATTCAATCATTCTCGTCGTCGTTTCTCCTTCAATGCCTCACTTTCTATATAAACCCTTTTCCTCTGGCACGTCTATAGCATATTATTACGTTTCCAAGATGCCATGTTCCTCAACGTTTGGATCGGTTTGCCTCATCCGTTTGGAAGACGCTCTGGTTTCTTAGGTATGTTTTTTTTTTTTTAATTTGTGTTCCAATTTTGCTGTAGTCTCTTTCGCTTTTTAACAAAACCTCAAATTTTGCCCTAATTCGAGAAATTAAATAGATTTTCAAATTTGCATCTAAGGTTTTAATTCTTTTGTTCGGTATTGAGTTTCCAATTGTATCTTCTCTTTTTCTCTCTTCTTTTGTCCCTTGATGTCTTCCCTTCAGAAATCGATCTATGATTTTATTTCTATAGTGAAAGTGGCTCTCCCCTGAAAAATTCTTGGATTAATCTACATATTGTTATGGAACCCGATGAAATCAAGAAAAGAAATCAAGGTCTACATGGTTATTAAATTGAAAATTGGGAATTAAGATGTGCCTTTGCATTGATCTTTTGCGTTCATAAGTGGGTCATCAAAAAGAAAGAAAAGCAAAAAAAAAATTAAGTAGCACGGTAAAAAAGATGTGAGTTTGAATTGATCTTTTACATTGATCAGTGCGTCTTGAAGATGTTTTGAAGTAGAAAACTCTCAACGATTATATTCAATAAAAACAGAAACTCCATAAGCTTTCAAGAAAGGGAGATATCATTATTTATTGAAAACATGAATTCTATCAAAAACATTAATCTCATGTTTTTGTTGTCAACCTTTTGGTATCAGGACTCAGTAAGGACAAAATAGAGAATGAATTGTTTATTATTATTGTTATTTTTTACATCATATGCCAATTGTCAAATTTGTGGCAGGTTGGCCGTGTTGGGTTATTGTAATGAGTTGACTATCAATGGATGGTTACCTCAGCAACCATTCACAATGACTACCTCAGGCTTAGTAACTGACCCTTAATGTGTCCATTGGTAATTTTTCATCTCACTATCATCAATTAATTACCCTCCCTACTTTTCATCTAAAAATATATTCACTTGTTTTATGTATTTGAGGTTGTATGATGTTCAAATTTAAGTGAATAAAGGTTTAATAAAAAATTTAGATGCTAGGAATGATTGAGAGACATCTGAATTGATTATTCAACCATAATATTTCTGAGTGTTTATTTGGGATACTTTCATACTTTCTGTCCTGATCATTTGTTTACATGTGTATCGAAGATTTCACTTATAATGATTTGCTTGTGAGTGATACTTTGTAAATTCCTTAATTAGAAATTAGAACATTACACATATGGTAAACTTCTTGATTGCATATCTAGACAAAAATGGTTTGACCATATGACAATCGATGAGATTTTGTCTGTCTCTCCTTACAAATCAGAAGGCATGGAGTAATGGTTAATGTATTTTTTAGTGTCTTCTGCACTGCACTGTGGATGTCATCATTTTGAAATTTCATTAAATTCCTCTTTTTTATCCCTATGATTTTTTGCTTGCAGTCATTATTTGTCTGATATTATTTAGGGCTTGACAAACTTGTTTCCGTTGAATAAAAGCATGAGAAATGCCTTTAATATTATGGGATTTTATCCACTTATTATTTGGAATTTGCTTTCTCAATTTAGGTGTTGTTGAATGGTCTTTTAATGTCATGTTGCCATCTACAAGTGTAAATAGATTTACAAGTAGTTTTTGATGACCATAATTTAATCGCAGATTAATTAATGGGACAAAATGCAGAGGTAGCAAAGTGAAACCCACATTTTCTCCTATTCCCTCCACCGAATGCACTCTAATTATTTTAAAAAATGTTGTTATACATATTTGTTACTAATATATAACTTTTTTTGTGGACGTTGTTGTTTAGGTTGAAGAAGGCTATGAAAATGGCTTTATAGTATGTATGAGAATCAACCCATCTCGTAATTTTCTCATTTTTGCAATTCATATTACATTAACATAGATAAACACACACAAACACATATGAAAATAAATAGGTTCATTTTTCTGAATGTTCTTATTTTTTATATCTTTCCAAAAATCAGTATTTTGTAGTTAATTATTAGATTCTTCATGCGAAATGATGTAATAACGAGATGTTCTTCTGCTAATTTACCTCATATAGCAGGTCTCGGATTTTTCATTTTGCTTGGGATTCAACATGGGTATCCAAACTACTCATACACGTATAACATTGCATGTAAAAATTCAGATGAAACTTAAAGACATAGTTTTATGCTAATAGTATCTTAGATTTTGCATAATTGTAACTTTCCAAATTTCCTTATGTTCACATATCATTTTTAGGTCAAGTTCGTTCTTAAATTTTGCTAATTTTGGTTAAGAGGAAAAAATAATAATATTATTTTATTTTCTGTTATATGATTTATTATGGTTGGTTTGATCTTGATTGGTATATATTGATTCTAACATCAAGATGTGTCATGTTATGGCTTGGATTAACAATTTAGCATGCCATTATAAAGAATACAATCAGTCTACAAATAAAGTAGTAGTGTGCTTTTTTTTGGCAAATATTGATCACCAAAAGTGTTTAAAAGAAAACCATATATTCTTGGTGTTTTATCTAATATTTTTGTTTGGCAGGGTTGTCTTCATATACTCTTGATAGTTCAAAGTAAACCTTTAAAAAAATCGGAGTTATGTCTAAACAAATATCATATACAATTATTAATAACAACTCATAAAAATGAATTCAAGATAGGATATATGCCTCATTTTTGCTTCACAAGATGTCATCAGTTATCCGTTAACAAGATAGTGTAATGAATCACTTTTATTCAATTAAATAATAAATCATTTAGCTATTCTATTACACTAAGTATGCTCTGATAGTTGCAGGATGTAAAAAAAAGCTTTAAAATCTTAAATCCTTCAAACTTGTACTAATTTTTTTAGGCCATGTCGAATCAAGTAGTAGAGATAGCAATAAAGATCAATATGCAACCAATGAACAACTGGAAAAAGCCATGACCACCCAATATCCATATCCACTACAAATGATGTTGATAGGTTTTACATTTATGCTTCTATGGCTTAGATCTTGATTAGTTTTGAGGTTTGCATGCTTTTGGTCCCATGGGTTGGTTCTTGTGAGTGAAAGCTACTCTAGAGCTCAAGTTTGTCACTTTATGTTGTTTTTAAGGATCTTGTATTATAAATAAAAATGAAGTATTTGTTGTTATTTCTCATTCATGTAAGAGTTTGAGGTTATTAAAGAGTGTTATAGAGTTAGAGTTTGGGTTTTGGGCTCTATTAAGCCATGCAAAAGATTAAAGTTGTCGACTTTATTAGTTAAGACCTTCCCAAGATTAAGATCTTCGAGTTGGGCGTTTAGTCTTTAGGTATTAAGAGCTTAAAAGATGTTATTGAGTTAAAGGGGTTGCGTCATTAGGCCTTAGTAGCTCAGTCCACTTTGTACTCATGGTTTGGGCCTATCCAACCATGTTTAGCTTTAGGGTTTACTTATATATATATATATATATATATATATATATATATATATATATATATATATATATATATATATATATATAGTGCATGCATGCACTATAGAGTTAACGCTTTTGATTATTTTTCCATATAAAGTATTGTAACCCTAGCACACATCTACAGAAACGATTCACATTGAATTCTTCTGAGGTGGAGCATATTAATCATTCGACATACGTTTGATTAATCTGTGTGTTTTATTGCTTGTCATTGATTATTATCGTTTTCTTGATATATGTTGAATCCATCAATCTTATATAGTTAATTCTCATCAATTGGTATCAGAGCGGGAGGATGTGTAATTCATACGCATCTCTTCTGTTGGAAGAATTTTTTTAGGGTTTCCGCTTTTATCGAATCTGTAGGAGCCGTCATATCTTTATTGACGTTACTTCTTGTTATTGACAAAACCCTAATTCAATCGTTACAAGTCTGGTTCTTGTAGATATCATCATGTATCACGATGACTCTCAAACCAATCCAATCAATATCTCCAACAACATTAGATCTACAACCAGGATTCCAATCCTATACACTTAAGATTATGAAGTTTGGACGCATGATTTTGAAGATTATGTGGTTGGATATAAAGACAATGGCTATCTAATATGGGAAGCAATAACCTTGGGTCCATTTGTTCATTCTGGAACAAATAGAACAATAAAGATGCAAAAAGAGTACAACAAACTTTTAACAAATGTGGACAAAATTCCTCAATATGAGAAGGACAAGTTATTGTGTAATGTTAAAGCCATGAGAATGATCAGATTCGCTTTGCAGTCTGATACTTTTCGTTTGGTAAGTCCATGCACCAAAGCAAAATCTTAAATCCTTCAAACTTGTACTATTAGGCCATGTCGAATCAAGTAGTAGAGATAGCAATAAAGATCAATATGCAACCAAGGAACAATTGGAAAAAGCCATGACGACCCAATATCCATATCCACTACAAATGATGTTGATAGGTTTTCCATAAGGTGAAATCATATCATGTAATTGCAATGGCTTTCATTTATTTATTGATTATAACAACATACTTGCATGTTTTTTTTTTCGTGTATTGTACATTGATAATCCACCCATTTATAGCATTATACTTTCACTTTTTTGGTTATATGCACAATATACATTAGATAACAGTAAAAGAAATACCCAAAGTACCCTCCTTGGGTCGTGCTTAGCACGGTCCTCAAACTCTTCTAGTGTATATATATATATATATATATATATATATATATATATATATATATATATAGAGAGAGAGAGAGAGATAGATATATAGATATATATCCCTATTATAATAAATGAATAGTTTTAATATCCATTTGACATGTGTCACTCTAATACAACTCTCATTAGCCTAATAATTTGAAGGATTGACGGTTTTAGCCTAATAGTTTGGGGAATTTACTTCATGCTATTTTCTATGCTTTTTACGTGGCAAAGTTTTGGTTTTTCTCTTATTTCACCCCACTATAATCAATAAAAATAAAATTGGTGTCTTCTATCTTCCGCAACCGACTCAAATACTTCTGGTCAACGTCTTTCAATTTCTTCATCTTTTTTTCTCAGTCTATATACATTCACACCACCACCACTTCCAGCATTCGACTATAAACAAAAATATCTCATTCTGCTTTCGTTGCTCTTCTGAGATATGGGCGTCACATTTTGCTTTCTTCAAAAGATATCCCCACCATCGTTCTTCCAATTAGACTTCTTCACCACTTTAAATGCTAGACGACCTTCGTACAAGGTAATTATTCCAATTTATTCTCCCTCCTGTTCTTTACCCTCTGTAACATTTTTTTCCAAGTATTTTCATTTCCATTTAAAAATATTAATTTATTGAAAATCAGTCCTTACATAGGGCGTACCTGATGCATACACTAGGCGTAGGTCACTTAAAGTGGACTCGGTCTTCATTGAGTACGACGGGCGTACGTAAGGAGTATGCATGACGTACTCATGCAGATCCCAACCCCTATTTATTAGGGTTGAGCCCTTATTTAAGGACCTTAAGTCCCTTGAGGCATCCCCATATACGACCTCAATCCTCCCCAACCAGTATCTCGAAACCCTAATCCTTGATTAGTTTGTGTAATCCTCTTTTGTGTGTTTTTGGTACATATTGAAGGTGTAAAAGCTTTTCGTTGAAGATTTTTGTGGCTTGAGTTTGTAGATCTAGGGCATTCATCACCTTTGCAAGCTTCTGGAGGTATAAAACTCTTACATTTATGCTTCTATGGCTTAGATCTTGATTAGTTTTGAGGTTTGCATGCTTTTGGTCCCATAGGTTGGTTCTTGTGAGTGAAACTACTCTAGAGCTCAAGTTTTTCACTTTATGTTGTTTTTAAGGATCTTGTATTATAAATAAAAATGAAGTATTTGTTGTTATTTCTCATTCATGTAAGAGTTTGAGGTTATTAAAGAGTGTTATAGAGTTAGAGTTTGGGTTTTGGGCTCTATTAAGCCATGCAAAAGATTAAAGTTGCCGACTTTATTAGTTAAGACCTTCCCAAGATTAAGATCTTCGAGTTGGACGTTTAGTCTTTAGGTATTAAGAGCTTAAAAGATGTTATTGAGTTAAAGGGGTTGCGTCATTAGGCCTTAGTAGCTCAGTCCACTTTGTAATCATGGTTTGGGCCTATCCAACCATGTTTAGCTTTAGGGTTTACTTATATATATATATATATATATATATATATATATATATATATATATATATATATAGTGCATGCATGCATTATAGAGTTAACGCTTTTGATTATTTTTTCATATCAAGTATTGCAACCCTAGCACACCTCTACAGTAACGATTCACATTGAATTCTTCTGAGGTGGAGCATATTAATCATTCGACATACATTTGATTAATGTGTGTGTTTTATTGCTTGTCATTGATTATTATCGGTTTCTTGATATATGTTGAATCTATCAATCATATATAGTTAATTCTCATTAATTGGTATCAGAGCGGGAGGATGTGTAATTCATACGCATCTCTTCTGTTGGAAGAATTTGTTTAGGGTTTCCGCTTTTATCGAATCTGTAGGAGCCGTCATATCTTTATTGACGTTACTTCTTGTTATTGACAAAACCTTAATTCAATCGTTACAAGTCTGGTTCTTGCAGATATCATCATGTATCACGATGACTCTCAAACCAATCCAATCAATATCTCCAACAACATTAGATCTACAACCAAGATTCCAATCCTATACACTCAAGATTACAAAGTTTGGACGCATGATTTTGAAGATTATGTGGTTGGATATAAAGACAATGGCTATCTAATATGGGAAGCAATAACCTTGGGTCCATTTGTTCATTCTGGAACAAATAGAACAATAAAGATGCAAAAAGAGTACAATAAACTTTTAACAAATGTGGACAAAATTCCTCAATATGAGAAGGACAAGTTATTGTGTAATGTTAAAGCCATGAGAATGATCAGATTCGCTTTGCAGTCTGATACTTTTCGTTTGGTAAGTCCATGCACCACAACAAAAGAGATATGGGATAGGCTTAAAGAGTTGTATTCCACCGATGAGGATTTAGAACACTCCATCCAAGCTCTACTGCTCTCTGAGTTTGGTGCCTTCCAACAAAAGGCTGATGAAAGGTTGATTCAGACATTCGTTCGTTTCAATCAACTTTTGAGTAAAACGATCAAACACGGTATTGGGAGGGAAGTGATTGAACAGAAGGTCACATTTTTGAATGGTTTAAGACCCAAGTGGATGGTTGTGGCATTAATTGTGAAGGCTCATGAGCAGTTTAAGTCTTATTCCCTGGCGAAGATGGTGGGAATTCTCAAATCTCACGAAAGTGTTGTGTCAAAAGAAGCGAAAGTAATGTCCGGTATGGGATCTTTGGCCCTTCTCTCTAAAGAGAAGAATGTGGCAGGGAAGGAAGAGGAGTCAGAAATGTTAGAATGTGATCTGACAAGCAAAGAGTACGCAATGATGGTCTCCAACCCAAAAAGGTTCGCTTGTAAGAAGTTCCCTGTTGCCAAGAACCGAAATTGGCAGGGAGGTTATAGCTCATAAAAGACTAAAGAGGATATAAAAAACAATCCTCCAAAAGAATAAGAGAAGAAGGAGAGCAAGCTGGTTGGAGATTCCGGTTATGATTGCAACTTCTGCCATGGCAAAAACCATTTTGCCAAAGATTACATGTTGAGGAAGATGTCATAGAAGAAAGAGGGTGAAGATGATGAGGAATATCACATACGCAAGCTGGAGGAGATAAAGAAGAAGAAAAACTCTAATGAAACTATGAATGTTTTGGTTGTGCAGGAGAACGTGGTCGATGATGAATTTGGTGGAATAGAAGTCTGGTCAATAGACTCTGTAGATGAAGAAATGCTTAAACCAACACATCGCAGGGCGTTTGTGGGAAAATAAGATAAAGATGAGTTTGTTGGGAAATGCTTGATGGTAACTGTTGGAGCTTCTCAAATGAGGGGATACGCAAGTGAAGTAGAGTGTATTGAAGCGAATCAGAAGGAAGAAAAATGCTTCGCTGCCAAGCCAGTGAGCGAAAGGATTAGCGACTATGATCAGTTGATCAAGAATGTACAATCCATCCTCAAATCACTTAAAATACCTGTAACAAACTATGAAAAGGAATTAAACAAATTAAAATATAAGTTTTCAAGTTTAAGTGGTAGCCTAATGCAAACTCGCCTCACAAATGCTAACCTAACCGATCAACTTAGCAGGGCAGCATCCAAGAGTGGGGAGCAAAAAATGTGGATCGAGAAGAAGGAGTTAGAGTCAATTAGGATGAGAGATGAGTTGGTTTATTTACAGCGAAACAATTTAAAGCTTTTAAAACAACGAAATATTTTTTGTTTAATAGCTAAACGTCTTTACACTAATATTACTCAGTTACACTTAAATTGTGATATTGGCAAAAAGGTTCACAAAATGATTTTTCAGTTTCTTGAATTTAAGGAAGATGAAGTGGATGTAGATTGTTACAATTGTGAATCAATTGTATCATCAGATGAGGTTTCACATGCTTAGGAATTTGTTGGAAGAAAATGACAAGTTGGAAATTAAGACCGAAACCCTGCAAAAATTTCACTCATTGAACACCAAGTTAAATTCAGAACACAAGATAAATGTGGAAAATTCTTCTGAATTTGATAAGGATACTGATATGAGTGAAATTTCTGAAGAAGATGAGGTTGACTATTCTGAATTCCTCAAAAGCGAGCCCGAACCAGCAAAGCCACTCATATCTGAAAATTTTGTTGAGTTCACTCGAGTGTCCAAAGATAAGTCCAAAGTCCTTAGAGAAAAGGCTGTTGTATATCAAAAGGTGCTGACAATACCGAATCAATTGCATACTGTTACCAGAGTTACCAAAAAGCAAACAAGCTAAAAAGCCCCAAATCAACCACCATGGGTGAATCTAGAAGGAAATAACTTAAGGTAATGGGATATTACCTCAGAGATGTACCCAAAACGATGTAGATCCTAGATCTATACGATTTCCTTGATGATAGCCTGACAAACTACAAGCTCTTTTCACCAAATTCCTCTTCCAACCTCTAATTTCATCAACAATGGAAACTCATACGTATCTAGGGTTTGCTGGAACTCACAGGGGGAATAGGGGGCCGAAATGAGGACATAAAGTCCTTTAAATAGGATGCAAACCCTAAAATTTAGGGTTTCTCTTCCCATCACCGACTCGTCAAGTCCAGCCGCCGACTCGGCGAGTCGGGTCACTTATCACATGCCCGACACCCACTTTGACTCGATGAGTCAGGAGTCCTACTCGTCGAGTACTTTCCTTTATTTTCACATAAAACCCTTCAACTTTTTGCTTTTGAACTTGGGATGCTACAATAATGATTACAAACTCGGCGAAGGAAATAGAAATCCATAAGTCGAATTGAATGCAACTTCTTTCAAAACTCCTGAATCATGTGCTATACCCTCCCATCCAGCCCAAACAAAGGTGAATATCATATAAAAATCACAAATTCCTATTACATTTTGAAAACATCCTCCTTTTCCTCTTCCCCTATAACAAGTTTGTTGATCAACGGGTACAACCGCATGTACAAGAGTTCCATCTAATGCACCTATTGCTTCGAAAAAAATTTCTTTTAACCGTCTATGTCGTTCCGAGTTATGTCTTGTTGGATTAGGAGCTCCTGATACTATAATTTCTTTTGCAAAACACATCATTGCAGTTAGGACCTCGTGAACACATTGATGGATCGTTTGTGTGGAGTGATGAAATCTTCCCTTAACCGCGCGAAACGTTCATTATGTCATATAACATGTAAGAACATAGCCATCTTCTCTTCAATGCTTATTGTCCTACTAGCTTGCAACCATTTTTTTTTTGGGTAAAATGGTTGCATAATAATGCAAATCCTCTTGTGTAAGACGCATCATATCGTAACATTGTGTAGGGTATCCGTACATCAAATCTTGCGTATAAACATACTTACTTGAATTGTTATCTATAATTCTATGAATTTTGATTAGCCTGCGCCAGTTTGACCTCAACTAATAAATCACAATTAAAAGAAAAACTACAAGTTCACTATCAGAAACCATACTTGACCTGTTACAAAGAATTAGGTGGCGTGTTAAATTAAATTAAAAAAAATCATGCACCAAAAAAACTAGTAAACATCATCCAAAGTAACAAAAATCATATAACAAAAAACTAAAACTTACAAAAGTCATATTCAATATCCAATAACATATCATCCAAAGTAACAAAAGTTATATAACAAAAAACTAGTAAACATCATCCAAAGTAACATCCAAATAACAAAAAGTCATGCAACAAAAAACTAGTAAACATCATCAAAGGTAACTATACTTCCTACCCACACCCATCACCCATGACTCACAACTAGTATGCGACAGTCGTAACCAAACTTTCTTAACATCGACATTTTCACCAAATAGCAAAAGAGCGGTCCTGTGTCTTTCATCTTCTTCTCCCCATTCCATTTTGTTCAATTTCTCCATACATGCATCAACATCCTTATCCATTTCACCCTTTTCAATTCTTTCATTTTTTTCCACTAACGACCTTGGAAGCTTGATAATCTCCTCCTCAACTTCTAATGCCCTTGCATCTTTTTTTTTTCCACCAACTCTTTTGTTTTCACCAACTTCCTTATTTTTTGAACGCCCCGAAGATTCTCCATTTGCTCCTACATGTTGTGTTAAGGTTTCCATTGGAACATGATCATTAAAATCATGGACACTAAACTCTTCTACATGACGAGGGAGTGTAGAAGATGGCCCCCAACTTTAAAATCCGGTTGAGGTCAGGTGCAAAGATCAGGGAACAACAGGGGTTTAGTTTCAACGACAACACGAACTTGTTTAACTGTTTACATTTTTTTTATAAATATTAGTATTTGTTATAAAATAATCATATTAGTATTTGTTATAAAAAGTATTACCTTCCTCTCTTCCTTCCATTATTCATCAGTCAGATTAAATTTATTTTTTATAAGATAATATATATTGCTGGTTTTGTTTTTCAGTTTCACCCAAGCCACATATTACTCGCATTCTAGAAACGGTAGCTTCCGTGCTCTTCCCGCCTACTGAAATGGATGTGAATGACCGTGACATCTCTTAAAATCCTATCCAGTCTAATTATTTTGATTTGTAGTAGTCAAAGTGGTTTCTTATTTGCTTCTGATCAACCTCTTTACCATGTTCGTTTATCAAATTTCTGCATATTGTCTTCCATGAACTTGCCTTAAGCCCAGAACCCTCACGGCCAGTAGTGGTTAGTTCATGTATGTATGCATCAAGAAACATTTTGTCCTCACTCTCGTTCGAAACCAATATCCTAAAACGTTAATATTTAAAGTAATGTATCATAACTTTTATCAAGATCAAGAACAATTTTAAACATAAATCAATTTTCTACCAATATTCATGTAAAACATCAATATTCAAGTAATTCAAATCATGACAAAGGTATAAACCAACATCCTAAAACATAAATATTTAAACTAGTTTGTCATAACTTTTATCAAGATGAAGATAAACACCAAAATTACTTCAAATTCACAAAAAATAACAAGCTAACAATTAAGGTAAATTGTATCAACATATAACTAAACAATTTCATAACATTTGGATTTTGATTTCATAATAAAACAAACATAATTTCTGATTTTATAGCTTATAAACAAAAAAGAACTTCAAATTCCATATCTTATACACAAAAAGCTTCAAATTTAAAATTTTATACACAAAGAACTACAAAAAAAGAACAAAAAAGAACTTTTAATTCACATACAATTTCAGAAATCATAATATTAGAACAAAAATGTATTTTGTTTTCATATCTTATACACAAAGAACTTCAAATTTCATATCACCAAAACATAAAAATCTGATGATGTGACCATAATAATAGAATTCCATTAACAAAACACCAAAGCATAAATGGATACTGATTTTATAAGTTATACATACATCTTTTCTGATTTAAAAAATCATTAACAGAACAATAGAATGACTTTACCTGTTTGAGATTTTCTATCCGATTGGCGAGATGGAACGAGATGGCGGCTAGATGGTGGCGACCGGCGATGAGGCAATATCCAGCGAGATGGCAGCGACCGACGATGAGCCAATAGCCGACTGTCGATGTGGAGCGGCTGTGTTTTTTTGGGTATGCGGCTTGTGTTTTTAGGTCAGGATGGAAGAGAACTAACGAGGGAAGAAGAATAAAGAGGGAATGCTAGACGTGTCGTATTTCCAATCATCAATGAGTATGAATCTGACCGGCTAAGAAATTTGGGCCGACCTATCTTACCGAGAAAGCATCAATCAAACAACCATTGTCTGACCGAGTCAGCCCAATTTGCTGACTCGACCCAGTCAGATGGGTTTCAAACACACCTAAAGTTTTAATTGGGAGCATTTCATCCTCTTTAATAAATGAAGGTTTTTTTTGCTACATGTCATCTTCTCATTCATTTTGATACTTATCATTTTGTGAGAATTTTAGAAATATTATTTTCCACTTGTTATTTTTTAGGGATTTTCATTTTCTTAAAATAAAATTCCATAAAATTGTAATGAGTTCTATAAGGAAATAAAATCATCCTATTAATTTGGTAATAAATTCTCATAAACACTTCAAACGATTTAAATTCTTTTGCAAATTTTCAGAAGATTATATTTTGTTATTTAAAATATTACATTATAAAATATTTCATATTTATATATTGATATTAAAATTTTATTTTTAATAAACCCGTGTAATATACGGGTCTACACCTAATTCTATAATAGTTTTCGAGCCTTATATCATGTTATACAATTTTTTTAAAATATTAACAATTATTGATCGATAAATTCATAATTTCATATCAAAATAATTAAAGAATAGGTTGCAAAAGAAATCTAAACACCTAATGAGCCTAAATGAGGCATGGCTTATTGGCATTGGCAAGCCGAAGGAAGCCTTGGGCTCACTCTTGGGTTGAGTTATGCCTCTTACTAAGCCCAACCTGCCCAGGCGAAAGGGAGATACAAATTTTCTGTTCACTCTTCAATCTTCATCGGTAATTGCAGATCAACCGAGTTCTAGAGAGAGAAACAGAATTCTAGAGAAAGATGGTGGAAGAAATAATGAAATCGGAGGAGCAGAAGTTGATCGATGTCAACAAGCACAGGGGTGTTCGATCAGATGGAGAAGAAGATGAACAACTGGAAGAGGGAGAGATTGTCGGTGGCGACGCGGATACCCTATCGTCTTCCTCTTCTTCCAGGCCTGGTACGGCCATAGCTCAGCATCCGCTTGAGCATTCTTGGACTTTCTGGTTCGATACTCCCTCTGCTAAGTCCAAGCAAGTCGCTTGGGGTAGTTCCATGCGCCCTATCTACACATTCTCCTCTGTTGAAGAGTTCTGGAGGTATCATTCTATATCTCCTTGACGTTTCTTGACACGATTAATTACGTTATCTCTATTATATCACGAATAAAATTTAAAACGGAAACTGCAACCAATTTCTGAAAGAGTTCTTGAACTAGGGTTTTAACTTTTAACTTCATCTCTTCGGCTCTTCGAGCGTTTCATTTCATGCGCTGTTTTCGATTGCAATGTTAATAATAATAATAATAATAATATAAATAATAATCCCTTTTTAATGTTTCAAGAAAGTTTGAAATATGAAATGAATCAGTAAGACATGATTCTTGCCTTAGGGTTTCACGAACAAAATTTGTGCTCATCTGTATAATTCCTACGGATGCTATGAACCATACGATTCAAATGGTCATTTGATTCTATACATTATGTTTAATGATATCTTTGAATTTAGTCTTTACAACAACATACATCGACCAAGCAAGTTGGCTCAAGGAGCCGACTTCTACTGTTTCAAGAATAAAATCGAGCCTAAGTGGGAAGACCCTGTCTGTGCTAATGGCGGAAAGTGGACTATGACCTTTACCAAAGCAAAATCCGACACCTGTTGGCTGTATACGGTATTTCTCCATTGCTCTTTCTTCTTTCATCATCCATGAGTTTGATCAATTCATACTCTTTCTTGATGTAAAACAGTTGCTAGCAATGATTGGAGAACAGTTTGATCATGGAGATGATATATGTGGAGCAGTTGTAAATGTTAGATCAAGGCAAGAAAAAATAGCTTTGTGGACCAAAAATGCTGCCAATGAGAGTGCTCAGGTATTATTTTTAGACTATAATTTTGTCTGTGTGTTATTTTTGTGATGAGATGAGATATATTGGATTATTTTGCAGCTAAGCATTGGGAAACAATGGAAGGAGTTTATTGATTACAATGATACCATAGGCTTTATATTTCATGTAAGTGATTTAGTTCTCATTTTCTGATCCTAATATTTGGGGGATTTGATTTGTTTTTTTTGAGTTATGTTTTGTGTTATGTTGCAGGAAGATGCGAAGACTCTTGATAGAAGTGCTAAAAACAAATACACAGTATGAGGTGTGTCTATGTTTGTCTAGTGCCTAATATGGAATGAATCTCTTTTGTATTGATGAATATACTTGAATCTTGACTATTTTCATTACCGATTTATGCTACAATTCTGCAAGGAGTTTATCCTATCCTATGGTTAGTTTTTTTGGGTATTATGATGTTAAAAGAAAAGATTTGTAGTGATGAGGAGTTTGAACATTTGGGAATTGAAATGAGTAAAAAAAACTTGTAGCAACTCTCTTTTTTAACACCCTACATTTGGTTTTTGTTTATATATTTGATAAGTTAGTGTAATTTTTAACTTTTTTTGTGATTAAAGATGTGCTTTTTAGTGCTAGAAGTGATTAATCTTGAATCCATTGCACCATTTTTAACACCAAAAAATAGTTTTTTGTTTCTAATTTGTCGGATTTAAAAGATAACCCTTTTATAGTTATTAGACTAAAAACAATCAGATTTAAAAAACACCAAAAAATGGTTAGGTTGTTTTGGGAATTGTTTTGAGTTGTTATGATTTAGATTTGATTTTGATAAGGTTTGAAGTTTTTAAACATACAGAAGAATGTCTTAGAAGATGAAAGAGTATAGGCAAATCCATCGTTTTATATGGTCTTCTGGATAGTCAGTTTTTTTAAAAGCTGGTTTTGATTTAACCTATTAAAACTGATTTTTTAAATTAAAATTTGAGAAATCCGGTCCAAGTTCATTTTTAATTTTTTGTTTTAAAATTCGGTTTTAAATAATCTGATTATTTAGGGATGAACATGTGTCATTTTGGATCGGTTTTTGGCTAAAAACCAAACCAAACCGTAGAAAGTCGGTTTTTCGGTTTTTAAACACATATAGGTTTGGTTTTTACATGGATCGGTTTTCCGGGTTGGGTTAATGGGTTTTTGGTTTTAAATTGAGGGTTTATGAGCTTTTTTTTTTTAGTTCAAACCTAGTGAAAAATACGTTGCGATAAATAATATTGTATCTACTTTAAATATACTAAAATAAAGAGTACGAATTCTAGTATTATAAAAGCATAAAAGTGTTTAAAAGATCAAAGTTTAACACCGTTAACAATTTGTTAAAATAAACATAAAGTATTAAAGAGATAAAGTTTAGAATTAAAAGTTTAAATCATAATATAAATAATATATGTGGGTCGGTTCGGTTTTTATGGGCGGTTTTATACGTCAAAACCGAACCAAACTGTTATATTTCGGTTTTTGTAAAATTCAAACCTAAATCGTCGGTTATTGCTTTGGTTTCGGTTTCGATGATGTCGGTTTTTTTTTCTTCGGTTTTTCGGTTTGGTTTTTGCTCGTCCCTATATTATTAGATTTTTGGAAATCCAGTCCAAATCCATCGGTTCTGTTGTAACAAATTCGATTACTCAAAAATCGGTCCAACCTTTTTGGTTTCTAAAATAGGAATGTCAAATACCTTGGCTTTTGAATGCTTAGATCTATTTATTTCCTAGTTTTTATGCTTTTGGTCCCTTTTTGGGTTGGTTGATGAGTTAAGACATTGTAGGGCATATACTTTTATATATGAGTATGTTATGAGGTTCTTAAGCATAAAGCTGTAAGATTTAT
Organism: Lactuca saligna; assembly: GCF_052625555.1. Lineage (NCBI taxonomy): Eukaryota > Viridiplantae > Streptophyta > Magnoliopsida > Asterales > Asteraceae > Lactuca > Lactuca saligna. The sequence continues at coordinate 32,629,359 of NC_136420.1, forward strand.
GGGTTTTTATGGTCACATGCATGTATTAAGTTACCTATTAAGTCCTTTTTAGCTTTAAGAGCTTCATTAAGCCATACATGCACGTAAAGTTAACAACTTTACGTGATTACCCAACTCAAGGAAGTCAGAGATATGTTTTGGAGCAATGTATTAATGGATTAAGGGTTAAAGATGGAAGATGGCTGAATGGGGAAGTACGTTGGGCGTACAAGCCGATATGCGCCACGTACAAGCCCTAAAGCGTGTATGCTTAGCGTACAACTGAGTACACCCTGCGTACTCAGTCTGTTGGACTTTGGATGTTTGGGTTTTGGTTTGGGCCATATTTTGGGCTTAGTTGTTTGGGCCCTGTTGGGCCATCATGTTTTGGGCAGATAATTATTTTGAGAAGGCCCACAATGTGATTTAGGCCTACTTTGGAAAATTGGGTCAGATTTGGGCCATGGATGATTAACTCTGAATTGGGGCTTTTGGATTGTAGATTTGGGGGTAAATGGGCTTTTTACCCTAAGTATGGAATGATGTTAATGGATTGGAATCCACTTGTTAATTGGATGTTATTTGGTATTGATAGCTCGGGGATTCGTCAAACCAACAGCCAAAGATCTTTCTGTGTGATTCAACAGTTAGATGTGAGTTTCCTCACTGTGTTTAGCGGGTCGAAGGCATTAATGCCGGCCATGATTATGCTATGTTAGGGTGCTAGATGTATGCGTGACTCTTGCAAGTGTTATGTACTTGTATGCTTACCAGGTGGGGCACGCTGACCATTTTGTATATCATGTATCTTTATGATTATTGCATGTGTATGTGTTTATTTGATATATGATATACTTAGAAGTAAACCGAACATCTCTTTTAGAAACCAATGATATCGTCATCCCATGACGTGCCACATCCTCTCTGATATAAATCTCAACCAACTTCTCAGCAGAAATACTCTCTTGAATTGAGATGAAATGCACGCTCTTGGTCAAACGATCCACGAAGACCCAAATCGAATCGACTCCGTGCACAGTCCGAGGTAGCTTCGTGATAAAATCCATGGTAATATATTCCCATTTCCATGCAGGAATCTCCAACGGTTACATCTTTCCTTGAGGTTGTTGATGCTCGGACTTGACTCTCCTGCAAGTCAAACACCCCCCATATACCAGGCCACATCTTGCTTCTTGTAGGGCCACCAATAATCAGGACGAAGATCCTTATACATCTTCGTCGTCCCAGGATGAATGGATAATCTAGACTTGTGTGCCTCCTCCATCAGAACTTGACACACACCACTACTACAATACAGAATCCAAACCTGTTGATGTAGAGTCAACAATCCACGACTATCATAATCAAAGGAAGCCACGTGAACCACAATACACTCATTCTTTTGGTGCTATTCCTTCATAGCCTCAAACTGTGTCTCACGAATCCGCTCCAACGATGGACTAATCACGATCATCCTCAAACATATGTCTCTGATCGGAGTCGTGACCGCGTTGCGGCTAAGAGCATCGGCCAACACATTGGCATTCCCCGGGTGATAAAGGATCTCACAATCATAATCCTTCACCATATCAACCACCAGCGTTGCCTCATATTTAGATTCAGCTGATCCATCAAATACCTCAGGCTCTTGTGATCCGTGTCAATAGTACAACGGACCCCATAAAGGTAATGTCGTCGAATCTTAAGGGAGAAAACCACGACCCCTAACTCCAAATCATGTGTTGGATAGTTCGCCTCATGAGGCCTCAACTACCTTGAAGCGTAAGCGATCATGCGACCCCTAGGTATCAACACTGCCCCAATCCTGTGATTGATGCATCATAATAAACCACAAAATCCTCAATACTCTCTGGCAGGTTCAGAATCGGTGCCTTGCAGAACCGCTCTCTCAAGGTCTCAAAAGCTGCCTGCTACTCAAGCCCCCAACGAAATGTAACCGACTTCTTTGTCAACCGGGTCAATGAAACAACTAACTTGGAGAAATCCTGGATGAATCTCCGATAATAACCTACTAAACCAAGAAAAATCTGAATCTCAGATGGAGACCTCGGAACCTATCATTGAATCACAGCCTCCACCTTGGCCGGATCGACCAGAATACTATACTGATTGACAAGGTGCCCCATAAACTGCACCTCATGCAACCAGAACTCACACTTGGAGAACTTTGCGAAAAATCTCTCCCTCCTCAAAGACTCCAACACTTCCCTCAAGTTCTCCTCGTGTTGCTCATGTGTCTTGGAATAAACCAATATATCATCGATAATACAATCACAGACCGATCCTGCATCGGTCTGCACATGCGGTTCATGAGATCCATGAACACGTCTAGAGCATTGGTGAGCCCAAAGGGCATCACTACGAACTCATAATGACAATAGCGAGTCCGAAAAATTGTCTTCTACACATCCTCATCCCTAAACCTCATCTGATGATAACCCGATCGCAAATCAAACTTGGAGAACATAGATGCACCCTGAAGCTAGTCAAAATGATCATCAATACTCGTGAGTGGATAACGGTTCTTCATTGTTACCTTATTAAGCTCTCGATATTCAATGTACATGTGATGAGACCCTTCCTTTTTCTTAACGAACATGATCTAAGCTCCCCAAGGTGAAATGCTCGGTCGAATGAATCCTTTGTCTAACAGCTCCTGCAGGTGGAGCCAACTGGTACGGTGCTTTGGCTATCAGAGCGACACCAGGAACCAAATCAATCCTGAATTCAACTCGCCTCTCCGAAGGCACCCCAGGAAAATCCTCTGGAAACACATCAGGATAATCCCGCACAATCAGCACATCATCCATGGTCGCCTTACCCTTATCCTGGGTATCCATAACATAGGCGAAATAACCAGAACAACCCTAATGAAAATAACATATGGCCCTCGCTGCTGAACACAAAATCGGCCCACGTTGAGATCTCTCCCCATGAACCACTAACTCTCCCCCACTTGGGGTCCGAACCCGAACTAACTGCTTCTCACAATTAATCACTGACCCATTAGGGTTCAACCAATCCATACCCACAATAACCTTATTCCGACGCAGAGGAATGGGAACCAAATTGACCGGATACTGCTCACTGAATAACTGGAGAGTACAACCCCGATGAACCCTCACAACCTGAATATACCTATCATCTGCAATACCAAAATAAAAATATTGTTCAAGAGGAATGATCCTAAGATAAAGCACATACATATAAGCAACAATTCAATATAGATAAAGATAAGAGAAAGATACATACCTTTCACCACATCTGGTGTCGCACAAGCCTCCTCGGCTGTCAAGTGGAAACCCCTGCTCTTCACCACAGGTGCATCTGCCCGGCCCTGGCGACCATCAGTAATCCGAAGAGTTGTAAGAGCCGGTACTGACGATGGTCGTGCTACAACTAAACTCGGACAATAGGCCTTCTTATATCCCCTTTAATTACAGTGAAAGCAAATCAAATCAGATACAGTGGTGGCGGTGGTGGTAACAGTACAATCCATGCTAATATGACCTGTCCGACCACACTTGAAGCAGCCAAAACAACCAACCCTGCATGCTCCCTCGTGCACCATGCCACACTTGCCACAATGGCTAGGCCCTAATGGCCTCTCGATCTAGAATCAAATACCTAGGGTCTATGGGCCCAACCCTTAGCACTCGACATATAATCTGGCTTCCTCTTCTTCTCCATCTTCATGTCAATCTCCCTCTCCCTAGCTCTCACTATCATATCCTTCAACGTCTTGCAACTGGATCGGCTCACAAACTGCCAAATGTCACTCCTCAACATCTCATGGTACCAGACCTTCTTCATCTCCTTAATCTGCCATATACCGCGGAACGAAAAGTTCCCTATCCCAGAACATTGTGATGATCCCAGTCACCGTCTCAGTAGTATGGTAGAGATCCTGAAACTCTCGTGCCAACCGTTGTACCTCAATCATCGATGCGAACTCAGCATTAAACTTGGTCACAAAATCATCCCAGGTCATCGAATTAACCACAACATTACCAACAGAGCGTCCAACGTCCTTCCACCAATCTCGTGCCCTGTGCTTCAGAAGATAGGAAACAAGTATGACCTTTTCCCCCTCTGGGAAACTATTGGTACGAAAGGCGTTAGCAACATCCATTAACCACCTCTTGCTTGCTATAGGGTCCTTCGTCCTATGATAATCTGGAGCTCCACATGCCCAAAACTCCCTGAAGGTCAATGAATGCACACCAACCAAGGCCACCATAGTTAGAGCGAAAGGCACTTAACCGCTCATCCAGAATCTCCAGAATGCCCTCCTAGACCATACCAAAGATCACAGGAGTCTCCTTGAGAATGCAACGCGTAATCTCAGACGAGATGAACCCCCTAGTCTGATTATCTAGCGGTCCAACTCCAAAACCTGAACCCGAGCCCTCTCCAGCACTAGAACTGCCTACATGCCTGCCTCGCAATGTCACTGTACTGAAAATAGACCATATAAACCATCAGAATAAGCATCAGAGTACATCGAGGGATCACAGTCTCTACAAGCTTCCCGGTTTCATCGCAACCCTCCTTGAATCGAGTACGCATCATCTGCTTCCTGTAGTACATGCCCATACTACCTTCCACATCTATCCGTACTTTCATCATTGTTTTGACTCCACCAAATCACTTATTCCATACAACTTCCCTTCACAGATAAGGCTCCCATCACTAGATCTCATCCTAGGTTTTTCTAGGGCGAACTCCACACCACTCTCCGCCATCAGTTGCAGAAGGAACTCCCATTAACTCCCCCTAGCTAGTTCACAAATACTAATAAATATTACTAAAACCAGATAATTCTTCGAATGATAGGTCTTACACTACAATGGTTGGACTCAAACAAGAGTTACATAATAGAGTTAAAACCTAACCTTCTAAAATTATTTAGTTCCCATAATGTGTAGCTTAGCATATTCGCTTACTAGTTAGCTGAAGTTAGTAAGAAATCCTAAAAGCATAAAGCAAGCAACATTCGAGCATCAAGTATCCAGAACCAAACATCACCTAATCAGGCCATCCTACCACTGACAGATCAGTACTAGCATCCAAGTCTACAAACTGATACAATAGGCATATAAAGGCATCTCTCCTAGCATTCTATCATGAAAAAGAAATTATGTAGATCCTTAGCCCCAACTAGAATGCGATTCACAAATTCACATATCAAACCATATCAGATAACATGTATGGCTATTTTGGGATAACTTGAGCTCAGCTGATTGCATACACCACACCCTTTCTTGTATTTGAAAACTCTTTTCTTGAAAATACATTTCTTTTTGAAAAACTTTACCAAAACCTCAGTTTGAGTTCAGATACACGGGAGAGTATGTCCGAATCCCTCAAACCAAGTGTAACGTCCCAAAAATAAGACCATAAAATTTCATTTTTAATCAAATAGAAACAGTGCTCCAAACATTATCCATACAAGTTTAACAAAGTAATTGTATGAATATTGTTTCAAATCATAGTAAATCATAAAATGCGGAAACATGTGGTGCGTGCCCTACAATCATCCGGAGCTCCATTGTTTGAAAAGCGTAGTACCTGAAACACAAACTGAAAAACGTAAGCACAAAGATTAGTGAGTTCCCCCAACATACCACATACAACACAAACATACTATCAGGCATATCTGGGTGCCCGAACTACCCTGACGAGCATATCTAGGTGCTCGACCTACCCTTTCAGGCATATCTGGATGCTCAAACTACCCTTCCAGGCATATCTAGGTACCCGATCTACCCTGCCAGGCATATCTGGGTGCCCGACCTACCCTGCCAAGCATATTTGGGTGCCCAACCTACCCTCTAGTCTATTTCAACTGGTTACGGGGTCTATTTCACCCATACCACTACCACATAATAGCATACATAAATCACAAGATCATCAAGCAATACGTGAATGATGATAATTATCATACAGACAACTATCATACTATGCAATAAATAAAGAGACGACCTTGGTGCCTTTGAACTGCAACATTCACGAAGGGAGACTCACCTCGAAAAGCTGAATCTCTCATAAAGAAATCTCTAGATGCTGCCCTGACAACTCCCGAGCTATCAATGCAAAATAACAATCAATCAAGATCCAATAACCCATCTTAGGGTAAAAGGACCATTTTACCCCTAGCCTAATTGCATAACGACTAAGGCCCAAAACCATAACATAAAAGGTCCATCACTATATAATCTTCCAAAGTCCTTCAGTGGTCCACTTATGACCTAATTTTCCAAATTGGGGCCAAATTCCTCTAATGGGATTTATCCTAAAGCTCAAACATAAACATAGCCCAAAACCTGATTTCATATGGTCCACAATATCCCACAGAAACAAGGTCCAAGAAAATGGCCCAAGGAAAGCCCATTGTTTGGTCGAACGTTGGGCGTTCACTTGTGGAACGCTGGGCGTTCGTCACCAGTCAACAGACCGTGATCCCCAGCCAGAACGCTGGGCGTTCCGCGACCCAATGCTGGGCGGTCGCTCACTGATGCCAAAAAGTGCTTATTAAGCACTTAATGCCTAAAGCCACACGACCAGAACCTAGATCCAAGTCCTAAAGATCATCTAGAACCATAAAGTCACTGACTTGGTGGCTTTGCATGCCCTAAAAGGTCCCAACTTCAAGGTATAACATTTAACTTCCATAAAAATGGCTCAATCTCATGCATGGGACTTATACAAGTCTAAAGATGCAAACTTTATGAACCTAAAACATCATAAACACCAAGAAAAGCAACTCAAAGATTCTTGAGTGATCATAACTACAAGATCTCAACCATGGGACCAAAAAGGGATCAAAATCCATAAAAACTTAGATCTAAGCTTCTAATGAGCAAGGTTAGAGCTTTATACCTTAAATGTGCTGCAAATGGAGCAGAGAACCAAGATCTAAAAGCTCTTACTTGAACTACCACCTTGCACCAAGTTTCTCTTCCTTGAATGAGCTTAAAACACACACCAAAACACACACAATGAGCTCCCAACACACAAAGAGGCTCTAGGGTTTCGAGATTAAGGATTGAGGCTATGGAGGCTGGAAATGAGGCCAACACTTGGGACTTAAGTTGTTTAAATAGGGTCCAAGACCTTAAATTAGGGGTTCCATCTGATCATACGAACACCCCACGTTCCCAAATCCTCCCGCGTCCACATTTCCCATGTACACCATGCGTACCTACCTTGTATGCCATATGTACTTGCTTTTGGCCCAACACTGCTCTCTCTTCAAATGGTCATAAGTTTTGCATCCTTTATCCATTTTCAACGTTCTTTATATCCACGAAAATATGGTGAAAGCTCTTCACTTCTAACAACTCACCTTCATCTTAAAACGTCACAAATAAAGCCCAAAATCCACAAAAGAATGAATTATCAAATTTCGATTCTACCCTTGACCTCCAAAGACATAATCGAACACTTGGATCACATAAACCATAACACCCACACCCGAGAAGGACCATATTCTTCCTTTCCCAAGTCCCTAAGCCTCATGACCACTGAAGATTGGGCCGTAAACCCGAATAAAGAAGCAAATTGGAAACTGAGTGTTACACCAAGGATCTGATACCAAATTGTAACGTCGCAAAAAGAAGACCAAAAATTTTCATTTTTAATTTAATAAAACTAGTATTCTAAAACATCACCAATACAATCCAGATATAATAAGTGAATCAAACATCATATCAAATCAAAGCACACACCACCTCGTTCCGAATTTTGTGATTTACTCTGATGTGAGATGATGTTTAATACACTTAGTTTATCTTAATTGTATTGATGATGTTTTAGAACACTGATTTTATTAAATTAAAAATGAAATTTTTGGGACGTTGTAGCCTAGGCCCAATCAGTTATCACACTTGAATGCTAACATGCAACGAGTCCAATCGGTCATTAGATAGGAATACCCAGGGTTTGTTAGCCTATCGTCTCAACCCAACCGATATTCTCGAGCCTTTGTGCCTACAACTTAAAGCCGGCCCTGCACCGCGTATCTTGGCCTATAGCACAAAGTAGGACCTCCTCAACCCACTACCACCATATGTCGACATATAAACAATCAAGGATCAAGTAGGCATATAATACATGCAAACATCAATCATACATCTCACTACCGCCTACTAGTCCTCTTACAGCCTGCTACCAGCTAACCTCTATGAAATGTGTAACCATAAGTAACCAGATGTAAGATAGCAACCCGAACATATGATCCTACTCTAGAGCCACAGGAAAACAAGGAACATGAACTAAAAGCCTATATAAAGAGTTATCAAGTATCCTACATGACTACCTACATTCCCTAGGGCACTCCACTAGATGGTAACTAGTCTACTAACACTCTAACCATAATATTATTACAACATCCTATCATATAAGGATATATACACAGATCTAGCAGATCACTACAACACATATCATATAAGGATACATAGCCAACAATCCAAGGAATGCATAAATGTATATACTAAGAGGTGATATAGACACCCAAATATGTGATCCTACTCTAGAGATACCACTAAAAAAGGAACATGCAAGAAATCCAAGATTAAGAGTCCTCAATCTATCTTGTGTGACTACATATATCCCTTATGATATCCCTCCACTAAAAGATAACCAAAACTAGTGGGTTGACATTGGTGCCTTCGAACCACAGTACAATGAGGCAAACCTCACCTGAATCGAAGAATTATGAAACACTATGATATGATCACTTTTTTGCACTGCTTGCACTGATAAATCCACTAACACTAGAACTGGATAGAATCTTAATCACCAGTTAAACCCTCAAGTTTGACCTAAAGTCAAACTTGGTTAGAAAGTCAACAGTCAACTGAAGTCAATAAAAGTCAAAGTCCAAGGTTGCCTGAGTATGCCCTGTGTACTCAACTTATGCACAACGTATGTGGTTCAGGCCTAGTATACCCATTGTACTTCTAGGTATGCCCAACATACGCAAGCTGGCTCCAACATTTCCATTAGGCACTTTATCCCTTAAGACCTTACGTACAAAGCTCATATCTACATCTAAATGATGTCCTAAATCATAAAGTTTCCAACTTTATAAACTTGCATGGATAGAAAGGGTTCAAATCCAGAACCCTAACTTGTCATAATATTCTAAGCTTCATAACACATGCATGAATGTAAGAACAAGACCAAGATCACATTTTTATGACTTAACAGCCTCATATAAACCTAGAAATTCACCTCACGAGATTTGGAACAACCCACATTCAAATGGACCAATTTATGGTGTAAAAGGACATAAATTTAACACATTAAACTATATCTAAGGAAACATTCATAAAGCTTCTAACTTTATACCTTCTGGAGATGAATGAGAGAGTGTAACATACCGATGTTCAGGTACTTCTAAATGATGGGTTTTGAGCATTCTAACACTTCCTAAGTGTACATGCAACCCTAATAACCTTGGATCTATGTTTGTCTAATTATCATGCAAAGTTGAATTCCAAGGCTATATTCCTATCTAGCATACATGGGGAACAATTTTAACTTGAATGATAAATAGAATAACTTACCTTGTTGTTGCTTGTGTTCCTTGAAACCTTGTGAGCCTAGCACCCTAAGTGTGATGCCTCAAATGCTTCACACAACACCAAATGCTCTTGGAAAAACTTATGAGAGAACACACACTTCTTGAAATCGGCCAAGCCCTCTTGTTTCCTTAGTGTAGCCGATTTTGGTGGAGAATGAGATCCTTATATAGTGTTGACACATCTAGGGTTACACCATGTAAACCCTAATGTGTCATGACTCTTCATTTCCATGACCCATGGGTTTGTAACTCCCATGGAGCATCCTATGGGTAGAACCCAACTTGATAATCCATGGAGCCTCTTAGCCCACTATACAAGATATGGATGATTTACATAATCAACCCATATATTTAATTAGTTCTCTTTTGACCACTTAATTAATTCTAAATTAATTATTGATCAAACTAATCAAATAATATTATTAATATATTAGAACTTATAATATATTAATAATCTCCAAGTGTTATTTCTCTCATTTAGTCTATCCAATTGCATGGTGCCATGCAACCCAAATGGACCATGCCGGGTCGGGTCAAGTACATACCAGAAATAGTTATGGACTCAGACACCTTACCCAACACTAAATACATCCCTATAATTCGATTTCATGCCAATTGGTTAAGTTGTAACACCCTTGGGTATAATTGAGGATTGGACACACCATGTTGGAGGCACTAGCACGACGTGTCCAGATATGTGAAAGCGTGGGTTTCATTTTGGGCAACACAATGTGTTCCTCTTGAAACACGATGTGTTGATGGCTAGAAAGAAACCCTAATTTCCCGAGTTTTGCTTCATATTTAAAGGAATGAGGAGGCTAGGGTTTGTTCAACTTTAGCCCCCATCAACCCCTTAAGCCTGAAAGTAACCCTAATCATCATTCCCTCCCATTTTCGAAGCTATCTTGGTGTTTTTGAAGCTAAGTAAGGAAGAAGGTTGAAGAAGGAAGCAAATATCCAGAAAGCAATCCCCATTCTTCAGTTTGACACTCTTCTGGACCTTTTTAAGTGTTCAGGACCCAATTTTTATCATATAAAGTTGTTAGATCTTGATTTTTGTCCCTTTTTCTTCTTGTTCTTGAATGTTGAAACAATTAGATCTCATAAAGTTTGCAACTTTATGAATCTCCAGGTCAAGGTGACCTATTAGTGTCTTGGATTTGGCCTATAATCGAGTTTTGATGCCATGCATAAAGATTAGGTCATAAATTCTCATTTTGACCTAATATGGGTCCAATACATGCATTAGACATGTATGTCTAAAAAGTAGCAACCTTTGGGATGGTTTAGGTATTAGAATCTCTTATAGAAAGAGTGGACTTCATACCTTAAAGATTAAGTGTGTATTGGTTAATACCTTGCATTATCAAGCTTATGATTTGGGTTTTTGGACCTTTTTGGTAGTCCCAATGGATAAAGTTGGAAACTTTATCCTTCTTAATCACATTTTGCTGTAGATCTGAGCTTTAGAGCTCTTAGAGTCGAAGAGGCAGCTAAATGTATTAAGCTATTGGAACTCAGGCAAACACGACGTGTTTGGAAGTCAACACGACATGTTTTCTGAGGTTTCCCTGACTGTTTGGATGCTAGTGGAACATGGTGTGGCTAAGGGGAACACGACGTGTTGGGTCAACATGGACTGTTGACCTTGACCTTTGACTTTGACCAAATTAGAACTTAGGGGTATTTTGATGGAATTGGTCACTTGGTGGAAATAGTTATCAGTTAGAGAGCTTAGCATAGGAGTCAGACCTCATCAGTTGTGTTCAGTCTGCGAGGTGAGTTTTCTTCACTATACTTTTAGGTCAAAGGTACCAAGGCCGGTCCTTTTTGGATTGTTATCCTAGTTTATCGCATGTGGTATGTTGTAGTGATCGATTAGATCTGTATCTTGGAATATGTGATTATGATATGCTTGTGATTTGTTAGGTCTTTATAATTGTCTGTATATGTTAGCTAGAGTTTGATATGATATATATTGATATGTGATGGTGTGTGGTTGGTATTAAGGCGATCCTTCTTTGTGCTGAAGGCCAACATACCAAGGGTGTCCTGGGTAGACTGATGGGTAGTGGGGTGTACCAGTCAGGCCGAAGTCCCGAAGAACGTTCCAGATAGGCTGAAGTCCTGGTGTGGTGTAACACTCATGCTGTAGCTTATGTGGGCGTACCAGGTAGATTGTAGGCCGACGGGGAGTTCCAATAAGAATGAAGGCTATGTATGCATGCTGTTTGTTGTTCTTGTTATGATTATGTGTGGTGTTGGTATTTTGGGGAAACTCACTAAGCTTTGAGCTTACATTTTTGGGTTATGTTTTAGGTACCTCAGATGATCGTGGGAAGGTAAAGGCGTGATCGTACACCTCCTCATGTTTTGAATTATGATTTTGGGAAGACTCTGATATTAAAAAAAACTAAGTTGTAATCAATGATGATTTTTGCGATGGTTTTAGAAGTTTAAACTTTTCGTGAAATTTATGGATGATACAAGTTGGTATCAGAGCCTTGGTTTGAGTGAATTGGATGAACACTCATGTGAATCCAGTCTTAAACTAAAGAAAAAGATTTTTCAAATAATTTTCAAATAGTTTTCAAAATAATCAAGGAGTATGCGGCGTGTACGATCTGCTAGAGCTAGTAATTAGACCCCAAATTACCATCCAGTTATTTGAGATTATGATTTGATATGTTAGAACAACATGCTAGTAATTGGATAGGGATCTTCAGGAATGGTATGATAGAATTGCTTGATTTAAGATGCCTTATCTCTTATAGAACCCTTGATTGATTGTTTTCTGAGTCCAACCTTTGTAGGATTGAGTCTTTTAGTCTAAGATTGTTTAAGCTATGAGACATGTGATTGTATTCTTATGATAGTTATCTAGCACCAAAGAAGGGTCGTGTGGCAATTAGTGGTAGGATGAGTTGCATGGGGTCAGACGGCCAGTCTCGAGATGTGTAGTCTTCCTCTAGGATGTGAGGATCTCGTATGTGATCATGATAGTATTTATTGTTAGGGTTGTTGTGATGATCCTCTGAGACAAATACGGGTAAGTGTGGAAGGTAGTATGGGCCCGTACTACTAAAAGCACAGGACCCGTATGCATATCAAGGAAGTCACAAACCTTAGGGATTTGTTGGGAGTTGGTTCCCCTGTTATGATATGCATGTTATCTGATATCTCCATGGTGTATTTTCATTATGGTGACGACAAGACGATTTGTGGCTGGATCTGGATCGGGATCAAGAGTTTGTAGGCGGGGTGGTCCAGTTGTGTCTGAGGATAGGATTAGGGAGATCCTCCATGAGGAGATTGTGGCTATTATATGGGGTCAGATACCGGAGCTTTTTGGCTCTATTAAGACCGCGATGATGGAGTTCTTTGATGAAATATATGTTGCTTTGTCTACTGCTGTCACACCCCCAAACCAAGGATGGCAGAAACGTCCGGGGGTGGAGGACTTCATGTATAATATCATAACCACAATTGCAATAGTAATTTAAGCAAACACAACCAACATATATATAATTGAAAGAGTTACATCATTGTATGAATTACATGTTTCCAAATCAATTACAATATGCTGACAAAATATGAAATGTTGACGCCTTAACGTCCCATCCTCAAAATGCACTTGAATACCTATTTAGTGATTTCCTAAGAATACAAGTTGTTTGAAAAAGTGTCAACACAAAGGTTGGTGAGTTCATAATCTTTTGTTTTGTATAGATAAAATCCTCTCTCTTGTAAATGTAATGTTTGTTCCAGAAAAATCCGATATTTTCCTTAAAATGTGTAATGTAGTCTTATATCGAAAGACCGAAATGTATAAGTAACCTTTCTTATAGAAAATATTGTAAGTTTAAATCGACATAAACACGTTTGATTTCAATGAAATTCCAGTAAATTCCTATGTTTGTTAATACTTTCTGTGAGTTATTATAACCATGCTATGACCTAGTTGGCCTGAAATGATGTTCTTCAGGCATCAGAATTGTTATGACATTAGTCACCCCAGACCTGTCGGTCTAACTGTTGCATGCAGTTAAGGTGTGGGTTTGTCAAACCCAATATAGATCTATATACAACTATCACGCTCTCCCTCCAGGAGACGCTGGTTACAATACATGACTTATTGGTAAATGTGAAGCGAATGTCTCACAAAGTCATTAACGAATTTACGTGTAATGTAATGAAAATCCCTTTCTGTATAAATGTACCATTTTTGTATGAGTGTGTTATGTAATGTATCATAAACTATACCTATTATAGTTTATCAAAACAAGGGTAGTAGTGGTAATGTACGTAAACTATATTTAACATAGTTTATTCAAATGTTTGAATGAAATGGATGTACTTTGATTATAACAATTTTGTTATCCTTTATATTCCATATATATATATATATATATATATATATATATATATATATATATATATATATATTAAAATCTATTTATTAACTGATTCATGTCTATATACCGAGACAAAATTTCATTTATTTGCAATAACATACATTCACATAAAGATATACACCTTGCTCGACATGTTACAAGGTGAAATGAAATTGTTAGCATTTTTCTATTATCAATAGTTTCTATTACTGTTCTTAGAAAATTTATAGAAAATTCATAACAGATCTAAATCAGAATCCGTAAATTTTGGTAGTTTGTAAAATTAGTCTAGTTTGTTCATAAATTTTCCCATGATTTTTAGTGACCTCCAACTTAGGTGAAAACATCCGTAAACACAGACTGATCCAGATTGGTTCTTTAAATGATAGACAATTTTGTAAAAATCACCATAAATTGCAGAAAACTTGTATGGAAATGTGCAAGTAGCCATTTTAAAGCTAAGAACTTGAACTACATGCACCTTGTACAGTTTTAAAAACTAAAATGTTTTAGTTGACCAAAAGAATCCGTGAATGGAGTACAACTTTTCTGATGAAAGCTGTTAGAAACATTTAGTTGTGTTCTTGGTGATTTAACTTGTATTCCCCCCCTTAAAACTTAATAAAATATGAAAATATAAGGGTATGAACTCACATTGTGTATTTTGGTGGATGGATGTTGGAGAAGGGAAGTGTTCAACTCAAGAACACTTAGAAGATTTCGTGAAGATTCGAAAATCTAACACAAATATGATGAAGTTTGTGTAAGTAACCCATGAGTTGAGTAGAATGGAGTGTAATAATCACAAGGAGTATGAATTATACTTACCAAGAGTGTAATAAAGCTTGATGATCAGCCTTGGAATCTCGAATTTTTAGAGAGAGAAAGTGAGAGGAAAGTTGTGTTTGATCTTTGGTAAAATGAGAGGATATGAGTGAAGTGAGGAGTGAGGAGTGTTGTTCCAGCTCTAAAAGTGTGGGAAAAGGTTGGAAATGATGAAAAAGTACATTGACATGACCTAGGCATGGTAGAAGGATTGTGGCTGGTCAAGGAGTGGATGTGAGGGGTTGCTTGTGTTATAAGCTAAAGGAAAGTCAACACTCCACCTTTATTACTTCAACCACTAAATCTTGGATAAGATTTGCATTAAAAACGTGATTAATTAAGACATATGGGTCTTAATATGTTAAAATAAAGTTTTGGGTGAAAATCCCACTTTAAAATGATAAAAAACGGGCTTAAAATGCTAAAAATATTGAAAACCGGGCAAAAGTTGTAAATTTCCGAAATTCTGGACGAGAATGCGAGGGTTCGGCTCCTTAGGAGCTTAGAACCGAAGGTGGGGCTCGATTGATCATGGGGACTGAGAGTAGAAGAGAAACCAAGAGAAGGGAAAGAAAGAACCGAAGGTGCGAAGGGAAGGGCCGAAGGTGAGATTCGATCATCAGGCGGGTTTCGGTTCTCAAGGGTTTTGGTCCTCGGGGTTTCGGTTCTCAGGGGTTTCGGTTCTCGGCTGCTTCTCAGTTCCAGGGTTTCGGTTCTCCTAAGGTTCGAATCTTAGTAGGGTCTTGGCTCCTAAGAGGGTTTCGGCTCCTTAAAGGTTGTTTTACTTGCTTTTACCCCGTTTCAAGCCGTTTTTGACCCGGTTAAGGGTCGGGATGGCCCGAAAGACTACGAAAAGTTACGAGAAGTTTTGAGAGAGATTTAAAATAGAGAGAGATAGAGTGAATACGATTAAGAGAGGTTTCGTTTGTGACATGTTTGAGTGTCCGGCTTCGCAAATGCAAGGTCCGTAAACCCCATTAAGCCATGTTTTAGTGTCCTACACACTCCCGATGAGTGTGTAATAATGTTTTATCGCTTTGGTTCATTGTTTAGCACTATCCCGACTAAGGAAAATTAAACACGCGAATTGTCCAATTGATGTTTTCTCATCAAAATAGCGGGTTGTTTAGTAATTACACAATGTAAACCCTAATATACAAGGGCTAATTGAGTCGTCTGATTTGACTTGTTGAATTTGTTTGACTTTGACTTGACCCGAAATTGACTATTGTCACAACTGCTGCAGCCATCGTGGGAGGTGTGATAAGGTGCATGATGGGGCTTGTTGGTCAGGAGGTGTGTGCCACACATGTAGCAAGGAGTGGCACTATGCGAGGGATTGCCGCCGGTCAACCCCAACTCTAAGTACCCGAATTTTCTATCATTGAGATCAGGTTGGCCATGTGAAGGTCAACTGTCCATTTCTTGCTGCCAAGCCGACATAGACGCCAACGCTTGCTACTTTGAGGATTACAGATGGGTGCCAGGGGAGGGCGGAGCCCTCGATAGCTTGAGGTCATGCTTTTTAGCTCACTACTGAGGAGGCCATAGTTGCTCTAGATGTTGTGACTAGTGTGTTTCTATCTACTATCTTGTTCATTATGTTTTATATTATGCTTATATATGTTTCTCTGTTAGGTACGTTTCTAGTGAACCATTTCCTTCTCTAGTGTTGTTTGAGTCGGGTGTGAGTTGGTCATTTGTATCTCGATTGTTCATTAGAGAGTTTGTTATGCCTATCGGGTAGTTAAGGTGTCTGTAGAGGGTTTCCATCACCAACAAACAAGCGGTTTCTATGTCTTCAGTGTATCAGGGTTGTGTATTGGAGATCTTTGGGGTGCCTTATCCAATCAATTTGATCCCTATTCCCATGGGGGAGGTATGCATGATTGTGGGTATGGATTGGCTGAGCCATTTTAGTGCTAGAATTGATTGTCAGGGCCAACATGTGGTAGTTCGAACCCCAAGTGAGGGAGAACTGGATATCTATGGAGAGGGGTCTAGGATGGGTTCAGGGTTTTGTTCAGTGACCAGGGCATGTCCGTATATTCAGCATGGGTGTGCGGGCTACTTGTCTTATGTGGTGGATATGCATTTTAGGGATCAAATTTCGGTTTCAGGGGTTCTAGTGGTTAGGGATTTATTTTATGTATTCCTGGAGGAGTTGCTTGGTGTACCTCCCGAGAGGCGGGTTGAGTTCAAGATTGACCTTATGCCAGGTACGACCTCGATTGCCAAGGCACCGTACCGCTTGGCACCGCCTGAGATGCAGGAGTTGTCATCTCAGCTTCAGGAGATGTTAGGCAAGTAGTTCATAAGACCGAGAAGTTCTCCATGGGGTGCGTCGATATTGTTCGTCAAGAAGAAAAATGGTTCGTATCGGATATGCATTGATTATCGGGAGTTGAACAAGTTAACAGTGAAGAATCGTTATCATCTCCTACATATTAAAGACCTCTTCGATCGGTTATAGGGTGTATTTTGGTTCTCCAAGATGTATAAAAGGTCTGGGTATCATCAGGGTAGAGTGAGGGAGGAGGACGTGGAGAAGACTACGTTTCAAACTCGTTATGGCATTATGAGTTCATGGTGATGCCATTTGGGATCACCAATACGCCTGCTGTGTTTATGGATTTGATGAATTGAATATGCAGGCCGATGCTCGATCATTCCGTTATTGTGTTTATCGATGATACCTTGGTGTATTCGAAGACTAGAAAGCAACATGAGGAGCATCTTCGCGAGCTTCTGGGGGTTTTGAGACAAGAATGACTTTATGCCAAGTTATTGAAGTGCGAGTTCTGGTTATAAGAGGTCCAGTTCCTTGGGAACCTCATTAATTAGAATGAGATTTTGGTCGATCTGGCCAAGATCGAGGCCGTTATGCAGTGGGAGGTTCGGAAATCTTCCTCGGATATCAGGAGTTTCTTGGGTTTAGCAGGGTACTATTGGAGATTCATTCAAGATTTCTCCAAGATTATGGTACACCCTCACTCGCCTGACAAGGAAGGGGGGATTTTTGATGGCGACCTGAGCAACAGTCGTCATTTGAGACTCTTCGATAGAGGTTGTGTGAGGCCTTGGTGTTGACCCTCCTGGAGAGTATTGAGGATTTTGTGGTCTTCTGTGATGCTTCCATCACTGGTTTGGGGGTAGTCCTCATGCGGAGAGGGCGGGTGATTACTTATGCTTCGTGGCAGCTAAAGTCGCACGAGACACAATATCCCACTCATGATTTGGAGTTGCGGACGGTGGTTTTTGCCCTCAAGATTTGGATATGCTATCTTTATGGGGTCTGATGTACTATCTACATAGATCACAAGAGTGTGAGGCATATTATGGATAAGCTAAACCTGAACATGATGTATTTCAGGTGGCTGGACGTAGTCAAGGATTATAGCTGTGAGATCCTTTACCATATGGGTAAATCAAATGTAGTGGTGGATGCCTTGAGCCGCAAGTCGACTGGATCTCCAGTTGGGGTGTCGTGTATGAGGATATCAGTGGATTCCCCACTTATGGGATTAATCAAGGAGGCTTAGGCTGAGGGTGTTTGGGAAGAGAATTGGAAGAAATAGAGGATCAGGGGTGAGATTGTCAGATTCGTCTCGGATAGTCGTGGGTTGTTGACCCGATGTGGTTGGGTCTGGGTTTCGATGTCTGGTGGGGTTAGACAGATTTTGTTGGAGGAGGCTCATAAGTCTTGTTTTTCTATTCATCCAAGGGAAAACAAGATGTACCGGGATCTGAGCTTAAGCTATTGGTGGCCGTGCATGAAGAAAGAGATAGCCTGATATGTGGAGAGATGCATTACCTGCAGGATGGTCAAGGCTGAGCATCAGAGGCCGCATGGCAAGTTGCAGCCTCTGGAGGTTCCCATGTGGAAATAGGACCAGATCTTGATGGATTTTATCACCAAGTTGCTGAAGACGGCAAAGGGTTTTGATGCTATTTGGGTCATCGTGGATCCATTGACCCAGAGTTCCCACTTTCTGGCGATTCGGGAGAGTTCTTCGGCCGAGAAGTTGGCCAATGTGTATGTTCGCAAGATCGTTGATTGTTATGGGATTCCGGTCTCCATTGTTTCAGACCATGATTTTCGATTCACCTCCCATTATTGGCAGAAGTTCCATGAGAAACTGGGCACAAAGTTGTACTTTAACACTGCTTATCATCCGCAGACCGATGACAATAGTAAGGGGATGATACATACCATTGAGGATATGTTTCGGGCATGTGTTATTGATTTCGGTGCCAACTGTGACTACTACCTACCTCTTGCGGAGTTCTCCTACAACAACAATTATCACTCCAGCATTGGTGCTCCACATTTTGAGCTCTTGTAAGGGAGGAGATGTCGTACCCCAGTTTGTTGGGGCGAGGCTGGTCATAGGGTTATGGGACGGACGGAAGTGGTCCTTCAGATTACAGAGCTGATTCAGCAGATCAAGCAGAGACTGCAAAACACTCAGAGTCGGCAGAAGAGCTATGCCGACCATCGTTGATCCGAGTTGGAGTTTCAGGTCGACGATATGGTATTAATGAAGTTCTCACCTTGGAAAAGTGTGATACGCTTCATGAAGATGGGGAAATTGAGGCCCCGGTTTAGTGGACCTTTTTGGGTGATTGTCAGGGTTGGCAAGGTTGCTTACAAATTGGATCTTCTTAAGGAGCTTAGTTAGATTCATAACACTTTCCATGTTTCACAGCTGCAAAAGTGCATATTAGATGTCAAACATCCCGAAAATCATGACCAAAAATTTCTTTTTAAATCATTAATAAAACCATAGCTAACAATTCATCACATAAAACTCATAAGTCATGTATCTCAAAATATCGTAAACAAATGTTGACATATCAAAGTAAAAACATCCCAGGCTAAACAAATGGTTTGTACACTGCAGTCATCCCGAGCTTTTCGCTTTGCTACCGTAAGTACCTGAAACCAAAACTGAAAACTGTAAGCACAAATTCTAATGATGCTCCTCAAATTACCACATACCATACACATAATCATACTACTAGGAGATATGGCCCCCACCTACACTCAAGGAGATACATGTCCCATCCACACTCGGCTAACTAGGAGATATAAACCCCGCTCACACTCGTCTAACTAGGAGATACGAGCCCCATGAGCAATTATCTAACTAGGAGATACAACCCCCTCCCACACTCCGCTGGCTACGAGATACGGGCCCGCCACCTACACTTGGCTAACTACGAGATACGGGCCCCGCCAACACTCGGCTAACTAGGAGATACATACCTCACCAACACTCTGTTGGCTACGAGATATAGGCTTGCGCACACTCGGCTAACTATGAGATACGGGGCCCGCCCACACTCGACTAACTAGGAGATACGGGCCCCGCCCACACTCAACTACTAAACATGCATACAAGTATCATACATGAAACAAGTATAGCCAAATATATCAATTAGTCCAATATACATACTCAAATAATGCTATCAGATACGGGCCCTGTCCACACTCAACTATCTATGAGATACGGGCCTCGCCCACACTCTATGAGATACGGGCCCTGCCCACACTCAGCTAATGATGAGATATGTGCCTTGTCCACACTCACATTCCTAACAACACATACAGGTATCACACAGACAACAAGTATAGCAATCTAACAATCTGACTAATATCTATACTCATGTAATAATGAGATACGGGCCCCGCCCACACTCGGTGTTCCTATCAGGAAAAATTCACTACATGGGCCAACATTGGTGCCTTCGACCCGTTCAAAGCAGGTGAAAACTCACCTCGTACTGTAGACGATCCCTGGCTGCTGGCTGACAGATTCCTGAACAGTCAACATCAAAATAAACCCAATTAATAATCGGGTTCCAATGCATAACCATAAGTCCATACTTGGGGTAAAAAGAGCATTTTACCCCTAACCAAGCTTGGTCAAGAACCAATGCCTAAAATCATACTCTGAAGGCTCAAAAGTCAAATAATCAACCAAGGCCAAATTATGGCCCAATTTGCCAAATTGGGTCCAAACCCCTTACACGGGCCTTGCCCTAAGGACCATCCAAATATCATAGTCAATATAATTATTCTCAGATAGCTCAACATGAATCCAAACACCTAAGCCCAAAAGAAAGGCCCAACTTGAAGCCCAATCATAATTAGGTTTTTCACATAAAATGACGATTAGGTCTAAGTGTTATTACTTAACCCATTTAGGACTTAACCCATTAAGGACCTAATCCATTAAGTCCATCACTCAACTAGGCCATTCATACAATGCAGTCGGACATAATTCAAAATCCCAGTCTAACAGACCAAACGCGGGTCCCGACAAAGCCCAAACTAACTTTCCCAAAACATAAGGTTTTTTCTAAACCCTAGTTAGGGTTTCCAACCCAATCACAAGCCAACTAGGTCCAAGATTAATCTATTGGGCCGATTAGGATTTCACTATGTCGAGCACCACCCACTGCCACCTCGGGCGGTGGTGGTCGACGGCGACTCACGACGGCAGCCACCACCTCACGGTGGTGGTGGGGGTTTTCTTTGATTTTTCTCCAGGTAAACACACCCATACAACATATAATCTTATAGAAAATATACAAACACACACATACACACACACCTTGTAACATATACAACCTCACATAGGGTAGTAGGCGGTGGTTGGAGGTGACAACCACCACTTCACGGTGGTGCTGGGTTCTTTATTGGTTCCCAAACAAGCCAACATTCACCAAACACAAGCTAGAATACTCAGATCAAAATGCAACAATGAAATGCGTACCTATTCTCGGTCACCCTCGTGGTGGCATAAGGCAGCCAAAAAAGAAAGGATGTCCATCGCGACTGCTGCTTGGAGTAATGTCGACGTTTGTGCATCGACAGAAAAAGCGGTGGGGATAAGAATTGTTGCAGGAAAGAACCGGAGGTTGTGTCCTTGCCAAAGAACGACAATAGCGGTCACGCCTCTCAGCTCTGGCGACCCATGTAACATTCTGCGTTGTTCACAATGTCTGACAAATGTGGTGGCGCTTCGATGGCGAAGTAGCGGCGACAACAGGCTCGGTAATGCAGCGGTGGCTGAGGGCACTCCAATATGGCGGTTGTAATAGTAATGTTAGGGTTAGGGTTATACGTATCCAAAAACGGGAATGAAGGAGTGACGGGTTTAAGTCCCGTGTCCCATACAATCTTGATACATATTTGGCACTTCTAGTCCCTCCCATTCATAACCTTTTCAACATTAGTCCAATAATTACCAAGCAACTGCTGCCCTCAGAAATCTTTACAAAGTGGCTCGGAAATTACACTTTAACCCCCAAAATCCCAAAATTATGACATTTAACTCCCATGGATAAAAATCCATAAATTATTATGGATTTAGGGCTTCAATAAAATAACGTAACATATCATTTACATTTCGGGGTTTAGGGATTATTAGTTATTTACTTATTTTTATTTACTTTAAATGGGATGTTACAATTCTCCACCACTTAAATTAGATTTCGTCCTCGAAATCATTCCTTATCATTCCCACCACGCCAAAACAACTTGAACAACACGACCATGACCCAGAGCATACGCCAGCCTTCCCAAGGTAACCAAAAACCAACCCTTGCAGGGTTTATAAACTCGAAAATGAATGAATTCTTGCAATGTGATCACATTACTCAACCTAAAATCTGAAGTCTGGAGATATTTTGACTCCCAGACAGACCACCCATATTGAACCATTGTTGAATCCAACCCACTTGTTTCCCAACTGGCTACTCAACTTCTGATAGCTTGAGGTTCTTACTAGAAAGCAGAATCACAGACCAAATTTCCCTACAGTACACTTATACTTGACAGAAGGCTCAGATAATCCTTCGAGTAGGAAACTCGTCCCTGCAATGGTTAGACTCAGACGAGAGCTACGAAATAAGACCAAATCATATACTGTGAGATTATCTAAAATCATCTGCAAGTGACATGAGATATCCTTTGAGTAACAAGTGACTCCACACTCGAGTTCCAAATCAATAGTATTTCCTTGACTTATGTTGATGTCCTTTACCAATAGAACCATTCCAATTCACGACACCAGAGCTTGAGCTATCATCATAATTGAATCCATTCATAACCCTTGAACCCTTCAATCGATGCCCTCGACATATAGATACCCTGATCCTTAACCTACATAAACAAAAATGCTGAATAAAACACACACGTTACTCGGCTCGAGATCTTACCCAAAATCCAACCTGATGCTCAACTCATAAACCGAGATCCCTAACTCAACACTTGCATTTCACCCAATACCTTTTGTTAACGATAACCCCTCACTAGACTGAGATATAAAGGTTCCCAAACCAACGTTGAGACTACCTATCTCGCACCTGGTCCAACCACCAGGTTCCCAAGAGTCCAAATAACAAAACTATCTAGCCTATGCACCCTTCTGGGTCATACACCCTAACCACTCATTGAATCCTGAAACCATGAATCCAATACCTTGACCCAATGGTCTCTACCAGGTCCCACCTGCATTGCTATAAACAAATGGACCTTTCCTACAGGTCTCACCCAAACTATACCACAGAGCGGCCTTGCCCACAGTTCCCACCCATCTAGGGTTACACATTCCCATCTCCACTTCGGACCCCAATGGTCCTTAACCCATAACTTAGAAACACTCCATGACAATCTTGACTGGCGTGCCCAAGGCACAAACTTATTCCACCATTTTGCTCATATCCACTACCAATGATAGTCTACCTCGAACAGATAAATGCTACGATCCATCGCAATCCCACAAAACTTCTAACCAATCATGATTACCACCCTGGTTTTCATCACTACCTAACCATCTCAATCCCAATGTCCTGAATCAAATTCCTACCAGTCAATAAAAGGCAGCGATGCTCTACAAAACTCTCGGTCGGGGTTCATCCACAAACCTGCTATGCATAACAAGAAAATGCTGACCAAATGTCGGGTGTTTCTCTGAGCTCCCAATTACAAAACCTCGAACTAAATGGTCATTTATGTCGTCTCTAAACTTGACCAGGATGCAAAACTTGTCCTATTTCCACACCCGATCCCATTCCCAAAAAAATTCTGATCGATTCTCCCCCACTTGGATTCAGTGAAGCTCTTTCATCCTATAAGTCTGATGGATTCCCAACCGATCGAACCTCATATAATAGGAACTGCCTATAACCTGCTATTACCAATCTAGCGTTCCATGACTAACCAAATCTCAACGATTTCCCAACTACTAGAATCCGAGAGAATGCTCTTGATACCTTAACCAATCTGATGATCCAAACCACCTCACATGGCACCATGTCATTTCCTTGAGTTCCTATTCCTGCGACTAAGACCTGTAACCCTTGCCACGCACTGACAAACCTCTATTCTAATTTCTATCCTCAAGGAATCATTGAACTCTAACTGACTTCGGTCCATGCAAAAATACAATCCTCTTGACACATCCAATGATCGAACAACTCATGCAACTGAAACCATCATCTTCCTACTACCGTTCCCTTCGCAGCAACGGTGGTGCGTTGAACTCTAAAGTTCTTCTATAGACAACCGTCGATCATACCCGACTGTTGATAGAACCACTGAACCATGACTCCACTGGAGAACTATCACAATAACCCTGGCCAAAGATCCTCCAAGAAACACCCCAGAATTGATCCTGCCAAGGCCCATGATAGAAAATGGAACACACTGGAACCCACTTGACAAAATACAACTCTCTAATGATTCATTGAAGACTTTCTGCATGCATAATGGCATATCACACTTCTTAATAATATAATCCCGATAATAGCAGAAAATCCATCCAAGATGTTGCTTATCCAAATCCCAAGCCAAAAGTCCCACACATAATAAATTCATGATAATCGCCCAGAAGAAAACAGAAGATATCATATCTGCAAAAGTATAATAAGGAATCCCAACCTCTTCCCACCAATCACGTGCCCTGTCCTTTAGGAGGCAGGAAGCAAGTTGGACATTGTACCTCTCGGGACAACGAATGGTACGAAAAGTGTTGGCGACAACTGCCAACCATCTGCTGCTAGCAATGGGGTCCTTAGCCCCATGATAATTTGGAGCTCCATGAGCTCTAAACTCTCGAAACATCGACGTGCGCATCCTTATCATGGCCGCCGTTTCGGTGCGAAATGTACCCAACCTCTCATCACAAATCTCTAAATTTCCCTCCTTGATCGTACGAAGATCACCAGAGTCTGGTCAATGATACTTCACGTAATATGAGATGAGGTGAAGTCCCTCATGTGACCATCAAGCTGCCCGACTTTAGAGTCCGAGCCTGATCCCTCGAGAACTACCATCTGGTCTACCATGTAGCGTCACCATACTCGGAAATACACCATAGCAACCATAAGAATACTCATCATAACTCAAGGGATCTCACATACTACAAGTTCCCTGGGTTTATCTCAGCCTTCCCTGATTCGAGTACGAATCCTCTGCTTTTAGTAGTACTGGCCCATACTACCTTCCACATCTATTCGTACTTTCCTCAAGAGTTCCCTTGACTCCACCAAGTCCCTTCTACTACTACTGATATCATCTAATATCATCCTAGGCTTGCCCTAGGGTAACCTCCGACCCACTCTCCGCCATCAGCTGCATAAGAAGTCCATGCTATCTCCCCTAACTAGTTCGCAAATACTATTACATATTACTAAGACCATATAAATCTTTGAATGAGAGATTCTACCCTACAAAGTTTAGACTCAAATGAGAGTTGCAAAATAAGGCTAAACCTAACCTTTTGAAATTATTTAGTCCTCGTAATATGTAACTTAACATATTCGTTTACTAGTTAGTTAAAGATAACTTGAACTCCTAAAAGCACAAAGCAAGCATCATTCGAGGATTGAGTAACATAATCAAGCATGTCCTTCTCAGGCTATCATATTAATACCTAATCAGTTCTAGCATACAATTCAATAAGCTCATACAGTAGGCATATAAGGCATCCTTCCTAGATCCTTAGCTCTAAACTAGCATGCAGTTCTCATACACATATAACATGCATACAAGGCATCATTCCTAGATCCTTATCCCTAATCTAGCATGTAGTTCTCATAATCATAACATAACAAGCTTGTATAGGTCATTTGGGAGAACTTACTTGAGCTTGGCTGATTGGATACACCACACCCTTTTCTCTTTTCAAAATCTCTTTTTGTAAAAAAATGGTTTTACTTTTAAAAATTGTATACCAAGATCTCAGTTTGAGTTCAGACACACTCGAGAGTGTGCTTGAATCTCTCAAACCAAGGCTCTGATACCAACTTGAAACATCCCAAAAATCGTGACCGAAAATTTCTTTTTAAATCATTAATAAAACCATAGCTAACAATTCATCACATAAAAATCAGAAGTCATGTATCTCAAAATATCGTAAACGATTGTCAAACATATCAGAGTAAAAACATCCCAGGCTAAACAAATGGTGTGTGCACTGCAGTTATCCCGAGCTCTTCCATTTGCTATCGAAAGTATGTGAAATCAAAACTGAAAACTGTATGCATGAAGCTTAGTAAGTCTCCCCAAACTACCACATACCATACACATAATCATACTACTAGGAGATACGACCCCCACCCACACTCAATGAGATACAGACCCCGCCCACACTCAACTAACTAGGAGATATGGGTCCCACCCACACTCCTATGACTACGAGATACGTGCCCCGCCCACACTCTGCTAGCTATGAGATACGGGCCCCGCCCACACTCGGCTAACTACGAGATATGGGCCCCGCCCATACTCGGCTAACTAGTAGATAAGAGCCCTACCAACACTCCGTTGGCAATGAGATACGGTCCCAACCCACACTCAGTTAACTACGAGATACGGGCCCCGCCCACACTTGGATTACTAGGAAATACGGGCCCCACCTATGCTTAGCTACTAAACATACATAAAAGTATCACACAGAAAACAAGTAGAGCCAAATCTATCAATCAGTCCTATATACATATTCAAATAATGTTATGATTTATGGGCCCTGCCCATACTCAACTATCTATGATATACGAGCCTCTCCCACACTCTAAGAGATACGGTCCCCCTACACTCAGCTAATGATGAGATATGGGCCTCGCCCACACTCACATTCCAAACAACACATACAGGTACCACACAGACAACAAGTATAGCAATCTAACAATATGACTGATATCTATACTAATGGAATAATGAGATACGGGCCCTACCCACACTCCATGTTCCTATCGGGAACATGTTTACTACACGAGATGACATTGGTGCCTTCGACCCATTCAATCCAGGAGAAAACTCACCTCGCACTGTAGACGATCCCTGGCTGCTGGTTGTTGGCTGATAGTTTCCTGAACTGTCAACATCAAAATAAACCCAATTAACAATCGGGTTGCAATGCATAACCATAAGTCTATAATTAGGGTAAAAAGACAATTTTTCCCCTAACCTAGCTTGGTCCAAGACCAAGGCCCACACTCATACTCTTAAGGCCTAAAAGTCAAATAATCAACCAAGGCCCAATTATGGCCTAATTTTCCAAATTGGGACCAAAACCATTCCTTAGGCCTACCCCAAGGCCCATCCAAATATAATAGTCCATATACTTGTTCTTAGATGGCCCAACATGAATCCAAACACCTAAGCCCAAAAGAAAGGCCCAACTTGAAGCGCAATCATAATTAGGGTTTTCACATAAAATGACGATTAAGTTTAAGTGTTCTTACTTAAACCATTTAGGAATTAACCCATTAAGGACTTAATCCATTAATTCCATCACTCCACTAGGCCATTCATACAATATAGTCTGATATAATTCAAAATTCCATTCTAACAGTCAAACGCGGGCCCCAGCAAACCCGAAACTAACTTTCCCAAAAGTTAGGGTTTTTCTAAACCCTAATTAGGGTTTACAACACAATCACAAGCCAACTAGGTCCAAGATTAAGCTATTGGGCCAATTAGGGTTTCACTATGTCGAGCACCACCCACTGCCACCTCGGGCGGTGGCGGTTGCGGCTCAGAGTAGTAGCCACCACCTCATGGTGGTGGTGGGGGTTTTCCTTGATTTTGCTCCAACTAAACACACCCATATAACATATCATTTTATAGGAAATGTACACACACACACCATGTAACATATATAAATTCCCATAGGGTGGTGGGCGGTGTTTGGAGGTGATAACCACCACTTCACAGTGGTGGTGGGTTCTCTATGGGTTCCCAAACAAGCCAACAATCGCCAAACACAAGCTAGCATACTCAAATCACAATTCAGCATTGAAATGCGTACCTATTATTGGCCACCCTCGTGGCAGCATAAGGCAGTTGGAGAAGAAAGGACATCCACCACGACTGTTGCTCGGAGTAGAGATGACGGCGGCAACATAGTGACAGAAAAGGTGGAGGGGAAAAGAATGGTTGCAGAAGAGAACCAGAGGTTGTGTCCTTGCCGAAGAACGACAACAACGGTCACATCTCTCAGCTCCGATGACCAACGTGACGTTCTGCATTGTTCACAACGTCCGACAGTCATGTTGACGCTTCGATGGCGAAGTACCGGTGGTAGCGGGCTCGGTAATGCAGTGGCGGCTAAGGGCACTCCAAGGTGGCGGCTGCCATAGTAATGTTAGTGTTAGGGTTATACGTATCCAAAAACGAGAATGAAGGAATGACAGGTTTAAGTCCCGTGTCCCATGCAATCTTGATATAGATTTGACACTTCTAGCCTCTCCCATTCATAACCTTTTCAACATTAGTCCCAATAATTACAAAGCAGCCGCTGCCCTTAGAAATCTTTACAAAGTGGCCTAGAAATTACACTTTAACCCCCAAAATCCCAAAATTATGACATTTAACTCCCATGGCTAAAAATCCATAAATTATTATGGATTTAGGGCTTTAATAAAATAATATAAAATATCATTTATATCTTGGGGTTTAGGGCTTATTATTTATTTACTTATTTTTATTTACTTTTAATAGGATGTTATAGGATGAGGATGCAGTGCATTCCTTGAATATCCTGAATGTATTAAGCTGTTAGAACTCAGGAGAACACGGTGTGTTTGCAAGTCAACTCATGCGAACACAGCGTGTTTCAAGGGAGGACGTTGGGAAGATGGAGGCTGAGAATGGAAAGGTTTTGTGGAATTTAAGTACCTTAAATAGGGCTCAAAACCCCAAAATTAGGGTTTGGGTTCTGGTCGCGTACGCCCAACATACCAAATAATACGCCTAACGTATGCTTCTAAGGGTGCGACTTCACAATGCTGGTTCGCCCAACGAACCACTTTCCTTCCTAAGTTCAACAC
This sequence comes from Lactuca saligna, assembly GCF_052625555.1. Lineage (NCBI taxonomy): Eukaryota > Viridiplantae > Streptophyta > Magnoliopsida > Asterales > Asteraceae > Lactuca > Lactuca saligna. The sequence continues at coordinate 32,658,513 of NC_136420.1, forward strand.
ACTTTAAAACTACTGCAACTTCTTCATTTCAACTCTGATTTTGGTGTTACTTATATGTATGGAAAGGTGAAGAACCCCATAATATTATCTAGATATCTTGGACTAAAAACTTCTCGAATAAAAATTCATATTTCATGCAAGAACCCAACCTATGACTTTTCCCTTTCTACCCTTCAGTCAAAGACACAATTCAAGGGTTAAATCTCTTAACCATGATTACATCCTTCCAAAAGGTCTAAAATTTACCTCTTTAAGGCCCAAAGCCTTAATACAATCGACTTCTGGCTCACGACCCTGAAATAGGAAATGATAGGAAACATGATGTTACAACCACCATTCTCCACCACCACTGCTACTACCACAATATGGATGAGCAGTTTATACCAAATTTGATCACATACCGACACAAAACCATATCAAATTTAAAAATATGAGATGATACTCGGTACTCCAAAATCACGAAACTCGAGATTAGGTACCATTGATACCGATACTAGTACGGAAAAGAGGTACCATTCCCTGTACCGATACTAGTAACGTTAATTTTGTATGGTATTCAGAGTTCATTTTCGATCAAATTCAGTATCCAGGAAATTGGGAATGGTATCGGTCGATACCGGTTCCATCTTATACTCATCCATACACCACAATCCGCTACCACCACCGCCATCGTTAACACTACCACCACCACTGCCACCACCACCTCTACCATCACCCACCATTGTCGCCACCCCTACCACCATTATCGTTGTCGCTGCTGCCACCACCATCTACCACCATCACCACCACCACTACCAACCACCATCACCACCGCCACCACCATCACCGCCACTATCACCCACCACCACAACCACCGTCACTGCTACTACCATCACTCGCTACCACCGCCACCACCGTCTCCACCAACTGTCACCGCCAAAATTTTACTATTTTATCATTTATTAATGTATCTTTACATATAAGTTATAAAACAAGGTAAAATTAAGCAAAAGAGACAAAAGATAATTTTGTCATTTTACATGGATTCCAATTTTAGAGACTGCAAATCAAACAAAATTTGGAATTAATTCCAATTCTATTTCATGCCAACCACACAACATATTAAATTGGTTAAATTCCTGATAGATTCTTTTTCAAATTCTAATTGCATTTCCTTCAGAAACATTTTACGAACCAAACAACACCTTAAGAAACATGAATCCTTAAACATCAAAACCTAAGTAAGAAAACATATACACTCAAATAGGATTACATAAAATCATTATACCACAATATCCATGTTTGAAAATTTTAAAAATAGCATGTCCATATTCAAAATAGGTAATCGATTTCACAAATAGCAAATTCACAAGCCACATCAATAATTTAATATATTTCTATAACTATAACTATATATATATATATATATATATATATATATATATACACACACACACACACACACACACTAGCCGTTTGCCCGTGCAAAGCGGTAGCGGCGAATAGTTTCTTTCAAGCAATTAGTTCAATTCGGAGACATGTTATATTTCTAAGAACATTTGCACCATTATCGATCGGTTTCACAAAAATAAAAAGTGCAATGTCAAAACCAAAAAATATTGTGGTGGTAGATTCCATGGAGGAAAAGGAGATGGAGATTTGAATTAGTCTCCGATCAACTATATTTTATGCAAAAAATTAGGGAACTCCAATTTGAATGAGCTTTTAAATTTCAAACGAATAATCGAATTTTTTTTTTTCAGATTTCGAATGCACCAGATACCAGAGAAGAGATATTTTAGAAGTACAAGTTGGGTCAAAATTGATGAAAATACTAATTCAATCCCTAAAAATAAGGAAATACTAATTTAAATGTGTTATTAATACTTGTATCCCTAGCATTATCATTTGTAAGATATATATTATAATATTATTATATTAATAGTTAGTTGTACTTTAAGCTTAAAGACTTGAACGTCTTAAAAAATATTATTATTATATTGATTCTATTTATAAAAATAGTAAGATTTCTTTTATAAGGTATTATATATATATATATATATATATATATATATATATATATATATATATATATATATATATATATATATATATATATATCATTAACCAATGAATATTTGGAGTCTTTGAAGAAGTAAGACTAAACTGCAAATTTGGTCCCTATGGTTTGCAAAAAAATATGGATGAAGTTCAAAATCTTTTTAATTTGTACCAATGGTCCAAAAACATTTTGTGATTTTGGTCCCCATCAAACATAAAAAGACTATAATACCCTTTAAACTTGCTTTTATTTTATAGTATTCACTTTATAATTTTATAATTAGAAATAAAAGAAAAACAAACTCTACCCCTTAACCCCCAACCTACGGTACCTCTCTCTCTCTCTCTCTCTCTCTCTCTCTCTCATATACGCACGACTGGAAAAAATGTATCGATTCATTTTCACTTTCACATTCTTACTCAATAAATCCATGATCTCGTTCCTTTATGCGATTATGATGAAGAAAAATACCGATAATGTCTCTTTTTTCATGCGATTTTCTCTCTGATCACCTCTATGTATTATATATGCCATGGTTTCTTCATGTATCATCACAAATTGTAAGATTCCATGAAAGTTCACCCCAGGACCTCCAAATAAATGTTATTAAGATACATAAATAAAACCGATACATTGATACAATGAATATTGATTTGGAAAATTTAAAACCCCTAATTAGTTCATACGAAACCCAAACTCAAAGAAGTGTTTCTTTACAATCTTTGGTTTCTAAAACTCATATTGCAACAAACTAAAGAATCAGGCCATCGATTGCTTTACAGGGTGTGAAGAGGATGGAGATTATGGAGGAATAGTTCATCGGAGGTGGGATTGCATCAACGGTAACGGTGTATAGGTTCCTATTAGTGAGAAACCTCACCTTCATCTTTGCACTGATAGTGAGGATGTGGAGGATTTTATCTATGAAAGAATAACACGTCGCCCACAACGATTTCTCTATACCTTGCCAGAAACCCAGATAAGCATGGCTGGAGAGGATGAGGAGGGAGGAATGAACATCGATAAGAGAGAGTGTGTAAGAGAGTGAGAGAGAGAGAGGTTGGGATAGATATACTTATCATTATAGGTTGGGTGTGGACAAAATCCACAAAAACTCAAATTTAGGAGGGACTTAAATCCACAAAAAAAAAAAATTCTATTTTGGATCATTGGTGCAAGTTGTAAAATTTTTGGACTTCATCCACATTTTTTCGCAAACCATAAGGAGCAAATTTGCCGTTTCATCAAGAAGTAAGAACACAAACACAAAAATATACTTGAAATTGTCAATTGGTTGAATACGTGAATAAGTCAAATTACCTGTACATATATAATCTAGGTTCCATCATTCCAATAAAGGAAGTGTCAAAAATTATTTAGTAATAGTAGATAAATCATTCAATCAAAATCAAAATCGTTTGAAAGAGTGATCAGGGTGAAATCATGAAATATTTCAAAGTATATGAGTTCAAATCTAAATTTTTGGTTGTGTGATTTTGAGTATTATGTGCTTTGTGACTATACACATTGCTCTAGATTTTCATTTAAGGAGAGAAAGGAAAGGAAGCGGGAGGATTGAGAAAAAAATCATTGCTTCCAAGTTTATTTATTGAAAGGAAGAGGAGAGAAAGAAAAGAAAGATTTATGTTAATCTTTACTAGAAATTGTCTTCCTAAATTAGGAGGAATCAAAGAGAAAGGAAAAGAAGATCATTCCCTTTTTTCTTTTCTTTCCTTTAGTGAAATCGAGAGCGGAGCCTTAGAGATAAGAAACGAGAAAGATATTAATTAATCATGAGAAAGAGAATCAGAAATCAAGTTTTGTTTACCCATTTAATTTGATGATATCGACTTTCCCAGAGCGATGTACCTTTTTAATTATTGTTATGTTTTAGTTTTGTTTTAATTTTGATGTAATTTTTATTAGTATTTTGAATTAATGAAAATTTCGCTTTTTATTAATTTTGAATTTGTTTATGAGTAAATTATATTTATTAATATTTATATATTTTTTAATCTAAAATCTGAATGGTAGTAAGCTGTTAATATTTCGTAGGTGTGGGGAGACAAGTTTTGTACTAAGCCATGGTATTTTCAAAAAAAATATTTACCAGTCTCTTGTAGTTGTAAACTAATTTACCAAAACATGGTAAATTTATTTTTGTAAACTTTCACTTGAACTAAATTATGTTAAATATCGCGTGACTATCTATTTATGATTATTTATACAGCATACATTATTTTTTATATTATAAAATTAAAATAGTAAATAATCTTATTATTATTATATTAATTCTTTTTCTTATAGTAAAAATCATTCTCATCAACTACATTGGTTTGATTGAGTGGTTATTAGAAAAGTCACATACGTATTAAAAAATATTGAGCTAAATCAAACAACAAATACCAAAAAATTGTTTTTTGTTTTTTTTTTTTAAATTTTTTATTGTCCACAGTTCATTTTATATTAAACTTTATAATTTTTATGAATAAAATTAATAACAAAGCTAAAAGAATATGCAGCAGCAAAAATTGATGCGGATGTTAAACAAACTAATAAAAAAAACCAACGATGCGAAAGATTACCTACGATAATGGTGTTAAGGCCATGATGTATGGAAGTATTTTCACACGTAGAAATCCTATGTGGATCCTATATGGAGAAGATATTCAATAATGAACACCATCTGAAGGCCTAGTGGTTATCTTTTGGAGTGGTGGTTATCACAAAGGTTCACCAATTATCTCTCTCTCTCTCTCTCTCTCTCTCTCCATTGGTTCTTCACTAGTGAACACTATCCCAAAATGTATAGTGGACTTGTTGTGAAAGAAGATATGATGATGTTGAACGGTTTTCACTCGTAAATGCATTGTGAATATACCTCATAGTCTAAGCAGTTACAGGAATTTTCTGGTGATTAAAAATGGGGTTGCATGCCTATCAGATGTAGGGTGCGGCATAGAGACACTACAAGAATAAACATCCATAGCGACAAAAATTTGTAAAATCTGTGCAGAACCTATAGGGACGACTTATCGTTTCTATTGGGATATGTATGACGACAAGAAGTCGTCGCAATAAGTTTACTTGTGGCGACAACATGTCGTCGCTATAGGGTGGGCTATGGCAACGACAATAGCATCTATAGTGACAGATCTATGGCGATGACATGTTGTTTCCAGGGTCTATAGCGACGACCTTGAATGCTATGGTGACGACTTTTGTCGTCCCCATAGGTCTTTAATCTTGTAGTGAGAAGACCAAGTAAAGATAGTGTTAGCATCATACGGTTTCTTAGAAAAATAATAGGGTTTTTATTTTAATTTTAAACAAAACTACGGTTACTTTGTAATTAATTTTCAGACTGCCCCATTTAAATAAATATTTTTTCAAATTACTATGGTCATGTAAAAAACTTGTGGGGGAGAGTGCAGAGAATATAATGAGAATATACATACCGTTAAGGAAAAAAATGAAAGGTGCGGTGAAAGTGAACGTGAAACCACATCTAATAGTATAATCAGGACCGGTCCATTGTTTTTTACTACCCGGGCGAGATAAAAAAATTATGCCTTTATATGTGTACCGTACAATAACAAAAACATATAATCAAACAAATGTAGTAATTTCTAATATAAAAAATGCAGTAATTTTTATAATCAAACAAATAACACAACCAAAATATACAAAAAAATCACCTAAAACGATGTCTTCACGCATTTTTTGAAGCGAAAACATCTCTTATTTTACAATAATCAATATTTTTTAAAAAATCACTTTCAATACTTAAAATTGCTAATTCATTCAATCTTTCTTGAGTCATGGTACTTCGGAGATACGATTTCAAAATCTTCAATTTTGAAAAACTTCTTTCCGCGGAAGCAACCGTAACCGGCACCGTCAATAATATCCTATATGCAACCAACACATTAGGGAACATATCCATTCTTCTTGCATACTCTATTATTTGAATAGATGTCCAAGGACTTCGACTTTTGTATGCTTCATCCGGCAACATTTTCTGTAAAAGTTTTAACTCAATGAATAAACCATCTCCATCAATATCATAATCTTCACCATTTTTTCAAATTGGACTCAAGATTTAAACAACATTTCTTTAATTCATCATCAACTAAAGAAACTAATTTGGAACCATCAAACAAAAAACCAAATATCGATTCAAAATATTGCATTTGTTCAAATCTACTTTTCAATTGAACAAAAGCCATATCAACAAGAATAAAAAAATAATCCCTTTTAAATGCTTCTTGAGAAGATTGGTGTTCTCTTTCGGTATTTGGAATTTCATCAAAATGTTGTTTTCTTTTTTTATTGCGTTTTTAAGAAAATTCGGGTTTAACTTTAACACTATTTGCTATTTCTTTTGCTTTACTAATAGCAAAGTCAAACCCACTTTCCCTATATTCTTCAAAATAATTAATTAACCATTCTAAATTTTTTACAGCGAAATCAAGAAGCATTTCTTTGGATTGTAACTTTTTGCTTACCAAATTAATTTTGTACAAAATATCATACCATATAACTAAACTTAAAATAAATTCAAAACTAGAAAATTCACCATTTACTAGTGAATCAGCATCTCTACACACGTGTCAATTATCACTTATTATAGATGGTTTTTTTTAAGCTTTTCTTATTTGATAAAATTGTGTTTTTATTGTTTTAACACATTTAATATGTTTTTCCCAACGAGTAGCTGATAATGATTTAAATGTTAGATCATCAACAAACTCAAGTAAAACACTCCATCTTTTGGTTGAATTGGAAAAAACATTATAAATCGTTTGACATGTACCAAAAAAAGTTTTTGCCTTTTGGCAAGAATTTGCCATATCACACAAAACCAAATTTAAACTATGATATCCACAAGGCATATAAAAAACTCTATTATTTATATTAAGCAATCGTTTTTGAACACCTTGGTGTTTACCTTTCATATTTGCCCCATTATCATACCCTTGACCACGAACATAATTAATATCCAAATCAAGAGATTTTATGGCATCTTGTAAAACATTAAAAAGACCTAGACCGGATGTATCTTCTACAATTAAAAACTCTTCAACTTTTAATGGAACACTTTCCAAATCTACACATTTTATAATCAAAATCATTTGTTCTTGGTGACTAGCATCCGGAGTACAATCAAGAATTATAGAAAAATATTTTGCCCTTTTGATTTTTTTTATAATTGCACATTTTACCTCGGATGCTAACATTTCAATTAATTCATTTTGAATTTTATGACTAAGATAATAATTATGTGTTTCTTTGTCTTGAATCATTCGAAAATGTTATTTCATTACCGGATCCCACTCCGCAATTGATTCAATTACACTTCAAAAATTGCCATTTGAGTATGAAAAATGCAAACAATAACTTAAAAATGTATCTTAAAAAATGCAAACAATAACTTAAAAATGTATGAAAAATCCTAGAAAAAACATCAAAATCCATTTTAAACGAAACCTAAAAAAGGATCAAAACGACATGTTTTCGCGTCGCACGACAAGAATGGTCGAATTCCTTGACCGGAGTTTGTATGTTGGTTTTCTCGACCCTTCAACATCCTGCTCTCTGTCACTACACCCAGATTTATGATCTAATCCTCGATACTTCTATTAGCACATCGCACATGTTTGGTTGTTTATAAAGGACGCATCCATTTTTTACAGGTTTAAGTTTAAAAAATACCAAAATTCAAAATGTTTAAACTCTGAACTACTTGTATTTCTACATATATTAAGAATATAGTTAGATATCACAACACTATCTCCTCCAAAAAAAAAAAAATAATAAATGAAGTTAAAGGGCTTTGGCTATGACGACTCTGAGGTTCTACCCTCAATTCCTTGTCTCGTATGATATGATCGACTTCTGTTATAAAGAAAACAAGAAAGAAACATAAGTGACAATACATATGTGTCAACCATGAATTAATATAAAAACTGAACATAAATGATAAAAAAAAATTAGCATAAAGAAAGAGACTCTTTTTGAGATTGCAAGGAAGATAATTAGATAACCGACCTTCTGATATTTACCTACTGGAGCCTGAGCACAACTCAAATAATCCACAGCAACTCTTCCAAGAAGTTTTTTCAGGTGCTTGAGAAAAAGGATTTGGAGATAACAATGGCTGCATATATGATTGTAGAAACATAAGAACACAAATTAAGATACAAGTGTTAAGAGGAAGGGCATACATATTTTTCAGGGCATTCAGGCGTATCGTGTTCTTTCAAACGATCAGCGCCACCCCTTCCACAAAACGGGCAGTTTAACGTTGAAGCTGTTAAACAGTCCTTCGATTTTGGAGAAGCTTTCTCGTCTACTGAAACTAATTTCTCAACCAATTCCGCAAGTCCCGTTTCTTTTGGATGAATAAGATTTGAAGAATTCTCATCCACACCTGTTTGTTTCAATGGCGATTTGGTGTTTTTCTGTTGACGCTTTGTTTTGTGATTTACTGTTTCAGGCGAAGAGTTAGCAGGTTCGATTGCCACCGCTTTCTTTTTATCGCGAGATTTGTTAGCTGAGCTACTTCTAGGAATCAAACTTTTCTCTTGTGACCTTTTATCGATCTCAATTTTGCTTTCTTTCTCGTCGGTTTTTTTGTCTTCGCTTGTTTCCAGCTTGACTGGTGGAAGGGGAGAAGTATGTTGACTGTTTGATGTTGAAGAGCTAAATTCCCCATCATCGCTCTCTCCTAACGAATCCAAATAACAAATCACAAATCACAAAATAGAAACCAGCGAAATGCAAAGTAAATGAACTTCAAGATTTCAAATACCCATGGCCAAATTCACATCTTAATTGTTGGAACATTTCATGAAACACCAAATATATAGGCATTAAGCATCGAATGTATAACTCTTTTAGGGAAAATACCAAACTTGAGAGAAATTAAAAACCACAAACATAGAAACGAAAAAGCATCGAATTAACAAGTGGGCATGGCAATTGGTAAGAATTGAGAGAGAAACGTGTGCATTCATACCATCATCAGGGGAATGTTCTGGTGTGGAAGCGGAGCTTTTTGAAGGTTTAGCCTTCTTTTTCTTCTTCTTGGTAGATTTTCGCTTGTTGGGACCGGGTGACATGGTTGATGTATGATTATCAAATGGGTTGTTGTTGTTATTGTTATTGTTATTTCCACTCTTTTGGGATCAAAATCTATGAATCTATTATGTATAAAAGTATATGCTGATTTTGTTGTTGTTATAGAGAATGCATGAATTTGAAGGTAGTAGGCAGAGTGGGCATGCATGTTTGCAATATGATACGGAAACGGGGAATCATGCATCAAGTTTGTGGCGTCATTTTGGTAGGCGTCCCTTGTTTTACGTTTGTTACAATTTTGTGCATCAGTAAAATATATGTTTGATATTGTTTCTTATTATTTTCTTAAATTGTATTATATAAAAGTACAAAGATTTATCAATTTACAAACAAACATCGAATGTGAAAATGAAAAATTCAAATCCCTAGTAGGAAAGAATGTTTGACAACTACGACATTTATCTTCAACCGAATTCTATTTAGAATCTTATAAATACATATAATCACACGAAAGAAATTAATAAGAAAATGTGACTTTAAACATGAATACTCTGCAACACATGTATGTGATTCAAACTCATGGATCCATATAATTGCCTTGATCATCATCCGTAAAGAACAATTGTATATAGGAATTGAGTAACCGAGAGGATAATCGAGAATGCCTCCATTGTTCTCTGGAAAACGCACAACAAAAACGGAAAAAATTAAACACAATTAAATGCATAATAATATGTCATCAACTTTATGATATGAACCAAATAAGTATGATTTTTTTTCAATGTAAACTTACCAGTGTCGCGTTTCTGCCTTCAAGCTCGATTTCCTTCCATGCAAACCTGCCATGCATGTGCAATTGTGCATGCGTTAATACAATACATTTCTTAACCTTTTTCGTGTACCATTATTTCAATTTTTTAGAAAAGAAACGAAAATATTCAGGAATAACACAAAGATCATGTTAAGTTTTGGATAAAATCGTTATAGTGAAGTGTTGAATATACCCCATGGAAAGCAGAGTAAGTGCCCATGCAATAAGGGCAGCAGAAGTTGCTGAAGGTCGGGAATCAGAATTCCAAGAACGAATATAGTCAAAGCCGGCTATGGAGGATGCAACACCAACAACACCAGCAATTAATGAAAACGTCACAAAGAAACCAGTGGCTGCGTTTCCCATTGGGAAGTATATAGGCGAGAAATGAGCAGGCAAATCGAACCCTTGACCTGTTTAATTACAACACATAATTAATTAACCCTACACCCCATCAACGAAAGCCACAGAATTTAGAAAGATTTAGGGTTTAGGGTTTAGAGAGACATGACATGCATATATATACCAATGATGAAACCATGATCGATGGCTCGGTTCATGGCCCAACCACCAAGGCCTAGAAGCACGACGTACATGGAGATATTGAGGAACATAAGGAGGGTTGCAACTGATCTCATATCATTAGCAGCCATTGTACGTGTTGGATACAAGAATTAATGTACCTAGCGAGCTCTGTGTTGTATTATGATTTATGGGGTGTTTTTAAAGATGTGGAGAAATTGGTTATTGGGTTCTTTTCTTGTTGAAGGTGGTTGTTTTAAGGTGTAAAGGTGAAAGGATTGGGGTGTTATCGAGTTCAAGGCAAGGCACTTTAAGATTCTTGTCTCTTTTGATATTCTTTGATTAAGGCTTTTGCTCAGCTCAACCTCCTTTAACAACTCTAGAGTTTTATATTTTTAAAGGACAACAAATAATTGATCCATTGACCATATTTTTATATATGTTCGAAAATCGAAACAATAATCACTTTTTTTTTTTTCTCTCTTTTTTTTTTTTTCCTAAACGACCATATTTTTAGAAAATTTGGATTTCTAACTATTTGTTTTATTCTCAAAATACTTTTATTTTCTCTTGTTCTCTCTTATTTTCTTCCGTATTTTCTTCATTCAAAATCTTAGTTTTTAACGAAGAAGATTGGGTTTCTTTTTTCTTTATTTTATCATTAGCTTATAACATGTGGAAACTATGGTTACAAAAATATTTAAAATTTTAAAATAAAAATTCATAATTATTAATTAAACAGTATTTTATAGAATTTTCAATATAGAAATACAATTAATTATCAACAATCATAATCGATACTTATTCAAAATAAATTTAAATTTCTTTTAAAATCAGTGATCAAATAAATAATTGTCTAACTTATTAGCAACATCAATACTTTTTAAAAAGTAAAAGATTATGAGAAAATAACAACTCTCAGTTAAATTATATAAAAATGACAAGTGATACTAATAAATCTTTTATTAGTATATAAAGATTTCTATTATAATATGAATAATTAGTTTGAAACTAATGAACAAATTAGAAAAATCATAAAAGTAAAAACCATGAAAAACAAGTTTGAAAATCTTGAACAAGTTCTTAATTTTCTAATTATATATGGATTTCCAACCGAATGAAAAAATTGATTTGAAATTTCAAACTATTTTTTTCTAAAATACAAATACTTTCTTTTTCTGAATTTGCTTTTTGTAAAGAAAACAATGTTGAACGTACAAATTTTATGGTTATTTTTCGAAATTCATGCTTTTTCCTTTGTAAGGAAAACACTATGTTTTCATTGAATTCGATATTGTAACGTATGTAGATCCGTGCTATTCAATTTAGAGACGATAAGCATCAAAAATGACTTTTTGATGGAAGATTATTTAGAAGGGGTAATCTTAAATAAGTTGTAGTATATGTTACAAGGATTCCGTACATATAAAGAATGCCGAAATCCGAGTTATCACGAAGAAGTTATGACCTGTCGAAGTTTCGCGACAGAACCAGCACGACACAGTGCGATGTAAATAGTGAATTTACGTTAGATCAATATTTGGCCTTAGCGATCTAAATGAAATTCGTAGAATACGTTAAACCAAGAGCGTGCATAAAAAGAACGTCTAAATATGACTTCGTATAAGGAAGTTATGATTTTTTGAAGTTTCAGCATCAGCAGTATGCAGCCCGAAACTCGAGATTGAGGTCGAGTGATATTTAGCCAAAACTTTCTAAATGAGAATTGAAGATCTCATCAATAGTAGTCCAACGATAAAAAGACAGACGAAAACGGAGTTCAGATGAAGGAGTTATGAATTTCTAACAGAGTTTTCCTGTCTCGGCCTACTAAAAATAATATATTAATAATATATTAAAATTAAAGTCAAAATTAGCCGACGAATTCTAAATGAAAGTTGTAGATATTGTTTTTACCTACGCATGGATATAAAGAACGTTGAAAACGGAATTCGTATGCGAAAGTTATGAATTTCTGAAGTTCGGGGCGGTAACCCCAAAACTGTCAGAGTTCACGACGTGAATACAGTGTTCACGATGTGAACTCAGTATTTATGACATCTGGAGCCTGGAAGACGCAACTTGCGATGAGCATGTAGTGACGACTGAACTCACGACGTGAATATTTGAGATTCACGACGTGAATCCATAAAATCACCCCTATAAATAGAATTCAAGGGGCAACCGAGTTTGGTTGCTCAATCTCTTCTCTCCCGCTCTCGATACTCTCTCTAAGCCCTATTTTAACCCTCCGAAGCCCCGGTATCATCCCGAGACACGAAGCAAGTCCCGAAGTTCCGAAGATCCCGAGAAGAAAAGAGTTTCCGAGCCGAAACTCTGCCCGCAAGAGGCCCGGTGTGTGAAGAGATCATAGTTTAACCGAATAATACTACTTCTACAAGCCGTAGTGTTGCCCGGCCATCTTCTGATCAGGTGAGTGTGTAGTCCCTTTCATAACACGATTTTAATACAAATATTGTTTGAATGTATTAAGTATATGTTTTGTGTGAGTGTGTAGTCACTTTCTTTTAACACATAAATATGAACTATTTGTTATGAAATACGTGCTATGTGTTTATATATTGTTGTTTATTTGAGATGAGTGTGGAATAGATGTTTTATATAGTTTTTAAATGAGTTAAACTGTATATGTATTTTATAACTACAAATATGTTGGGTAGGACATAGGTTGATAAGATTCGTGAGTATGGATCAGATCAAGAGGTTAGTTTTAGATCTGTGAGTATGGATCAGATCAAGAGGCTAGTTTTAGATTCGTGAGTATGGATTAGACCAAGAGGTTAGTTTTAGATCCGGGAGTATGAATCAGGTAAAGAGATAAATCTTGTTATTAGTCCGGGAGTATGGATTAAGACTAAGTTAATTGTCCCTAATTCGGGAGTATGGATTGGGCACAATTATTGATCCGAGAGTATAGATTAGATCAGGATTAAGGTATAGCTAAATGTCCCTATTCTAGGAGTATGGATTAGGTACAATTATTGATCTCAGAGTATGGATTAGATCAGGAGGTTAGTTTTAGATCCGTGAGTATGGATCAGGTAATTTTAGATCCGTGAGTATGGATCAGGGGAAAAGGTTAGTTTTAGATTCGTGAGTATGGATCAGGTGAAAATGTTAGTTTTAGATCACTGAGTATGGATCAGGTGAAGAGGATAATTTTAGATCCGTGAGTAGGGATCATGTAAATAGGAAAATTTTAGATACAAGATCATGTCGTTGTAAGGATCGATGGAGTGGGATAAGAGTTTCCTTTATATGGTGAAATTGTACAAGTTTGAATGTTATATATATATATATATATATATATATATATATATATATATATATATGATATAACATTGTGGGATGAAAACCTTATATGCTCATCAGGCTCCCAAGCCTGACCCACTCAATTTTCTTTGTATCACATGTATCAATATGAAGACATATTTCACTGAGAGATTAAAGGAGATGTAAATCACTAGTGTAAATAAATGTATGTTCCGTTTATGCTTATGTGTCTGTATCGGAACATGACATCCCGAGATTTTGGTATATAATGAAAATACATTTCTTTAAGAAATACTTTGATAAATTCTTATCATATTTTGCTTTGGGAATAAATTCTGCAACCGTTTTCTTTGAAAGATTACTCTGATTTTTAAAAACAAAGCATAAACAAATCGGTCTTTTCTGACCGTAAAATTGAGATGTCACAGATATAGCTCATATATATATAAAAAAGAAAGACTCAGTTATTATAGCCACTTTATCTAAAACTCATTAAGATTTAATATGTCTCCTAAAAACTTTTATTTTTACCTTCTAGTTTTACCACAAGTGTCAATTCACCTTAGCGGCTACATAAGCAAAGGTTGCAAAAATTAACTTGAACCATTTCTCTGTTCATAGGTGTGGCCGAATGTAATGGTTTTCTCTTATGTTGCTTCCTGTTAATTCAGTGTTTTATGGTGGATAATCATATTGGGCTTATTTTGAGCTTTGGTATCCGGGATGCTCTCTTCCCTTGTTGGTGATTTTTTTTAATCTGATAGAAAGTTTTGACTTTGTTTCTTGCATGCTTATGTTGAGAGTGGTTATTGTTAATATTCTAGATAATGTTTAATAGTTCATGGGATGCATTTGATGGTTTGCTCTTGCTTTTTCTAGGTGCTTCTTAGGCTTGGTATCCTTTTTATGGAATTTTTTTGTAGTTCCTCTATTGTTTTGTTTTGTTTGGTTTCTTGATGTTTCTTACAGTTTTGACCATTAGTTTTTGCTTAATATTTCATAATCAACCCTTTTAAAATAAATTTATAGTTTTGGTCATTAGTTTTTGTTTTATATTTCATAATCAACCCTCCTTTTAACAAATCAGTTTTTAAAAATTACATAATCAACCCTTGAACTTTTTATTAAGTTCCATATCTTTGTTTTTAGTTAATTTATTTACTTTTAAGTTTGTTTTCCTTATATATTAATTTAGGATCCTATTTTTCTTCTTAGCACAGGGTCCTTAAAATCTAAAAGCCAGCTCTGTATATTATTGTGAAATTTAAAAAAGACCAAACAAAAAAAATCATGATACAGTTTTTACTTTAATAATTAAAAAGTAAACAAACCATGCAATTGAATATTTACTTTCGAAATATTTGGTATTAAGTTTTTGATGAAACAAGAACATGCATGCAGACCCGTCTTAGATGGTGTACACTAGGGACGACCGTCTACCGTCCATGACCAATATTTTAAAAGGGTCCAAATTTTTTATAGACTTTATTAATATAATGTTAAACATTATTGGTTTTAAAGATATTATTAGTGATTTTGCATCTCAAAAAGCTAGAAGAAATATTTTTCTTTAAATATGCGTTTTTATAATCGAAAATGTTATATTTAAAAACTAGAATAAATATTTTTTTAATTATTAAATTAATATAAAACAATTGATGAAATTTATGTATTTTAAGAATCTTTTTTTTCTTTTTCGTCTTAAACCCAAAATATGTTTGAAATGATCATGGTTTAATGTGGTGATTTCTATTTGTAATTCATCCATACTTTTTTTTTGTAACGGAAATGGTTTGTGATTTCTATTTGACCA
Organism: Lactuca saligna; assembly: GCF_052625555.1. Taxonomy (NCBI): domain Eukaryota; kingdom Viridiplantae; phylum Streptophyta; class Magnoliopsida; order Asterales; family Asteraceae; genus Lactuca; species Lactuca saligna. The sequence goes on from NC_136420.1 coordinate 32,674,077, forward strand.
AATGATCGAAAAGGCGATTGACAAAAAAAATAAATAAACTTTAATATGATCGAAAAGGCAATTGGCAAATAAATAAATAAATAAATAAACTTTAATAAAAATAAAGACTATGTTTTAACACATCTGTAATCATGACCTTCTTGATTCAGATTGTAATCTTGTCCACCTAAATTTGTGACATAAAGTTATAGTGTATACATCTTCATTTATATAGAGACGATAATGGTTGGTAATGACATTAAATTTGATATTCACAGGATGACGCATTAATCGTCAAGCATCATGCAGTCTCCATCCAGCTATTAACTTATATTTTCTTCCCCACGAACCATTAATTATATACCTTTTCTCAATTCTCTATGTTAATCGGAAAATCCAACAAGTTCATCTAAACAATTAAAATATAAGGACTTTTACTGTAAAAAAAATCTCTAAACATGATTTCGTTGGTGAAAGATTCCAAAATGTAGAATAATATTGTTTCTTGACAAGACAACAACATTTACATTCTATTCTCTCTAACTGATGTTGAAGCGAGCAAACGACATCCTTGAAGTTTCGGAAACCAGTTCATTCAAGAACTTGTAGACCAATATAAACAATCATACATGAGTATGTTGATTGTAAGTTTGCTAGTGCTGGATTCTTGCTCTGATCACTGGAAAATCCGAGAACAAGGGAGGAAGAAAGAAACGAAACAGAGGAATAAGAACAGGGAATTGACAGTTACTTGAAGCAACTGAATTACACAAATGGTCCTTGTGGTCTAGTGCTATTTACATGCACAGTCCCTAACTTATACTTTTAACGTTGTACTTAATTTATAATTTCATTACACATTTGGTTTTTGTATTTAGGGAAAACTGAACCGGATCCGTATCCGACGGGTAACGGTTCTAATATCGGGTACCCGATTCGTTATATCTTTTTAATTTTTAAAACTTATAAAAATATATCTATTGTAAACTTGCAAAAGGTTATTGATAAAATCATATGTAATTCGCTATGTGTTAACAATAAAGATTATAAAATATAAATAATTTGAATAAAAAATAAAAAACATCAAAATCGCACATATATCTATCAATTCCTTGAAAAAAATTTGGATTATATATATATATATATATATATATATATATATATATATATATATATATATATATATATATATATATATATATTAGTGAATTTATACTTAGATATGTGATTTTAATGTTTATAAAGTAAAAAAAAAGATATCTCAAAGTATTTTTATGTATTTCTAGGGTTTTCGAGTAGGAGCTTTGAGATCTGGGTTCTTTGCTCCATTTCCAGCACAATTCGGGTATAAAATCCTAACCTTGCTTAATAGTTGATTAGATCTCCTTATTTTGGGTTTTGTTGTGTTTTGGCATCTTTTTTGGGATGATGATGGAGTAAAGTCTTTTAGGGGTTGTTCTTTTAGATCTGGGTTGGTTTTGGTACCCTTAAGCTTAAAGGTGCAAACTTTATGAGGATTTTGGTGTCATGCATGCATTAAGTCAATTATTAAGTCCAATCCAAGCTTAAGAGCTTCATTTAGACATGCATGAGCGTAAAGTTGGCAAGTTTATGGGGTTTGCTGGCTCAAGGAAGTCAGATCTATGTTTTGGAGTCATGACTTCATAGATTAAGTGCTTAATGTGTTAAGAGGTGGTTTCTAGCGAACTCGGCGAGTTTGTTGGATAAACTCGTCGAGTTAGCTCAGTTTCCCCCGATATTTCAGATTGATAGAGGAACTCGGCGAGTTGACTTGGTTTTTCCAAATTTGTGCAGATTGATGGAGAAACTCGACGAGTTGAAGGACAGTAGGGCGTACCAGTCAAGCCGAAGGCCAGGAAAATGGTCCAGGCAGGCTGAAGGCCCGGTGAGGTGGTCTAGACATGTTGAAGGTTCTGTGAGCGGTCCAGACATGATGAAGGCCCGGTGAGGCGGTCCAGACATGATGAAGGTTTTGTGAGCGGTCCAGACAGGCTTAAGGCCCGTTGAGGCGGTCCAGACATGCTGAAGGCTCTGTATGCATGCTGATATTTGTATATGTTATATGTTTGTGTGTTGGTATTTTGGGGGAACTCACTAAGCTTTGTGTTTATAGTTTTGGTTTATGGTTTTAGGTACTTAGGTGGATCGTGGCAAGGTGAAGGCATAACCGTACACATCCTTGCGTTTTGGACTCATGAATTATGGGAAACTCTGATAATGTGAATGTTCTGAAAACTATGTTGAAAGAGATTCTGATTTTTTAATAATGTTTTGGGAATAACGGTGTTTGTAAACATTTTAAAAGAAAAATGGTTGTTTTGAAAAGTTCAAATTTTATAAAAATTTTGGGGTGCTAAAAGTTGGTATCTGTAACGCCCGTAGATTCGGGCTAGTCAATTTAGAGATAATAGGGATCGAAAATGACTTTTCGACAAAAGATTATTTAGAATAAATAATCTTAACCAAGTTGTAGAATATGTCACAATGTTTCCGTACATATAAAGAGCGTCAAAATCCGAGTTATAATGAAGAAGTTATGACCCGTCAAAGTTTCGCGACGGAACCGGCACGGCACCGGGAAGCGTAAATAGTGAATTTACGATAGAGCGAGATTTAGCCTTAGCGATCTAAACGAAAGTCGTAGAATACATTAAACCGAGAACATCGATAAAAAGAACGCCCAAATCTGACTTCGTGTGAGGAAGTTATAAATTTTCTAAGATTTAGCTTAGCAATACACGACCCGAAACTCGATTTTTAGTTCGAACGGTATTTGGCTTACGTGACCTAAATGAGAGTTGAAGATCTTATTAATAGGAACTTAAAGGTAAAAAGATAGACGAAAACATATTCCGTATGAAAGAGTTACGAATTCTTCGCGCTCATTTAGCAGTCTAAACTTTTCATACTGTTAAATTTGAGATCGGTCGGGAATTAGCTGACGAAGTCTAAATGAAAATTGTATATCGTGTTTTTACCTACGCGTGGATATAAAGAACATCAAAAACGGAGCTCGTATGCGAGAGTTATGATTTTTCTAAGTTTGAAGACTGATACACGATAGGGGTGACATGGCACCACCAGAATTAGACACGTGGCACCACCAGAAGGCTGCCACATGACCCAATTCGGCGAGTAGGTCCTCTTACTCGGCGAGTCCATCAGTCAGCATCCCTATAAATAGAGGTGTCGGTTTCCCTCACTTTCTCTTTCTAGTTTCTCTCCCTAACCTCCCTTAAGCCCCCTAAAGTCTAGGTAAACCCCCTAGCACCCGAAGGAAGCCCCGAGGCTCCCGGAGTCCCGAGAAAAGAGCCTTTCGGCTTGGAAACGTTGCTCCAGCGAAGCCCGGTGTTCGAGAAAACCCGTTGTAAGTGAGCACATCTAACCTATCTTTAGTATAGCTTATGTTTCAATATAGTAATGTTATTAGGAGCTTAAATTAATTATTTGGGCTATTATTATGAGTTATATTGAGTGTTATTTAACGCTTATATAATAATAATAATAGCTATACTATTAATTAGTCGCGGTTAACGTCAGACCTTCTCCAAGCGCCTAGTCATATTGGTACTAGGTTTTGTCGAGGAAAATTGTGTTAAGAATAACGAAGTGTTGTCCAAGCGCCGAGTCACCACCTTCTCAAGTGAGTTCATACTTACTTTAATATTACACATAGATATGAAGTATTTTATATAAATTACGTGCTATGTGTGCATATTATCTGAGTACTTGTTGTCTATGCTAGATGAACGATTTTATACATGTTTTAAATGATTTAAACTGTATATGTATTTTATATCTACGATAATGTTGGGGTAAAACATGGGTAGATGTAATAGATGGAATATGAGTTGGATGATGAGTTGAGAGGTGTTATAGACCACGAGGTGAGGGTGAGAGGTGGACGATGTGAGAAACCTTTCCCAAATGATGGCCTCGTCATTCAACAAAGTATGGATGACAACCATGGACTATTCTAGACAGTCCAGTGGAACACTAGCACTCTTGCAACCTGTAGGTGTTGTGAACAATGTGTTCACCCGGTGTACTCTAAACCCTGGTGATCATGTAGACTTGATGCCTAAACCCTGGTGATCATGCAGACTTGATGCCTAAATCCTGGAGACTATGTAGACTTAGTGTCTGTTGTGTAAACCGTGGCAGTAATGGACTTCGTGCCGATTCCTTAGGACAATCCTTAGGAATGAGTGAACGAGAAATAGTTGATTCTTAAGTTAAATCCTTAAGACTAAAGAAGATAATGGGGATGGGTAATTGGGTTGATTGTTTAAACATAATAATTATATTATTGTGGGTTGAAAACCCTATGTACTCACCAGGTTTCCCAACCTGACCCACTCAGTTTTTTTATATCACAGGTGTCGATATGAAGTGACATTATACTGAGAGATTAAGGGGATATAGATCACTAGTGTAAATGAATGTAAGTTCTGTTTATGCTTATGTTTCTGTATTGACGATGACATCCCATATGTTTTAAAATGAATAAAATGCGTTTCTTTGGAAATGCTTTGATAACGTATTTATCGTGTTTTTCTAGGAATAAATTCCGCAACATTTTTATTAAAAGATGTACTCTGATTTTCAAAAAGCATAAACAAAATCGATCTTTTCTGGCCGTGAAAATGGGGATGTTACAGTTGGTATCAGAGCATTAGTTTAAGCGAACTAGGAATTTGTAGAATTTCTAGAATTAAACTTAGAATGCTAAGTAGGGATGAGCAAAAGGACCGAACCAACCGGAACCGACCGGAACCGGACCGGAACCGGGAACCGGCTTCGGCCAAAATCAAGAACTGAACCGGCCCGGCGGTTCTATCGGTCCGGTACTACCGGTTCCCGGTTCCTACCGGTTCTTGTCGTGTCTTCAAATGTTGGAACCGGTCCTTGAAAAATAGCATCATACGGTTCCGGTTTTTGCCGGTTCTACCGGTTCCGGTTATATCGGTTCCGGTTCCTACCGGTTCCCGGTTCCAAAAATCTACAAAAATAATGTCCCGGTCCCGGCCTGACCCGACCGGTTCCATCGGGTTTCGGTTCCGGTGCCGGTTTCGGTTCCGGTACCGGTTCCGGCCGGTTCCCCGGTCCATTTGCTCATCCCTAATGCTAAGCGGTGATTGTGAGGTGTGAGCACTAGCTTATTTTAGGAATGATGTCTAAATTGCGTTTACGTGCTAAATGATTTGTTATTCTTTATGCTATAGTTTGATCGGATCTATGGTCTGTTACCGACCGGATCTGGAAACCTTATGTGTTTAGGATTCTAAACGTACGAATACGATATTAGAACTAGCATATAAACGTTTCGGAGTGATAAGGATAATTTAAACGTTAATCCTAAATAAAGATCTAGATTCACCTTATTCGGTGTATAGATCAAGATGGCAAGGATCCATAGCAGAAACGTGAATGCAAATGGGAACCGAAACCAACCCCCAGTGATTGAGCAAATACCGGTTGTGATAGCCGTTGCTGAGCTAATAACAATGGCCGGAGTGCAAGCGATGATCCAGGCGATGTTGGATCATGAAATGAAGGAAACCAGACGTTTAATCCAGCAAAATCAAGAGGAAGCGACCATATGGATCGAACAGCCCGAGTTGAACGAAGGGCAGACTGAGGAGGGAAACTACAGTGGGACATTGGTCAGTCCAACCCACCGATAGTTAGGCAAAACCACTAGAATGGAGGAAATGACAGATCTGGATGAAAATACAAGGATTTCATGGCATCTAAACCACCGAGTCTATCTAGAAACCCGGCACCGGTGGAAGTCATGAACTGGATCTCTGAGATGGAGACGATGTTTGAGATTTGTGAGAGTAGCAACAGGCAGAATACCGCTCTTGCGGTTCCTCTATTGAAATCTGGAGTACTAAGCTGGTGGAAGCTACTAGCTGATTCAATGCCCAAAGGTGAAGCAAGCAAGATGTCGTGGGAGGATTTTCTGGTGCAGTTGAAGATGCAATACTGCTCTGAGCAGGATCTTCTCGAGATCAACAACGAGTTCCAAAATCTGAAGAAGGGAAGAATGAGCATTACTGAATACGCTGCAAGTTTTACTGAGAAGATGAAGCTTGTTCCTCACCTCGTCCCAACTGAACTCTCCAAGGTTAACAAATTTTCCCTTGGATTACCAGTGGACTTTGGTCCAATGGTTAAGCAAACAACCACTTTGAAAGCCGCCATCTGGGCAGCCAGGAATGTTGAGACCCAGATTAGGGAAAAAGGTCTAGAGAGAGCTAAAGTTGGCGAGAAAAGCACGCATGAAGGATCTTCAAAATCCAACAAAGATAGGAAATTCTCAAAGACTGAAGAAGGAGGAGGAGGTGAAGCCAAGTGGTGTGAAAAGTGTAAAAAGAAGCACTTCGGGAAGTGTAGCGAGGAGGTGACTTGCTACAGATGTGGAAAGACAGGGCATTACGCCAGCAAGTGTGCGTCCAACAAGAAGGTGTGCTATGGATGTAATAAAGAAGGGCGTATTTCTAGGGATTTCCCAAAGAAAAATGAGGAAGCAAGGCCAAACACGCCACCAAGGCCAAGGGCATTCCACATGATCCTCGACGAAGCAGAAAACAATACGAGGAACCAAGGATGAGGAATTCATATCCGAAGATCAAGTTATGCGGTAGCCATAGTATCGTATGATGTAGCCTATTAAAGGCATAGTCTAGGGTGAGCTTCAACACCTATGTAATAGTTTCGAGAAATAATAAAGCCCTCGTTTTGTTATCTGATGTGTTACACTGTTATGTGATTTTCTTGTATGGTGACTTGGAAAACTGCAAGACAATACTTGGGATGAGTATGAGTAGGTATGAAAGGTAGTAGATGCATATACTACCGGAAGCACAAGACTCACCCTTGGATCAGGGAAAGTCACAAGGTTACCAAGAAGCCAATAATTGAGTCCGTTTTATTCAAGCATGTCGTTACCATCGTTTCAGTAATGACTAAGAAGATTTTTGTTATTCTGACCCTAGTGGTCATATCAAATTGAGTCCGAATACGATGAGTATGTTACGTGGTTCAGAGAACCAAGTTCGACGTAACATCTAACTTAATCCATAGGATCGAAGTAAAAGATAATTGAAGTGATCGGTAGAGGTATCGCGATGGTTGCTTGTAGCTAGAAATACTACCTTTTAAGATGTGATTAGAACATGAAGGAAGGTATATCCTGTTCTGGAATTTGACTCTAAAAGACCTGAGTCCAAGCATTGCAACATACGATGATAGGTCATTAGAATATGACACATCGTTCCATTGTAGCAATAAAAGAACTTATATTAAGCTTGTGTCCATTAAGTATCGAGATTGTGACTTGAAGGTCATAATTTGGAGTCTAACCAGAGATAAAGAGCAGGTGTAAGATCGAGTACTGCTTGCAGTCAATAAGTCTAAGAGATAGCTCCGAAGGAATATAGAAGTTATAATTATTACCTAGGATGAAGATATAACGTATGGAGTCATTATACGAGCCCTGTTTCGTTGATGATTATGGGACGTAATCATCCTAAGGGGGAGATAATTGTAACGCCCGTAGATCCGGGCTAGTCAATTTAGAGATAATATGGGTCGAAAATGACTTTTCGACAAAAGATTATTTAGAATAAATAATATTAACCAAGTTGTAGAATGTGTCACAAGGTTTCCGTATATATAAAGAGCGTCAAAATCCGAGTTATAATGAAGAAATTATGACCCGTCGAAGTTTCGCAACAGAACTGGCACGACACCGGGAATCGTAAATAGTGAATTTACGATAGAGTGAGATTTAGCCTTAGCGAGCTAAACAAAAGACATAGAATATGTTAAACTGAGAATGTCCATAAAAATAACGCCTAAATCTGACTTCGTATGATGAAAGTATGTATTTTCTAAGATTTGGCTTAGTCGTACACGACCCGAAACTCGATTTTTAGTTCGAGCAGTTTTTGGCTTACGCAACCTAAATGAGAGTTGAAGATCTCGTTAATAGGAACTCAATGGTAAAAAGATAGATGAAAACATATTCCGTATGAAGGAGTTACGAATTCTTCGCGGTCATTTAGCAGTCTAAACTCCTCCTATTGTTAAATTTGAGATTGGTCAGGAATTAGCCGATGAAGTCTAAACAAAAGTTGTAGATCTTGTTTTTACCTACGCGTGGATATAAAGAACGTCAAAAACAGAGCTCGTATGCAAGAGTTATGATTTTTCTAAGTTTGAAGGCTGATACACGATAGGGGGTGACATGGCACCACCAGAATTGGACACGTGGCACCACCAGAAGGCTGCCACATGACCCAACTCGGCGAGTAGGTCCTCCTAATCGGCGACTCCATCAGTCAGCACCCCTATAAATAGAGGTGTCGGGTTCCCTCACTTCCTCACACCTTCAAACCTCACTTTCTCTCTCTAGTTTCTCTCTCTAATCTCCCTTAAGCCCCCTAAAGTCTAGGTAAACCCCCTAGCATCCGAAGGAAGCCCCAAGGCTCCCGAAGTCCCGAGAAAAGAGTCTTTCGGCTCGGAAACGCTACTCCAACGAAGACCGATTTTCGAGAAAACCCGTTGTAAGTGAGCTACGCCTAACCTATCTTTAGTACAACTTATGTTTCAATATAGTAATGTTATTAGGACCTTAAATTAACTATTCGGCCTATTATTATGAGTTATATTGAGTGTTATTTAACGCTTACATAATTATAATAATAGCTAGACTATTAATTAGTCGCGGTTAACGTCAGACTAAACCCTAGTCATATTGGTACTAGGTTTTGTCGAGGAAATTTGTGTTAAGAATAACGAAGTGTTGTCCAAGCGCCAAGTCACCACCTTCCCAGGTGAGTGCATAGTTACTTTCATCTTACACATAGATGTGAAGTGTTTTATATAAATTACGTGCTATGTGTGCATATTATCTGAGTACTTGTTGTCTACGCTAGATGAACGATTTTATACATGTTTTAAATGATTTAAACTGTGTATGTATTTTATATCTACGATAATGTTGGGGTAAAACATGGGTAGATGTAGTAAATGGAATATGATTTGGATGATGAGTTGAGAGGTGTTATAGACCACGAGGTGAGGGTGAGAGGTGAACGATGTGAGAAACCTTTCCCAAATGATGGCCTCGTTATTCAGCAGAGTATGGATGACAACCATGGACTATTCTAGACAGTCCAGTGGAACACTAGCACGCTCGCAACCTGTAGGTGTTGTGAATGATGTGTTCACCCGGTGTACTCTAAACCCTGGTGATCATGCAGACTTGATGCCTAAACCCTGGTGATCATACAGACTTGATGCCTAAACCCTGGTGATCATGCAGACATGGTGCCTAAACCTTGTTTATCATGCAGACTTGATGCCTAAACCCTGGCGACTATGCAGACTTAGTGTCCGTTGTGTAAACTATGGCAGCAATGGACTTCGTGCCGATTCCTTAGGAATAAGTGAACGAGGAATAGCTGATTCTTAGGGTAAATCCTTAAGACTAAAGAAGATAATGGGGATGGGTAATTGGGTTGATTGTTTAAACATAATAATTATATTACTGTGAGTTGAAAACCCTATGTACTCACCAGGTTTCCCAACTTGACCCACTCAGTTTATTTATATCACAAGTGTCGATATGAAGTGACATTACACTGAGAGATTAAGGCGATATAGATCACTAGTGTAAATGAATGTAAGTTTTGTTTATGCTTATGTTTCCGTATTGACGATGACATCCCAAATGTTTTAAAATGAATAAAATATGTTTCTTTGGAAATGATTTGATAACATATTTATCGTGTTTTTCTAGGAATAAATCCGCAAAATTTTTATTAAAAGAGGTACTCTGATTTTCATAAAGCATAAACAAAATCGGTCTTTTCTGGTCGTGAAAATGGGGATGTCACAGTATCAGAGCCTTGGTTTGAGTGAATTGGAGGAACACTCGTATGAATCCAGTCTCAAACTAAGGAAAAAAAATTCAAAATGATTTTTTTAATTGGTTTTCAAAATACTTGAGGAGGATGCGATGTGTACGATCAGTCGGAGCCAGTAAGTAGAGCCTAAAATACCATACTGTTATTTGATATTGTGATATGTTAGAACAACATGCTAGTGATAGGTTAGGGATCTTCAGAAATTGCATGATAGAATTGCATGATTATATGATGTCTGATAACCTAGGATTCTTTTTTATATGAAATTGACATAATTATTGTAGTTGCTTAGTGTATGCATCATAGTTGTACATAACTAAGATTCTATAGCCTGAGAATAGTTGGTTTGGCTGTATTTCCTATTCCTTGTCTGGTTGTGGGATTATAGTAGGACCGAGTATTCAGCTGTCTCTAGGATCCAGTGTTATGTATGGCTAGTGTACACGAGTGTTGTAGGGTTGGTAGAAGTTTCATTAGTGGGTGTAGTGTTTAGCGGGCCAGCGCGAGGAATGATTAGCCACTATTGAGAGAGTGAAGGCATGGCGAAGGTGTACCTGTGGTGCTAGGAGTTGGAGATCGAGGATTTTGCATGAGGATGTGTCTGTTTTTTATTGCATTTTAGTGCTAGTCGGCTTCTCTGCTTGAATGTTGCTTTCTTTGTGCTTAGTAGGACCCATGTTGATGGCAGCTAACGATCAAATGAATACATTAGATTATATGCTATGAGGGTTAAATAATCTTAGAATAAAGGACTTGGGCCTATTTCGCAGCTCTTGTCTGAGTCCAACCGTTGTAGGGCGGAGTCCTTTAGCCAAAGGATTATTTAATCCTGGTTGCATGTAATTGTATTCGTGAAGTGGTTGGCTGGTGTTAGTAGGGGTTCTTCAGTAGCTGATGGCAGAGGGGGTGTGGGTGAATCTTAGGATAGCCTAGAGAGTATTCTGGTGCAGTTTTTCATTGTTGAGTAGATTTCAGGAGTATTTAATGATTAGTTCTTAGAGGACCCTAGAAGATTCTTGAGGAGAGTATGGATAGGTGTGGAAGGTAGTATTGGACCTGTACTACTGGAAGTATATGATCCATACTCAAATCGAGGAGCATTTCAGAGATTCTAAGGACTGGTCAGGGTAGATAGCATGGTTGGATACTATGGTTCGAGACAGTGCTTCCGTATCTGTTGATCTTTTGGCTTAGTCCGCTAAGGCGAGGATGGGTTTTATGTTTTTTAGGCCCCTGTGGTGATATTGATATGGGTTGAATGGTTCAGACCCAAATGAGTATGTTGATTGGAAGTCTCAAGGGTTTTGTTAGAGGTCGTGCCTCGAGCCTCGAGATACGGGGAGGAAGTGATTGTCAAGATCGGTTTGGAATTGCATCTGGGATTTAAGTGGTAGATTATTGGTTTGGGTTGTCGTTATCTGTGGCAAGGATTTTCCTTTCAAATTTTTTGAGTTAGAGGGAGTGGGCAGGCTTTTGACCTCCCGAGTTAGGTTGGATTCTCAGCTTGAGGTCTGTTGGTCATGGTGGTTGGAGCACAATGTCAGCGCTAGTGTGCGCAAGTGGATTGATGTGACACGAGTATCTTAGCGATGTGAGCAAGGTTTGTATCTTTGGGAGATAGAAAGGCCAGGTGTTGGATTGTCATGTGGGTTGCATGCAGTGGTGTATGTTTGGATCGTAAACTGGCAGTTGCATATGCTTTGTAAGTGGTTATTATGGGAAGATATGAGGTCTTCAACTGTACTTCAGGTTCCTCGTAGGGTTCGTTTGATCCATACCTGGAGGAGCATTCTGCGAGTGATATTTGTTCATGGTCAGGTATGGTTGTACCTGGATGGGCTGCTTGGGTTATGTTTTAGTTCATCACCAGTGGGTAGTGATTCGAGTTCTAAGTGGGGGAGAATTGGGATTCCTAGGTTGAACGTCAGTCATTGAGGGTTCTGTTAGTTTGCTGGTTGGTTTGCTGCTTTTAGATTTGTTGGGCATATGTTGGTTCGTGGACCCTTTTTAGAAGCAGGTATGTTCAGCTCCAGGTGGGTTGTGGTTTCTCTGGTTTGGGTGTCAAGGTATTCGAGGCCATTGGCCGTTGAGCTCGTTATTCAGTGGGAATTATCTGAAGGATTTAACTGGTGCAAGTTAAAGGTCAAGGAATGTGTCAGCTACCCTCCTATTCCGTATATTCTAAGTCCATTAAATCTTCAGGTATGCTTACCCTTAATGGTAGAGTGGGAGCTTAGTTCATAGCATAATCAGGTTTTGGTAGCCTTCAGGATCATCTTGAAGGTTTTCTCGAGCTAGTGGGGTAGTGATGGAATCCGTTCAGTCCAATATGGGTCTTATTTTGACCAATCGTGAAGATGTTTTCTGTTTTGATTAAGGTGGCATGTCGATTATCTCTGGTGTTTCTTTTCTCTTCGGATGATATTTTGGGTCTCTTAAGTATGTGTATGGGGGTGTCCCATGTGAGTTGGGCAAAATGGCTTGTAGGCTCTTGGTTAGAGTTGTGTGCATGGTTCTCTTGGGTTTCAGCTTCTGATTTGGATCAAGAGTGTAACCGTTATCCTTTTTGTGGATCGGGTGCGGCTTTATTTTTGTAAGGATTGCTTGGGTAGCAACCATGTGATGTGCAGTGGCACTTAGAGAGTGTCGTCAAGGTCTATGTGTTATCAAAAGCATTCCAGTCATAGGGTGTAGGCCTAGTGATCATAATGGTTCATTTCTTCTACTTGTAGTGTTTTCGGAGTTGACACGCCGATGGGAATCGAACGAGTCACAAATCTATCAGTGAAGTAAAGTGAGCAGTAAGGGTTCGGTGGAGTATCAGGCAGGTATCAGAAAGTCTCGGCAGGTTGTATGTAATAATTTTAGTTGTTTGCATGCGGTTGTTATAGTTGTGACTCTCAGGTTGGATATTCCTTATGCAGTCGTAAGTCATAAATAACTAGTCTCTCATGGATATATCTCGATAAGGACCATCCGATCATGTGTCTCAGTGAAAACCCTCCTGTCTCACAACTCGAGTTGGACCCTCCGGTCCTAACCAATAAAGCACAAGACAATATACAACATAAATCATGAAGACAAATGCATAATATCGCGTAACTCAATATAAGCATATAAGACCCTCCGGTCGCACAATATTACCAATCAGGTAAGTATAGTGAGAAGACTCACCTCGTAAGTAAGCAAGTAGGTCTCGTACTCCACGAACGGTTTAGACTCCGCCTACATATCATAATCACCTCTAATTAACACTTAATAACCACAACCCTAAAAATTAGTCTGACCCCTTCTCTAACTCATGGAAAGGTGAAAGATCATTTTACGCCTCCATGGTCTTCACAATTCCCGTCTTGACCAAACCCTAAAAGTCAACGAAAGTCAACACTCGAATCAACAGTCCATGTTGACCCAACTTGTCGAGTGCATCTATGCGACTCGTCGATTTCCTTCGTTTTATCCGAAGTTTCGGGAAAATCCAACTCAACTTGTAGAGTTGTCTCACCAACTCGCTGAGTTGCAATGCATCCAGACTGTCGGGGAAAACCTTAGCCAACTCATCGAGTTGGCTCATCCACTGGTCAAGTCCCTCCAGTAATTCTCTCATTCATATGTTTTTAAGTAGAACTAAGGCCTCATACTCTAGATCTAGCCTTCTAAGGCTGATATATCATGTAAAGTTGAAAGCTTTACGTCCATGCATGACATCTAGGGCTTAAAATGCCAAAACTTGCTCTATAGAGGGTTTCATGCATGAAGGCTGTCCATTAGCTTGATAAAGCTCGAATCTTTAGGCCCAAGGGACCGTACACTATCCAGATCTGAAGTCACAATCCCATAGCAAGCTTAAGTAACTCAAGAACCCAAAGAAAGGATGAAAATGGCCCTAAACTGTCAAATGATGAGATCTAACTAAGCAATGATCAAGGTGAAAGCTTTTTACCTAAAAAAAGCACCTAGCACTGGAAGAACACCAGATCTAGAGGCTTCTCCTTGTTCCAAGCCTTTTTGCACTTCAATCCCCTTTCAAAAATGTTGGATTAGGTGTCTAAGTTCATAACTATTTCTAGAATGTACTTGACCCGGTTAGCATGGTCCATTTGGGTTGCATGGCATTGCAACATTTGGATAGACCAAAATGAGAGAAAGGACAGTTAAGGTTTATTAATATATTATAAGTTCTAATATATTAATAATATTATTTACTTAGTATTGATCAATAATTAATTTAGAAATAAGTAAATGATCAAAAGGAAACTAATTAAATATATAGGGTTGATTGTGTAAATCATCCAATCTTATATAGTGGGCTAATGATCCATGGTTTAGATGAATTGGGCTAAACCCATAAGGTGCTCCATGGATAGTCCATGGGAGTTATAAACCCAAGGGTCATGGAATATGGAAAGTCATGACAATTAGGGTATACATGGTGTAACCCTACTTGTGTCACAACTATATAAAGACCCCATGTCTAGCAAAATCGGCCACTACAAGCAAGTGTAAGAGGGCTAGCCAAATTTGAGTGTAAGTAAACTTCTCTCAAGTTTATTCTAAGTGTTGTGGTGTTGTGTGAGACATTTGAGGCATCACACTTGAGGTTCTAGGCTCACAAGGTTATCAAGGTATCCAAACAAAGAAAGGTATGTAATTTAACTAGCTATTATGTTTAAAAGTTGCCCATGCCATGCTAGTTAGGTTAATAACCTTGGAAAATCAAATTTGCATGTATCTGAGTAAAACATAGATCCAAGGTTTCTAGGATTGCATGTACACCTTAGGAGTGTTAGAATGCTCAAAACCCTTCAGTTGTATTAAAGCCTAGGCTTGTTTATTTGATACTTGATGCAAACTTGTTAAGAAAATCGACAAACTGCTTTTTGCATGGGTGAGCTTGCCGATTCCATGGGGGGGGGGGGGGGGGGGGGGGGACTCGACGAATCCATGCCTATATTCAACTAACTCATCGAGTCAGTTCTTGCGCTCGACGATTTGGCTTGTTAGAGTGTAGTTTTTCGACTTTTGCTGCTGAAAATGGACTAGAAACATTACCCTAAACTATTTTGCTATTATAAAACTTGTTTTAGATGGTGTAATGGTTATGTTAATCCATTTTCAATGCCTAATATCAAATTTTCAAGTTTTGTATGGTTTATTTATGATTCTTGAAATTGTTGATATGAACATTCATGAAGTTATGAGTTCAGAAGATCATATGAATTATTTGTAACTTGATTTTTAGTTTAATTCTTGATCTTGATGTGTTTTAATGGAATCCATAATTTGTCCTCAAGTTATGGATTACCAAAAGTCACACTTTTAAAGTCTATTATGAAACACATAGGTTACATAAAATGAAAAATCTCTCATTTTAATAAACCATTAACTCATAAGTTATGAAAGATGAAAAGTTTTGAATGTTACAAAACTTGCCCTCAAGTTTTGGAACATGTAAAGTCTCTTTAAAAACTTTAGTTCCAACCCCTAAAATTTTAAAAGTTAAAATTCAACCCTTATACATTATAATATTATAAGTTAATAATATATATATATATATATATATATATATATATATATATATATATATATATATATATATATATATATATATATATATATATATATATAAGAACAAAAGTCGTTTCACCGTTAGTAGGTCTCATTCACGAAGTGGGTCTATAAAGGGGGTATAAGGTTGTTGCCTATAAAATGGCAGCTTAATGGGTGTCCACTCTCACTCACCGCTTCCTTGATTGGTGGTGGGTCGTTACCCGAACGGGTAGAACAATGACTTTAAATTCTCATGAAAATTATGTTGAATGTAAAGTAACTAAATGTTTTTAAAAAATTCTCAATCTTAGTTACTTTAGGAAAATGTGAATAAGTTGCTAGCCCATGAAATTACACTTTGCACTTTGCTTAAATCGTTAGTGGAGCATGTGTGGTTAACCGGCACACTAACTTGAACTTAACAAGGTAGGCAAAGGGTGGATTAAGGTATATCATAGGTCGGTGGAACGCGTGTGATTAACCGGCACATCGATTGAGTGATAAACATTAAGGGTACCAAGTAATTTGCATGGTTACTTCACACCTTGTTTTGTGATCCTGGGCATCCAAGTCACAAAACTTGAAGGGCACACTCGAGACTGAAACATATCATTGAAAAGTTCAATGAATCTCAAAGAATCTAGGAGTTTCAAAACCAATTAAAACCTAATAATTTATTTCAATTTTCATGGTGGAAATAGGTTAATCATCATTCACCTACCTTCAAATATTTTATAGCTTGGATTACGGCATCCCTCTTCTAGGTTATAAAATATTGTGTTGGGTCCTAGCCTTAAAATTACATTTGGGTGTTTTATCAAGGACTATCTTTATATCTAATCTAGACTTGTCTTTCTTCTTTTTCAGATGTCTTCAAACAATCTTGCTTCTGGCTCAAACCCTACCGGCTCCTTCTCTCTCATGAACCTTTATGGGAGAGTCATCATTGATGGTTCCAACTTTATGGATTGGATCCGAAACATCAGGATGGTTACTCATTATGAGGACAAGGAATATATCCTCGATAAGGAGCTTAAGGAACTTAATGAGTCGTTTTCTACTCCTGAGGAGATCGATGAATTCTGGACACATGAGAGAGATGCCACGAAAGTGGCATGTATCATGTTGACCATGATGACAGCCGAGCTCCAAAAGTCCTATGAGGACTATTACCCTTTTGAGATGCACCGAGACTTGATGGACTGCTACCATCAAAGTGCTAGCCAAGAGAGGTATGACATTATCTGCTCGATGATAACAACCCGGATGAAGGATAGTGAACCCATCACCGACCAATTGCAGAAAATGCAAAGGTATGTGGATCGGTTGTCGAATCTAAATGTGAAATTCCCTGAGGAATTGGAAATTGACATCATTTTACACTCCTTACCTTCTTGTTTTGTTCAATTCCGAATGACATACCACATGAACAAGGAGGAAGTTACACTCAGCAAACTTCAAGGACTCTTGAAGACTGCCGAAAGTGGTCTTAAGGGTAAGTCGGTTGTTACCACTCCTACTCCTATCGAGGCCCCTGTCTTTGCAATCGGGCAAGGTAAAGGGAAGAAGAGGAAGAGTCCATCGAAGGGTACCAAGGGAAAGTCCTTGAAGGATCCTCTTAAAGTGGAACCAAGAAAGGTTTTGTCACTCCTTCTGCCAACCTTAAAGAGGCTGAATGCTTCTATTGCCACAAAAAGTTGCAATGGAAGCGAAACTGCCCAAAGTACCTACAAGATGTAAAGGATGGGAAAGTGAAACCCAACCATGCAGGTATTTACACTATATTGTCTAATAACTCACCCTATTATAATTCTTGGGTCCTTGATATAGGTTGTGGTATTCACATAGGTTCTGATTTACAGGGACTAAGAAGAAGTAAGAATATGGATCGATAAACTTTATCATGGGGAATAGGAAAGCATCACCAGTCACCAAGAATGGAGTTTATACTTTGTTGCTAACTAGTGGGTTAACATTAGATTTGAATAATGTTGTTACTCATCTGAAATGGCGAGAAATATTATTTCATTTCATGCTATGTACAAACAAGGGTTTACCTTTTCTTTTGATAATGAATGTGGTGGTATTAATGCTTTATTTAATAATGTTCTTTATTTTAAAGCATTACCTTGTGATGGTGTGTGTGAAGTTGTGTCTGGTGTAGATAACCTAGGAAATAATGTGTTGTATATTGATTCCTTTACTAACTTGGATAAAGCATCATTGTGGCATTATCGTCTTGGACATGTAAACAAGAAACACATAAGCCAACTCCAAAAGGATGGAGTCTTGGAGTCATTTGAACTAAAGTTGGATGATAGTTGTGAATCTTGTCTACTTGGAAAAATGAAAAAATCACCCTTCACTGGTTCTTGTGCTAGGGTGAAGGTTGGTTGGATCTGGTACACACTGATGTGTGTGGACCCTTCAGAACCGCCACAAGGGATGCTAACCACTTCTATGCGAATTTTACTAATGATTATAGTATATATGGATATGTCTGCTTAATCAAGCATAAGTCAGAAACCTTTGAAAATGTCAAATAATTTAAGCAGGAAGTAGAGAATCAATTGGGAAGGAGCATTAAGATGCTTCGATCCGATCGAGGTGGTAAGTATTTTAGTACAGAGTTCCTTGACTATCTTAAGGACTGTGTTATTGTCTCACAATTGACACCTCCCAGGACACCACAACTTAATGGTGTGGCTGAGAGGCGCAATCGAACGTTGTTGGACATGGTTCGTTCCATGATGAGTCGAGCTTCGCTACCAATCTCATTCTGAGGGTATGCCTTAGAGACTACCGCCCATATTCGTAATCTAGTCCCTACCAAAAAGGTTGCCAAAACACCTCATGGGATGTGGATTGGGAAAGTTCCAAATCTGGACCACATCAATATTTGGGGTTGCAAGGCTTTCGTGAGGCGCGAGACTCACGATAAGATCGAACCTCGAAGTGAGAGGTGTATTTTCATCGGCTACCCACAGAAATACTTTGTTTACCTCTTCTACAAACCCAATGATAATGTGGTCTTTGTATCAAGGAGAGGAGTCCTTCGTGAGAGAGAATTCATAAGCCAAGGAAACAGTGGGAGGCAAATTGACCTTGAAGAAATTCAAGAGTCAAAGTGGTGAAGGAACCTCAAACCCTAGCAATCAACCTGAGGAGGAAACTCATGTTGACCCGACGGACGATTCTGTACCTCTAAGGCATTCCACGAGAGTTAGTAATGCACCTGAGCATTATTATGGTTTCCATATTACTGCGTAAGGTGATACACTTATTAGTGATAACACACTAATTGGTATGGATGAACCTAACAACTACTCGGAAGCCATGGCATGCCCTGGGGCTGCTAAATGGAAAGAGGCTATGGACAGCGAGATACAGTCCATGTATGATTGTTAGATGTCATTTTATGCATCTTATAGGGTAGTTTTCATTAGCATTTATGAACATATTTCGTACATTTGCATGTCATTTATTTAAATAATGTTCAGCTCATTTCTTTCGTTAGAATTCCCGTACTGCTCATGTTTTTATGTTAATTTCAGATAGTTTGAGTGGAGCAGTGATTTGGGAGCAATTGGATGCGTGTTTGGAGATTAAAATGGAGATTGGAACTTATGGAGCATGTTGTGGAATTTTTGGAAGATGCTTTGGTCAAGAAACATTCGATTGAATTGATCACACGAAGATATAATATACAATCTAAAGTTAAAGGATGTTGCTGGCAGCTTTGACCCCCTGTCAGTATATTGACCATATCTCGAGAACCGTAACTCCGATTGATGCGATTCAAAATGAACTGAAAATTAGACGAAATTTCGGACATCATAGGCATAATCTGCGATTATCTCTTGTCTCCTTGTGATCGCAGGTTTGGTCGCAGTTTGCCTTCAAGGTTCTTTTATGCCTAAAATTCATCCGGAAGCAAAAAATGAAAACCTGCGATCGCAGGTTGTGTACATGCAATCGCAGGTTGGACAAAAAGTTCCAAAATAGCATCTTACTTTATTTTAAAACCTGCGATTGTAGGTTGTGTACATGCGATCGCAGGTGCGCCATTTTTGTTGTTGGACGTATAAATAGACCTTATAACCTTCCAGTAACCTAAGTTGGCGATTCCAAAGGTACCAGACGACGAAAATATGATTTTGGAGGCTTTTCTTCTCTGATTTCAACGATTTCTGAAGATCTAAAGACTGTGGATCATCTCCTTCAAGTAGATTAGTAAGATTAGTTGTTTAATGTCTCTTTTCATCTGTTTTGATCATATTTTAGCCATGTCTGGCTAAACCCTAGTCTTCAGTTCTACAAAGACAAGTACTTTTCATGTGATTGATCATTAGATCTGGTTTTTGATTTGTGTTTCTATCTAGATTCTTCAATTTTGTTCTTAATGAATGTTTGATTTTGATTCTTGTTAGTTTGATCACCTAGCTAGGGTTTTATCATTCCAGTTAATCAGTTAATAGAATCCGTAACCGTTCTTGTGAACTGGTAAAAGTAACAAGTATCAGATTGGTTCCGTTTTGGGATTTAACTCTGGTATAAACTGTAAAAATCATATCTTTACGCTTCCGAGCCTGTGAGAAGTATTAGGTACTGTTGGGAATTCTACAAAGATCTTAATGCAACTTTTCTGATCTTAATTAAGAGCTTATTTGATTAGACAGTAAAAAGTTAGGGTTAATTGAAAAGCTTGTTTTGGTTAGCTAAATAAGGTAAAAGAGAAATTACTAGGACTTGTTAGTTTTTCTTATTACCAGCTTAGATAGAACACATCTCAAATAATCAAATATGGATCAGTTGCAAGATTAGGAAAGTCGCAGCAGAACTAGAATCGTTTTTTATATTGATTTTTATTTATTTTAAAATCACTGCATTTTTAGTTTTTAGTTTAATTCAAACCCCCCCCCCCCCTTTATATTATGTTTCTTGACTAGATGCGCCTGATGCAGAAAGGCATTAACTTTTAGGTTGTGTCCCTAAGGATTCGACCCTGCTTCCCTATGCTATCTTTATAGTGCATTCCAAGCAGTGATAAATTTATTTGCTTAATACGTGCATGACAACGTGTTAACAAGGACAATCAAGTTTGGAACTTTGTTGACACTGTACCAGGTCGTAAAACAGTAGGGTGCAAATGGATCTTCAAGAAGAAGACTGACATGGATGGTAATGTACACACTTATAAGGCGTGACTGGTTGCAAAGGGCTTTTCTCAAACTCCGGGAGTTGATTATGATGAGACCTTTTCACCAGTAGCAAAGATTAAGTCTATTAAGGTTATGTTAGCCATTGTTGCATTTCTTGATTATGAAATATGGCAAATGGATGTCAAAACCTCTTTCCTTAATGGAAAGTTGGCTGAGGATATTTACATGAGTCATCCATAGGGTTTTGTCAGCACAGAGTACCCGAATAGAGTGTGTAGGCTTCAGAAATCCATCTATGGATTGAAACAAGCACCTCACAGATGGAATTGTTGTTTTGATGAGAAAGTCAAAGAGTATGGATTTTCGAGGAACGAAGATGAAACTTGTGTATATGTCAAAGCTAGTGGGAGCATAGTTAGATTTTTGGTATTGTATGTGGATGACATACTACTCATAGGAAATGACATCCCAACTTTGCAGGAAGTAAAGTCCTAGCTTGGGAAGTGTTTCGCTATGAAGGACCTTAGGGAAGCTGCCTATATCCTAGGGATAAGGATTTTGAAAGATATGAGTAAAAGACTAATTGGACTTAGTCAGAGTACCTACTTGGATAAGGTTTTGAATAGATTCAACATGCAGAATTCCAAGAAAGGAGAATTACCGATCTAGAGTAACGCCAGATTAAGTAAGACTCAAAGCATGAGTACAGAGGCTGAGATAGCTGAGATGAGTCGAGTACCATATGCTTCTGCTGTAGGCTTGATCATGTATGCTATAACTTGTACTCGTCCTGATGTGGCCTTCACATTGAGCATGGTCAGCAGATATCAGGGGAACCCTAGCAAGGCTCACTCGACTGCGGTAAAGAACATTCTCAAGTACCTGTAGAGGACTAAGGATTAGGTCCTTACCCTCGGTGGGAGTGATGACTTGAGAGTAATAGGGTATAGTGATGGTAGCTTCCAGACTGATATGGATAATTTTTGCTCTCAATCAGACTGGTTCTTTACCTTAAACGGAGGAGCAATTACTTGGAAAAGTTCCAAGCAGGAGACAGTGGCTGATTCAACTTGCGAATTAGAGTATATATCAGCAAGCGAGGTAGCGTAAGAGGCTATATGGCTAAAGAACTTCATTGGAGTCCTTGGATTTGTACCTGCTATAAAGGATCCTATGGAAATTTTTGTGACAGTGAAAGTGCAGTTTCCTTAGCCAAGGAACCAAGGGATCATGGGAGATCCATACATATCGATAGAAAATATCATTTCATCAGACATCGAATAGAAGAAGGACTCCTCGTGGCAAAGAGTATATCATCGGATGAGAACCCATTAGATCCCCTCACGAAGGGACTGGGTAGGGTTAAGCATTTCCAGCATGCGAGGCGCATAGGGTTGAAGGATGATATTAGTTTTAGTAGTTAGATAGCTTTGAAATTTGTAAAGTGTAATTGACATTTGATGATAAATAAAAGCTTTTGTTTATTTATAAGTATAAGTGTTGCTATCTTTTTTCAATCGTTTCCTATCATTTAATTTTGCATGGTTTGACGTCCAAAATAATTATGTTATGGTATATCATATTATTCAAATTCTCCACAGTCGGTCATATGTTGGAAGTAGATATGAATCAAGACTGTCATGAGTTGGCTTGTAGATGTCTAAGTTGTTGGACATAACAAAGAGGTTCTACAACACTCATGAGTGCTCATAAGTTCTGAGTATTGGATTCAACCCACGCTCACTTGTTTCCCTTCATGGAATTTATCTTGAGTGATCGTGAGACAGTAATATCATATAAGTCTTCAAACCTAGAGATATGAGTTGTTGACTATGAGTTGGTTATACATTGATTGTACGAAAACACATTGGTAACTCGGTGTTATAAAACGTGCCTTTGTGTATAATTCAACGAGTAGTAGAAAAAGAATATGAGTCGAAGTTTATCTGTTCCTTCTTGGATTACAACCGATATTTGGGCCCCTCGATGATTTTGTTTTGACCAATGTATCAGGCTCGGTCAGAACTAAATTGATGTGTTCGATTAAGTTCTATGTCAAACAAATCGGAAATCGGGAAACAAACCATTAGACAATAAGTAATACATTGTTCCATGTATTTGTCCAGCTGATATCTAAAACAGATGATTATATGATCACTTATCTTAAATGGCGTATCATCATCATCTCAGTTCCGCGAGACCTTGAAAGAGTTATGATTGCTGATCGGTACCTTAAGTCATTGTTGTAGTTATAGTTATTAGACTTATCCAAGTGGGAGACAAATGGATTAGGTGTCTAAGTTCATAACTATTTCTGGAATGTACTTGACCCGGTTGGCATGGTCCATTTGGGTTGCATGGAATTGCAACATTTGGATAGACCAAAATGAGAGAAAGGACAGTTAAGGTTTATTAATATATTATAAGTTCTAATATATTAATAATATTATTTACTTAGTATTGATCAAGAATTAATTTAGAATTAAGTAAGTGATCAAAAGGAAACTAATTAAATATATGGGGTTGATTGTGTAAATCATCCATTCTTATATAGTGGGATACTGATCCATGGTTTATATGGATTGGGCTAAACCCATAAGGTACTCCATGGATAGTCCATGGGAGTTATAAACCCATGGATCATGGAATATGGAAAGCCATGACAATTAGGGTATACATGGTGTAACCCTACTTGTGTCACAACTATATAAAGACCCCATGTCTAGCAAAATCGGCCACTACAAGAAAGTGTAAGAGGGCTAGCCGAATTTGAGTGTAAGTAAACCTCTCTCAAGTTTATTCTAAGTGTTGTGGTGTTGTGTGAGACATTTGAGGCATCACACTTGAGGTTCTAGGCTCACAAGGTTCTCAAGGTATCCAAACAAAGAAAGGTATGTAATTTAACTAGCTATTATGTTTAAAAGTTGCCCATGCCATGCTAGTTAGGTTAATAACCTTGTAAAATCAAATTTGCATGTATCTTAGTAAAACATAGATCCAAGGTTTCTAGGGTTGCATGTACACCTTAGGAATGTTAGAATGCTTAAAACCCTTCAAAAAATGCACTAGAACACAAGATCTTAGCCTCATCTCTCTCTCTCTCTCTCTCTCTCTCTCTCTCTCTCAACGACTACATCTCGTTTAGGGTTTCTATCAGTGTGTCAAAATGATCAGGGAGGCGTAAATAAAGGCTTAAGGTCCTTTAAATAGGGTGCAAACCCTGAAAATTAGGTTTTCACACTCAGCTCCTACTCGTCGAGTTGGGGTCCTCCAACTCGTCGGGTAGACTCTAAAAATCACGTTGCAATTTAACTATCTACTCGACGAGTTGGGGCCTCCAAGTCTTCGAGTTTCTCTGACAACATGAAAATAATTTAATTAAATACAATACCTGGGAGTCGGGATGTTACATGACTGGACCCATAGTATGTTGGTATTCCGAGCTGATGGTTGAGGGTCTGGGGTATTCGAACCTGATGGTTGATTTGACCCATAGTATATTGGCATTCCAACCTGGTGGTTGAGGGCATGGGTTATTCCAACCCAATGGTTGATTGGACCTATATCATGTTGTTCGTGATATGTGTTATTTGTTATGTGTTGGTACTTTGGGGGAACTCACGAAGATTTCTGCTTATAGTTTTGTTTACGGTTTCAGGTTCTTCAGATGATTCGTGGAAAGGCAAAGGCATGACCATACATATCCTTGGTTTTACCAAAAGATTAGATCTTGGGAGACCGATTTTAAATCATGTTTTGGGAAACAACGTTTTTGTAAATGCTTTTGTTAATAAATCGGTTGTTTTGAAAAGTTTAAATTTGATGAAATTTTTGGGATGTTACAAATCTATCATGTAATTCCTGAAAGTATCCCTAGCTTTATCCTAACATGCAAACATTCATATCATATAACATATCAACATGTATCGGTATTATAGGAGTCACTTACTTGAGCTCGGCTAATTGCACACAACACACCCCATTTTTTATACAAGTACTTTTAGAGATTTATATTCTTTTAAAAGATTACCAACTCCTCACTTTGAGTTCAATCACACCCAAAAGTGTGTCTGAATCCCTCACACCAAGGCTCTAATACCAACTTGTAACATCTCAAAAATCATAAAGTAAGAATTTCATTTTTAAATCAGCCATAAACACAATTTATCCTTTTCAATCATTCAAAAGTATATCACAGTAAAAATAGTTATCAGAGTACAATCCCAAAATCATAAACCTATGGAAACATGGGTGGATGTGTTGTGATCAAGCCAAGTCCTTCCCTTTCAAACGAAAGTACCTGAAACCATAACCATAAAACCGTAAGCACAAAGCTGAGTGAGTTCCCCAAAACACCATATACCATACATACAATGGACCTTGCCTGACAACCATTGGGTCCCGCCCGAAACATATCCGTTAGTAACATGCGGTGGGCCCTTTCCCCAACACACTCACCAGGCCCCGCCCGATATATATATATATATATATATATATATATATATATATATATGTATACACAAACACATACAACACATCCAAGAGTCACACAGACATCTAGCATACAGATCGATGTAATCCATGGGCCAACATCGGTGCCTTCGTCCCATCAAATACTGGGAGGAGAATCACCTCAATCTGAGATAACCGAACACACACACTCGCTGTTGCTACCGGGTTCCTCACACTGAACACATCTAAATTATCCTTAATTAATAATTAGGACATTTTCCCATAATATAAGTTCCAATTCATATCTCCTCATAATAATGGGTAAAAGACTATTTTACCCTTCTAATACTTGCCCAACAAAGCAAGGACCAAACACAAAATGACTCAAGGCCTAAAATCCATTCAGGTGCGTACACCCCGTGCACCATCCTGGTACGCCCAATATACCATGTTGAAGCCCAAAAATCAACTCCAAACCTCTTAATGCCTTTACACAACATACATAACTTCAAAATATTATTCTTATGGGACGTCCTAAGTCATAAAGTTCATGAATTTATGACTTTGCATGTCTTAATGGTGTCCAAACCAAATCCCTAAATCTCTAACTTCGTCAAAAGACCACTAACTCATGCATCAAAGGAATAGAACAACCAATATCACATTTTTGTGGTTCCAAATAACTCCATAATGGATAAACTTTCAAACTTTGTCCATTAGAATGGTCCAAACGACCAAGATCTAGTTTTTAAGTCTTAAAAGGGACCAAAAGTGCATCTTTTCCAACTTAATCCATTATTTCCAAGTCTCAAGTGTCACACACCCAAACCAGAATGGCGGAAACATTCGGGGGTGGATGACTTCATGTAATATCATAACAGTTGAGTAAATAGTAAAGAAAGCAAACACAACCATCATAAATATAATTTAAAAAGTCACATTGTTGATTGTATTACATGTTTCAAAAGAAATTACATTATGATGATATAATAAGTTTGAAATTGATGCCTTAGCATCCCTTCCCCAAAAGTTGTTGTTTACTTGTATTACTGAATCCCTGAGAAATACAAGTAGTTTCGAAAAAGTGTCAACAATTAAGTTGGTGAGTTCATAAGCGTTTTTGTATAAGAACTATATGCATTTTTGTATAAAGTAACTGAGTTTGTTTCTAGAAAATCCAATATTTTCCATAAATACATAGTAGTTTTAAAAGTTCCAAAAATCGGGATGCATAAGTATTTTCCATACCTAAAATAGTGTAAGTAGATTTATATATGTATATATAACCACTAAGGCGTTTGTTAGCCCCATAAATCAAAATGTTTTAATACTTCATGTGAGTTTTATAACTGTACTATTGACTCAGCCCTGTCACGACATTCTTCAAGCGTCGGAACGATATGACGTTTGTCACCCCAGACCTGCCGGTCCAACTGTAGCTAACAGTTTAGGTGCGGGATTGTCAATCCTGTATAGATCTATACACAAGTATCACGCTCTCCCTACAGGAAATTATGGTTTATAACACAGGACTTAAAATGTGTACTTGAATGTACGTGAAGTAAATGTCTCACAAAAGTTAGTAGCAAATAGAATTACGTATGAAAACCCCATTTTTCTTGTAAATGTAAGTATTTCCTTTCCATAGTGTTTATAGAGTGTAAAATATCATGAATGTCTCGTAAACTATACATATTATAGTTTTTCAAAAGTGTATTTCGTTTGAATGATAAACCTTAGTGTATTACCAACTTTGCATGTAAAGTATAACATTTGTAATAACGGTATTTTACTTATTTAACATTTATACACAAAATGTAGATAAAGCATTAGAAAATGTATGTAACGATTTGTATTTTAACATAAGTTTTTCTTGCGTTTCACTTGTATTTTCCCCCTAAAATTTAGTAAAAACGTGAAAATATAGGGGTATGAACTCACCTGGTAAGTGTGATGATTTGAAGAAAACGAGATTTTTCTCGGGCAGCACTTCGACTGGAAGTGGTAAATTTCTCGGGATTTTCGGACCTTCAGACCTTCGTCGTAGCTTGGATACCTCTTTCGAAATAATATAAGTGTATTATTTGAGTATGATGTGTTTTGTGCTTAATTATGTGTCTTAATTAAATTAAGAATAAAAATAAGCATGAAAATGAAATGTTAGATAAACCCAATATTGATACATGAAGATGTAGTGGTCGTGACGAGGTTTCCGAATATATAAAGAACGCCGAAATCCGAGTTATAACGAATAAGTTATGATATGTCGAAGTTTTGCGACAGAACCCACACGACGTTGAATGACGTAAAATATGAATTTAAAATAGAGCAAGATTTGGCCTTAGCGATCTAAACGCAAGTCGTAGAGTTCGTTAAACCGAGAGCGTGCATAAAAAGAACGTCCAAATCTGACTTCGTATGAGGAAGTTATGATTTTTCTAAGTTTCGACTTAGCGGTATGCAGTCTGAATACTCAATTTGAGATCGAGCGGTTTTTAGCCAAAACAATCTAAACGAGAATCGAAGATCTCATCAATAGTAGTGCAACGGTAAAAAGACAGAAGAAAACGAACGTCGGATGAAGAAGTTATGAATTTATAACGGAGTTTTTCTATCCCAGCCTACTAAAAATAATATAATAAAAATAAAGTCAAAATTAGCCAACAGAGACTAAACGAGAATTGTAGAGCATAATCTCACTTATGCGTGGATATAAAGAAAGTCTAAAACGGAGCTCGTATGCAAAAGTTATGAATTTCTGAAGTTCGGGGCGTGAACCCCAAGGCTATGTCAGAGCTCACGAGGTGAGCATATGTATCTCACAAAGTGAGCCTAGCTCACGAGGTGAGCATATGTGGCTCACGAGGTGAACCTAGCATTTTTGCGCTATAAATAGAATTCAAGGGGCAGCCGAGTTTGGTTGCTCATCTCTTACTCTCCTACTCCCGATACTCTATCTAAGCCCTATTTTAATCCCCCTAATCCCTGGAATCATCCCGAGACCCAAAGCGAGTCTCGAAGCACCGAAGATCCCGAGAAGAAAAGAGTTTCTGAGCCGAAGCTGTGCTTGCGAGAAGCCCGGTGTGTAAAGATCTTTTAGTTTCACCGAAGTATACTACTCTTAGAGTTGTGGTGTTGTCCGATCATCTTCTGATCAAGTGAGTGTGTAGTTACTTTCTTCTAACGCATAATTATGAAGTATTTTATATGAAATACGTGTTATGTGTATATTTTGTTGTTATATGCGTGAGTGTATATACCCTTTCTTCTATCACATAGATATAAAGTATCTCTTATGTAATACGTGTTACGTGAGTACATAGTCCTCTTCTTAAACATGATTCTAATAAAAGTATAGTTTGAATGGATTAAGTATATGAGATATTCTCTATGAAACATGTGCTATGTAATTATGTGTTATCTGTTTATTTGGAATGAGTATTGAATGAGTATCTTATCAATTTAAAGTTGCAAGTAAATGCATATGTATATTGTTATCTACAAATTGTTCGGTAGAACTTGGGTAGATAGTTGATGTGTGATAAACTGATGAGAGGCCTCGATGTGATTATGATCTAGTCATTCAGCTAAATATAGATGATGACAACAGACTTTTCTAGATAGTTCTGTGGAACGTTGGCAGGCTCATAACCTGTAGGTGTAATGAACTTGGGTGTTCATTTGATGTATTCTATCCCCTTCATGGTTGCCTTTAGGATATCTATTATAGATGAAGCCCCTTTGCAGTAATGTCCGTCCCGATGAAAATCCTAGATTAGGTCCCTTGTAATAGTGGTTGTCTTAGGGACATAAAGTGAGGATAATGGGAATGGGTAATCAGGTTATTGTTGATTGGGGAACTTAATATAATTATTATTGTGGGTTGAAAGACCTATATGATCACCGGACTCTCAAGCCTGACCCACTTAGTTTCTTTGTATTACAGGTAGTGGCACGAGAGCATGAGTTGGAGAACTTGTGAAGATATTTTTGTTATAGACCTGTTGTTGTAAATAACTATGTAAGGTCTATGCTTTAATGTTTATGCTTTTGTGTCTGTATCGGAACATGACATCTCGAGTTTTGTTATGATGAAAATACATTTCTTTAAGAAATGCTTTGATAAACCTTATTTTACCATATATGGTTTTGGGAACAAATTCCACAACCTTTTTTAAATCAATGGATTTACTCTGAAAATATTTTAAAAGCATAAATGAAACCGGTCTTTTATGGCCAAGATTTTGGGGATGTCACAGCATTGGGGTAGTTTCGGGAGGCTCGAGAGTGATAAAATATGGGAGAAATGTTGTGAATTGGCAAAGAAGTTCGGAAGCCTCACATGCTTATTTATAGTGTGGGAACCGACCTTGTACGTTGGGCATACTTTCGGCCGGTACGATGGTCGTACTCGTGTACGCAGTGCGTACTTCATGCATGACGTCATCTTCGGACTCCGTACTTCATATGGGACAGGCTAGAGGGTAGCGGGGGATGTGGTCGATCCGAGGCCCTGTATCGAATACGTTGGGCGTACTCTCGTACGCCGGGCGTACCCCCTCGTTTTGTGTATCCCGAACTTCTAAAATACGTAACTCTCGCATACTAGCTCCGGTTTTGACATTCTTTATGTCCACGCGTAGGTGAGATTATACTCTACAACTTTCATTTAGACTTCGCCGACTAATTTTGAGTTTATTTTTAATGTTATATTTTTAACTGGCCGGGACTGGAAAAATCCGTTAAAAATCCATAACTTCTTCATCCAATGTCCATTGTCGTCTGTATTTTTACCGTTGTATTGTCGAGATATTCAATTCTCGTTTAGGTTGTGTCGGCTAAATATCGCTCGATCTCTATTTCGAGTTTTTAGCTGTCTACCGCTACTCTAAAATTTAGAAAAATCATAACTTCCTCATACGAAGTCAGATTTGGACGTTCTTTTTATGTACGTTTACGTTTTGATGATATCTACGACATTCATTTAGGTACCTAAGGCTAAAAAGTATTTTATTGAGATTTCTCATTTTACGCTTAACAGTGTTTTACCGGTTTTTTTGTGGATTTTTGATTGGTCATAACTTCTTCGTTATAACTCGGATTTTTGTGTTCTTTATAATTTTGAAAACCTTATTACGATATCTAACACTTATTATATTCATAAAGAGAGTTTTGAACATTTAATTTTCGACTCTTATATTACTAATCTTATAATAGGTTACGATATTTGAGCTTAGATCGTTACATTGATTCAAATATCAGGTTGTCACATCAAGCCTTTAGATCTTAATCAATATGATGTTTAGATGGATAAAGTTTCCCACTTTATCCATAACAAGGTCACAAACTTTCAAGATCCAAATTTTATGCACTAAAGTAACCAAAAGCTCATAATACCTAAGACTAGCTAGATTTATCAACTGCATCATCAAGATTCAAACTTTATACCACTAGAACAAAGATCTATGTGAACAAAGTTTGGATCTACAAGCTCCAGTGAAACCAACACTTCTTCAAAGAGCTCTTTCTTCTTCAAGATGCACTAAAAACACTCCAAAGTACTCAAGCACACCTTCTTTTGCTCAAAAGGCTCAAACTAGGGTTAGGGTTTTCAAGGGAGGGTGTTGGAGAGGTGGAGGCTGAGAATGGAATGGGTTTGGGGAAGTTAAGGAGCCTAAATAGGGCTCAAACCACAAAAATAAGGTTTGGGCACTGATCGCAAATGCCCAAAATACTCAGGGATACCATAGTACGCCCGATGTACTTCCCCGTACGCCCAACATACGCTGCTTAACCCAAAACCATCCTAACTTCAAACGATCATAACTTCTTCATTTCAACTCTGATTTCGACGATCTTTATATCCACAGAAAGGTATTGAGGAGCTCTACAACCCTATCTAATTACTTTTAACTTAAAACACATCGAAATAAAATCCTTAATTTATAAAAGAAATCTGAAACACTACTTTTCCTATTATACCCTTGGGCTCCAAATCACAAACCAAACTCTTGGATCACATAATCTACATTACCCACATCTAAATGGGTCTAAACATCTCCTTCTACAAGGCCCGAAGCCTTATGATAATTGATCTTCAGGTTACGATCCCGAATTATGAAATGACTCAAAACAGGATGTTACAAATGGGGTAGGAGTAATGGGGTTATACCATCCTAAATATAATTATAAATAATAAAATAAAGGTAAAATGGTCAAGTAACAAGCAATTTTAAATGGTGTTAACATTAGGAAAGAGCTATGTAACAAATTAAACTATGAGGGATCATCCAAGTTAAAAGAAAAATTACTGGCCAAACATACATTCCACCTTAAACCATAAGGATCATCTATGTAATTTACTCTACTTGAAGCCTAAGTATATTATGATGGATTTTATAGGCTATAAATACATATACAATGCGGAAAAACACTTAACAATTAAGAGGGCACATGCAACCTATAATGATCTATGTCATAACACTTTGAAGGCAACATACTATGAATAACAAAACTAAGTTGAAGCCTAATATAGGGCGTGTTCGACAAAATTAGTTGGTAGTGGGTGGCTTGTAGCAGGTAGCTTGTAGCTTGTAGCGTTTTGTTAAACGCTACATGAAGTAGCATTTGGATTTGGAGCGTTTTGTTTAAACTAAACGTTAGAAGCTTGTAGTGCCGAACAAAGCTTTTTGTTCAAAATGGTGCGTATTGTCAAATGCTAGAAGCTAGAAGCTCTCAAACGCTCCGTGCCGAACACGCCTATAATCTAAATCATGGAACTAGGGTTACATACCTTTGATTTGTTGTAGCAAACAAATCACTTCAATCCATTTTAGTAGTCTTGAAAAGCCCAGCACCAAAATTATGATGGCTCTAACGGTTTGTACCCAAACCCTAGAGCTAGAAGACTATTAAGGAGAGAGAAGGGAGATGCAAAATTCGACAATCCTTCTAAAGTAATGAGTGACCAAAAATATGATACCCAAGGGTCCTATTTATAGATCGTTAGGAAACCCTAGAAAACCTAATTTGAACATATAATACTAATATTTCAAATTCAGGTGTTTATCTAGTTTCCTTATCACCAGGAGGCTTCCAAAATCCTCTATTAAGGCATCGCAAAACCATCAATAAGGGAAGGTTCTGGAACCCTTCCTTTGTTCAACTTTTGAACAATTACAACTCAATCTTTACACTCTCAGTTAATTCTAATTAATCCAAAAATTAATTCCAATTAATTTCTAATTAATTCTTAATTAATTATTACTCTTTCAAATTAATATATTAATCACATAATATATTAACAGACCATTTATTACAATTTATTAATCATATAATAAACTAATAAATCATCATCTTTCTACAAACATCATTATAACCAAGTTCTGGTTATGAAGACAACCCCAAAAGGACTTTGCTTTTAATCAAAAGTATATACCAATTTAGTTATGATCACAGACACCTTAATCCAACATATTATTGGAGGAAGTGTTTTGAAATTAATTACAACAAAAATTACATAGATGGTCCAATAATATACTTCTTGTAATATACACACACACAAAAACAAATGCAAAAAACACAATAGAAACATGATAAACTTAGCAACAAAGCCTATATTTAAAATTGTTCTACAAAAACGATGACAGAAGAAATAATCGTAAAATGCTACTATCTGGGCAAATTTAGTGAGGTTTGCGTTAGCGCTAAATTATTTTGAATAATATTGATGCTATATTGTAGAATTTTTATTCATAAATGATGCTTTTTTATGATGGATTTAACTAACTGGCAAGATACAGTTTGTTCTAAAAAGTTCATCAATGCTAAGGCATCAATGAGACTTATTTATTTCTAATAGATAGACACGATGAACAATTGGTCGCTAATGTTTAGGGACGGATTCACAACGGTTGTATTTGTACATGATGCTTGATTTTCTAATAATGTATTAGATCATATATTTATTGCTGATAGATATATATATATATATATATATATATATATATATATATATATATATATATGTGTGTGTGTGTGTGTGTGTGTTAAAAAATATAGAAATCAAGGGATAATCAACAAAATCTAATGAGGGCCGTAAGGATGTGTTTGGTATAGATAAAGAGAATTGAATCAAATAATTAAAATACAAAGGAAAAGAATTAATGCCATACTTGATAGTTGCTGACTGACAAAGGTCTGTCCGAGTAATAAATTCTGACCGAGTAAGAAACCATATTGTTTGATTATAAATCTGACTAAATGTGTTGACCGATGCAAAATAACCATTTTCCCTATTGCTTTATACAATCATTTTAAATATTTGTTTTTATTAATTATCATTATACCCCTATTATAACTTTAAGTTAATATTATATAATCTTCATAAACTTTCAAAATACGATATTTGCCAAAAAATTTGTTTTAATAAATTTTAATATGCTAAAAACTGTAAATAATTCAATAATTAAATCCTATTAACGATTTTACAAACAATTAAAAGCATAGGTTGTACAAAAAAAACTTTTCTATGGATGAAAAACTTTTAAATTAAAATGAAAACAAACTTCAACAAGGCAAGAAAAATATGAGAAATTTCATTGAGGCATTTTGACGAACAGTTGCACTGTAATAATTCATATCAACCTTAAAGATTGGTATGTGAAAGTGGAACACACCTGGTTCATTTTCCATTTTCTTTTTTGTTTCTTCAAGTGACCGACAATCAAAGAACCAATCAAAGGCAAGGAGAAACTTTTTCTTAACAAATAGGAAACAAAAAAGATGTAGGAAGAAAATTATAAGCTTTTTTTTCTTGATGGAGAAGACGAAGTTGAAGGAGAAGCTACGAATTTGGTGGGAGTGTGATTGATTTTAAGAAAGAAAAATGTGTGGCTTTGTGTAGTAGGCGTACCTGATGAGAAGAGAAGAGGCACTGAAAGATGAGTGCTAGGGCAAGGGCACAACTCGAAGAAGTTTCTCCCTTTCTCAGTCAGCTAGTTCACAATTTCTTACCGAGTCAGATGTTGTTTTTTTGAGTCAGACACTCAAAATTGGTTTACCAAACACCTTTAGCTGACCGAGTTAGCAAAAAATGTTTGGCCCAACTCGATCAATCGCATATCAAATACAGCCTAAGTTTGAGAAAGCACTTGGTTCTATGTTAAATTGGAAACGTAGTAAACACATAGAAATCAAGGGACTATCAACAACATTTAACGAGGGCCGTAAGGAAGTGTTTAGTATAGATAAATGGAATTGGAACATATAATGGAAATACAAAGGAAAAGAATTAAGTTTGAGAAAGAGACTTGATTCTACTGTTTGATATAACAAAAAATTCAACTAAGAAACAGGAGAATCAATTTTCTTGTTTGATTATAGTAAACAATTGAGTGATGATGATTTTTTCACCATATTTATCTTTTTCAAACAACATTGTTTTTTTACAAAGATATCATTATGATTTACATACTAATTTCATTTATGTAATTTTAAGTTTCTATTTTTTATTTATTTTAACAATCATTTTCATAACTATAAAAATTCATTCTTACATTATATAAAAAAATATATTGCATTTTGTATTTCTAAATTTTATTTTTTTATAGTTTACTTTCATAAACCATCATCATCATGTGTCATTAATGGAATGTATTCAAACTAATTTTTGTAGTTAAAAGGTGTTAGGGTTCGAGATTGGAACTCAAATGAAGTGGTTTTATTGGAACACTCCAGAGGTTCATATTCCAGAGTTGATTTTCAGGAAAAACTTACACATAAAAACACATAAACATTCATCCAGAGGATTTATTTTATTAAAGAAAAGGAAAATTGAAGAAGGATATTAGTAACCAATTAAATTTAAATGAACGTGTACTATTTCAATTGGAAATGACACCTCATCATCATGAAGACAAATAAACATCTTTCAGATCGAATAATAAAACAAAGAGATCGATTTACCCAATTTCTTTGGTGTTACCGCTTATTTACTTTAAAGTTGATGTCATGGAGTTCTTACTATTGGGACTCAAAGAAGGGATGTCTTTAACCCCTCTCAATAGAGTAAGAATTCAGTACCTTAATCGAAGAAGAATGGAGTCAAAATTAGTGGAAGAAGGAAGTTGGTTAATCAATCAGATATGCAAATAGCCTAAGAAGCATGCGTTTGAAACCAGAAGAGTGAAATGTTTTTCCATTTCTTCGTTCTTTTTTTAGTTCCCCGCCTAATACAACTTTTCATTTCCAACTGTGTCTCTATAGAGAATTAAAAACATGGAATAAAATTTGTTTTGTTTCCCAATTCTTCATTCCATGCATTAATCAAACAAGAGACATTCCATTTCTCTCTACCAAACATGCCATAAGGGCATGAGCCTTTGAGGGCTGCAACTTTTATTTCTTGTTCACTTAGTTACAAGACTTCTTCTATGGGTAAGTTCATAATAACATCATTTAGAAGATTTATTGATGTCGAGACCTATTTGAGGATGATATATGCTACTAGATGGATGATGTTAAATATTTCGTCACCCAACTTAGAAGCATTGTGTCTGATCTAATCGTATTAAGATGCTCCCGCCTTCAGACGGAGAGGCCAATCCATCTTTTCCCACCCACTCAAGCTCTCCATCGGCAAAGCATTGATCATCGATGTTATATAAGAGATTATGGATAACAAAGAGAGATTGGAATTACATCCTTCGAGTGAAGTCAAGCCATTGAAGCCAGGAAAAACTTAGTCAACACGTTTTTAAAACCTATAAATACCCCTTAGGTTATTATCACAAATAGATCTAAGTTTTTTTAGGCTGAGTAACGACTTTTGGAGCAAGGAAACATTGAGAACACAACTTGGAGTACCAATATGATATTTTAGCCTTTTAATTTGTAAAAACATTTGTCAATTGCATATTTGGATTCATGTTTTTAGCTAAGAACGGCTAAAAACCCTTATTTTTAAGTTTCTAGCTCGACTTTTGACTGTGTGTTATTGTTTTTCGTTGGATTGACGCGTTACATTCATTCTTAATATAGTGATTATTTTTAGTTTTAATAACGTACTTAGATTTATATATATTTTTTCCATGAATGACCGCATGAATTAGTTTGATTATAGTAAAGTTAGCTGATTTATAAAACCCGTGATTGTTTTAAGAATTAAAACAAGTAGAAAAATTGAGTTTGGTCTTCGTTAGGACTTAATCTCGTTGTAAACATAAAATTAGTACGATTTCTTATGAAAATTACTGAATATTATTGAAAATATTTGTATTGAATCTAATGCAACTTCTTAATCTTATTCTAAGAACTTATTGGGATTAAAGTTAGTAAAGTTTGGTTAAAGAGTTTATTTTGACTAAATACTTCGAAAATAAAACTGATATTAAAGCTTATTAACATTACTAGTACCAACATAGGTTAAAAAAATATATACATATTAGTTCAAAATCAATTGCATATAGTTGAAATGAACACAAAACCATCTTTCAAAATTTGATATTCTTCCAAATGTATTCTTCATTTATTTTATTACATCATAGTTTTTGTTTCCTTTTAGTTAGTTAGAAATCTTTGCTATATTTTAATTGTTATTTATTTTTGTGTCAAGATTTAACCTTATATATTGTTCAAAGAGGTTTATAACATTAGTTATATGTTCATATGGATTCATTCATTGCTTAGCAATACTATACCTTTGTATAACTAGCAATATATTTATACTCAACTATTTCTAAGACCTAACATACTACATTGTCAATCATGTCTCTCATCTAATTCTTTATGTTTTTGTTCATAAAATCCGAGCTTTCGGCAGAAACCCTATTTTTCATCGACATTGTACTCTCTCACCGCCAACTCAAACCCTTCACTCTTTTCCGCCAAATTAAATCATCATCGTCATCGGTTCTTGAAGATAATGGTAGAAGGAAGGCATTGGGAGACTAAAAAGGGAAGGTGCTACTCAAATGTAGTTAAAAGTGTATTTATTTAATATGATGTTTAGTTATACTTAGATTCATAGTGATGAAACTACTTTCACAATAATTGGACATACTAACAAATATATAAATTTGAGTCGAAATGTACCTTAAAATATAAATATGTTGCATTCAATTTTGCACCAAAGCAATAAAAACCTAGGAATATGCAAAAGCTTTCTATTTTGTATTTATTACATTGACTAAATGGTCGAACTTGTTGATTTAGAAATTGTATTTTCTGTTCTGTAATAATAATAATAATAATAATAATAATAATAATAATAATAATAATAATAATCTTGTGTTTAAAGAAAAAAACATAGTTGTATTATTTTGAAACAAATAAACATAAACATCCATTTAATAAAAAAAATTAAAGAACTAATCTTGTGTTTAAAGATTAATCATTTAATAATATATTGTAATCATTAAGATGTCACTCATAATAAAATCCTATCGATTAAAAAGTTTGACATCCCTCCTCCCCAAAATGCTACGCTTTCCCTTTTTAAATTGGATAGAAATATCTCAAAAAAAAAATTAATCATAAGTTAGTTTTAACTTTTAACTATGTATCTTTGTAAACTATAGATTTAATTCGTTAGCTAGATAATAAAATATAAAATATTTTAGGAATGCGATGCAATTTGAAATTATAATTAACCATTTTTATAATTTTTATATTAATCGATGAGTTATATTTTTAACTTTTTTGACCGTTAAAAATAATTAAATTTAAAATAAGAGATGAATAATCAATGAAAAAACCCTGGTTTAAAAAATAACTACTACAAAATTACCAAACTAGTCATTATTTATTTTTGGGGTCCCTTATTTTTGGTAAACGATAAGTACATACACATTCGATTGGAAGGCCAAAAGAGTAATTTAACAACTTTAAGTGTTCTTCGTTTACTCGCAGACTGTGCTTACGGACATGAAATCAGATTTAAATGCAGTTCAACACTCAACAGTCCACACCTCTTCTCGCTCAAATCATTCTGAAATTTTTTCACTTTCTTCTCCAATCACAATTTTCTCTCTCTGCATATAGATACAGATATCTATAGATTGTGTACGTGTGTTTCTGTTTACACTTTTTAGTTTTTAGAGAGAGAAAAAACATCACACACACGCACGCGCACAAAGCGCAGACGTCTCCAGTCTCAACTCTATTTCTCTTTCTAAACTAAAAAAACATTCTCTCCGATCATGGCAGAGATGTTTTCGTTGAAGCTTTTGCAGATTAACATGGGTTTTTGATTTGTTTTTTTTTTTTTTCCTTCAGTGGAGACATCTTTTCAAGTTTGAAGTTTGACTTCTTCAGGGTATCGTTCTCTCTCTCTCTCTCTCTCTCTCTCTCTCACACACACACACACACACACAGAACCAAGGGTATGTGTGTAAAGCTGTAAGGCCATTTTACTTTTCTAAATTTATTTCTGGTTTGAAAACATTTATTGTGGATGTGATTATTCTAAAATGGGTTTCATGAACTTGTTACTTTTTGGAGTTTATACAGCAGAGGTTGGGGGTTCAGTTAGAATATGGTATTTTATCGTCAAATGCTACTTTATTTTGTCGGTGTGATTGATTGATTGTTTTGCATGTTGTGATCGATGTTCAAATTTGCTAATTTGGGGCTTGTTATCTTGGATTACAAAATCAGTAACGATTGTAATGATTATCAACAATTATGGCTTTTCATTCGGAATCCATAAGAACAGTTCCCCTTTACCTTTTGTAATTTCCTCCATGGAATCCCCCTTTCCATAGCAAAAGCTGCTAAATGCAATGATTATGCACGTATCTGAGGGTTTATATGTTTCTGATGATTATAGACTTTTCCTATAGGTCTGTAAATGATAAAATCAATGGATTTCTCAAAAGCGGTAGGAAGCAGAGCAACTGGAATGTTATCTGGATCGGATACTTATCACGCTTCAAATGATGCCACTTTTTTCTCAAGTTCATTACCAGTTGTACCTCATGACAAGTGTGTGAAAGGAAATGGTTTGCTTGAAGACATGGAAGATCATGGAATTGGAAGCTTGTTACCTGATGAAGACGAGCTTTTATCTGGCATGATGGATGGTCTTGATCTAAACCTAAATCCATTTCCTAACCATGAGTCGGATGAGATTGATCTTTTCGGAAGCGGAGGAGGAATGGAATTGGAAATGGATCCGGAATCGGAATCAGATAATCTGAATTTCAACATGTCAAAGGTAAGTCTGGGTGATGGGATTGTTAGTAGCAATGGCATGAGTCAATACATGAATGGAGTTGGAAGTGGAACAGTTGCTGGAGAACATCCATATGGAGAGCATCCTTCAAGAACTTTATTTGTGCGTAATATCAACAGCAACGTTGAGGATTTAGAGCTACAAATGTTGTTTGAGGTATAATCAATATTTACCAAAAACAACTAAATTTACCTAAAAAGTTAAAAGTCTAACATATTATTTATATGTAATTTGTAGCAATATGGTGATATTAGAACACTGTACACTGCATGTAAACACAGGGGGTTTGTGATGATATCTTATTATGATATCCGTGCTGCAAGGACTGCTATGCGTGCGTTACAGAATAAGCCTCTAAGAAGAAGGAAACTGGACATTCATTACTCGATTCCAAAGGTTTGATTTATAATTTTTGTTAATTTCCTAAGTTAATTTAATTTGATTATTAAATACGAATCGTGTTAATTTCCTAGGATAACCCATCGGATAAAGATGTAAACCAAGGAACATTGGTTGTTTTTAATTTGGACCCATCTGTTTCATGTGAAGATCTTCTTCAAATCTTTGGGGCATATGGTGAGGTGAAAGAGGTAATGTAAAATATGTAATCTCACCAATTCCGTTACCTTATTTATTCCATTTCCTCTTCATTTATGATTCCATTCCATTCCATTCCAGATACGTGAGACACCCCATAAAAGGCACCATAAATTCATAGAATATTATGATGTTAGAGCAGCAGAAGCTGCACTCAGATCTCTAAACAGGAGTGACATAGCCGGGAAACGCATAAAGCTTGAACCTAGTCGCCCAGGTGGCGCCCGCCGAAAGTAATTAATTTCCCTTCCATTTCCAATTTTACCCTTGTTTCACAAAAGTAAAAAACATTTAATGATTCTTGTTATTTCTTATATGAATGAACATCATCAGCTTAATGTTGCAACTAAATCAAGAATTTGAGCAAGATGACGCGCGAAGTTTCAGGGTCCAGGTAGGCACCTCGATTGCCAGCTCACCGCCAGGTGTGTGGCCACAATTTGGCAGTCCAATAGAACGACAGAGTCACATTCACAGTCATAGTCATAGTCCTGTACAAAATGTTAGCAACAGTTTACCTGGATTGGCTTCAATCTTGCATCCACAAGTACAACCAACAAGAATAGCATTGCCACCAATTGGTAAAGATAATCATGGAAGAAGTAATAATAATAATAATAATTATAGTCAGTTTGACCAAATCTTCTCAAATGGGAATTCATCATCAAACAACGGATCTGTTTTTCAACAGTCTCGTTCGCTGCAAGGGACGATGTCGTCATTTGGTGCTTCGAGTTCAACCGCTTCAGGGATCGAAACGTTGTCTGGTGCACAGTTTCTGTGGGGAAGTCCCACACTTACCCCTACCCTTACCCCCACCACCACTCAACCTCAACCTTTTGCTAAAGGGTTGACCACTCATGGGTTTAGCCTCCCAGGGCAAAATGGTCATTTCCACCATAACCATCATGGCATTCATGTCGGATCGGCTCCATCCGGGATGATTCCATTTGGTGGTGGCCGTTATCATCATGATTTCATGAGTCCTTCGACTTATGGTGGCCAAATGGATCGCGGTTTCTTGAATTCTCATGGATCTGTGAATATTATGGAAAACAGTTCATCGCCTAGTTTGAGCAACATGTCAATGTCATCTCCTCCTCTATTCCTTGGAAATGGGCTGAATTACTCTGGAATAGGAGCCATGAATAATCATAATAATAATGTAGAAAGCATGGCCATGGCCATGAACGTGAACGTGAATGGAGGAGGGCGGAATCGAAATGGAAACCAGATGCAGATGCAGATGGACAACAAGAAACAGTTTCAACTTGATCTTGACAAGATCAAGAGTGGAGAAGATACCCGGACGACTTTAATGATAAAAAATATCCCGAATAAGTACACTTCAAAGATGTTGCTAGCTTCCATTGATGAAATTCATAGTGGTACTTACGATTTTCTCTACCTGCCAATCGATTTCAAGGTATAAATTTTCAACCATTTTTTTTTCTTAAATTTAAATTTAAATTTAATGTTGCTGACCGTTTTTGTTTGATGCGCAGAACAAATGTAATGTTGGGTATGCATTTATCAACATGCTTTCACCGATGCATATAATCCCGTTCTACCAGGTCTTCTCTTTTCTTTTCTTTTCTGAAGACCATTTAGTTGAGTTGTGTCAATATTAAAAAATTAGTTGTTGGTTGTGTTAAGGCGTTTGATGGGAAAAAGTGGGAGAAGTTCAATAGTGAAAAAGTAGCATCATTGGCATATGCTCGAATCCAAGGGAAGGCAGCACTTGTCACCCATTTTCAGAATTCCAGTTTGATGAATGAAGATAAGCGATGCAGGCCTATTCTTTTCCATTCTGAGGACGTTGATGTTGATCAGGTAACAGTAACACATAACAATGAATACCTTTTTTTCTTAAATGTTTTTGAGTATAATAAGATTATTAGGGTTTTTGTGTGTGTTATTTACAAATTACAGGATCCACTGGACCCGACACCATTTTGAAGTAACTAGTGCAAAAAAGGATGCTGAATCGTACATATATGTTTATTATATATACAACAAGTAGGAAATCCCACCAAAAGCAAAACCAAAAAACTAGGTGTGGGTTGTGTGGGTTGCTATTTTGTGAAGAAAAGAATTAAAGAAAATGAATGTTTTGGTAGTAGATATTATAAAGAGGTGAATAGCCTTGAAAATGTATAGGTGGAGATTTTACCCATATAACAAGGGTATAATCTCCTGTTTTTCACCTCTTCACTTCATTTTGGGTTTCTTTTGTTAACAAATTTGAAGTCATATTTTGGGGGGCAATTGTATAGTGGGGAAAAGGAAAACTTTATAACTTTGTATCTCGTGTGTTTGATGTTAATGACAGAAAATCAGTGTGTTGTTTGTGATGATTGATACTCCTTCCACCTTCGTATCTCTTGCATTTTTTAATTCCTTACCATCATCTATCAAACAACAGTTACAATCATACACAACTTGTTTATGATTACATTATATTATAATCACAATAACAACAAACAAAATGGAACACCATTGTCATTTGGATAATACATATCGCTAAATGCTCGGCAACAACTACATAGTACATGCATCTATATCTTAAAACAAAGAAAAATCTTATTCTGAGTTTCTAAACTATTTAATTAACTGTACAGTGCAAAAAACAATCTATATTAAAACACTAACTACACTACACTAATGATGTTTTATTGTAAAGATAATTTGGAGGTGTAACTGAGAAATTAATAAGGACCATTGTTACCAAATCTGTTGGCAATAATTGGACGCACATCTTCAACGTGAAGCAGAGACTCAAGGAAAGGTAGTAATGAAATTAGGGCACAATCTGATGGATCATCAAACCAACTCTTGATTGGAATCCCATTATTCACTT
The DNA here is from genome assembly GCF_052625555.1 of Lactuca saligna. Lineage (NCBI taxonomy): Eukaryota > Viridiplantae > Streptophyta > Magnoliopsida > Asterales > Asteraceae > Lactuca > Lactuca saligna. Next base: position 32,716,872 of record NC_136420.1, read on the forward strand.
GCAACCTAAAAACCTGAAACTCAAAATACAAACCTTTTATTAGACAAAATTTTCATCCCTTATCAATCTGATTATAAGCATTCTATTTGTACCTGTGGAGAATTGTCGATTATGACAATTTTGGCAAGATCAACACCTAAAACCGTTAAATCCTTTGTATAACTTCCATCTGTAAAGATACATGAGTCTCTATAAGCTCTACGCGAGATCATCTTTCCATCTGGATCCAGTATATCAACAAGTTGTTTCGCATAAATGCTTTGACTCGCTGTGAATATCACAATATCAAACATTTCCGACACTTTTTCCAAAAATGCCCTTAGGTATGGTCTCTCTTTCACATACACAGTATGCTCCTTCAAACTAGAAACTACTTGAAAACTGAAGTCTGCATCCTTACACTGTTCCAGTGACGAGTGGACAAGTGTTTCTGTTTGTACACCAATTAATTAAAACATTTCACATGAAAATTTACACTAAAAAAAGAAAATAAAACATGTTTCTTACCATCTAAATCAAGAACTAGGGTGACAGATTTCGTTTCCCTTGATGATTCCTGGGGAATTTCTGTAAAATCAAGAAAATTCCTGATGAACATTTGTGGATTCAAGCACTCTAATGGATCCCATTCTGGAAAAGAATTCACATCATATTCATATTCCTTTAATTGATGGATCGCCACATATATGCTTGATTCTTCTGAAGCAATGACAGGTTTTGGATGTGTGCTACCACTACTATCTTCATGTTGACTGTTTGACTCAATGCTATCTTCCAGAAAAGGAAGAAGCATATACTCGTCAAAACAAAATCTGCTCAATTCATCATGTTCATAATCAAGTAAGCATGTAGCCTCTGAAATGGTGGCATATGCAGAATTCTTTTCGTTGCGTGAGCTAGACACAATCATATCAGAAATTAAAAAATCTGACACATTGATATTTGGTTCGATGTCAATGTCAATGGACTCCAGTATAGGTGAAAAGATTGTTTCTATGGTTGATGTATGATCCTGCAATCAATTGAAAATACCCATAAATGTAAGAAACTGTGATTCTAGGGTTACGAATAGAAAATGAACAAAAAGACTTTGGTTTGAATGTTTTACCATGCTATAAACAATGCCAGCATTATTACTTGAAGGTGATATATGCTTCTGAAATTGAAGAATTTCATCATCTACTATTTCACAACAGTTGGTTTCATCACCTCTTATTTCCTGATTGTTAGATGTAAAAGTATCAAGTTCTGCTTCTTCATTCTGAAAATTCCGCGCATGAGAGAAAGAGTTCTTGGATATCTTGCTTGATTTTTGACAGACATGGAGACCACGGTTTTCTTTTAGAGAGTCTCCTGATGATTTCGTCTTCATCTTTAGTGATGGCATTTGATTTGTATCTTTGATGTATATCACGATCTTGACTCAAGAACATCAGTGACTAAATTGTCTGCAAAAGAATATTTTTAGATGCTAATAAACCAGGAATCAGTATAGTTGAATCTCAAATCAACAATTATTCCTATTATCAGCTCCAATCAACTAAACCGAATAAGAAACAAAACAAAATGGCGGAAAACCTGAATTAAGAGAAAAGGCATATATTTCTATACATAGATCTAATAATTTCAGATATCGGTATCATGTATGTGAGTCGTTCCTTACTTCGTAATCATGATCCAGTGACTTAAAACATAAAAATTCAATCACAATTAACAAAATCCGAATTCTAATTTCAACAAAACATCATTCCAAATCAAAGTCAACACACGGAATTTACTAGATACACACAACTGATTAGAAAGAAGATGATCATAGATAAAATATGATTTTTGAAGAAAATAGCATTTCACAAAAGTAAGCAAAACCTAGAAGAATTCTACACTTTAATCGAGACCACGCTGGTTTATGAGGCTGAATCAACAGCAATGAACTCCAATTTCATATATGAATATACATATATGCCTTGATTTAGATACATAACAAGAATTACTTACTGAATTTTAATACTGCTCGAGTGATTTGAACTAATGAAGATGAAGATCATACAAGTTATCAATTTCAACAGTAAAATCAATCCTCGGTTATCTTACCTGTGTAGCAAAATCAAATCCATGTCGTCTCTCTCTCCCCACAGTTTGACGCGCTTCTCTCTCTCTCTCTCTTCTCTCTCTCTCTCTCCACTCCATATATAAGAAGCGGGTTTAAAAATTCATTTAAGCCCCACTAGTTTTGTAAAAATGCAATATAGTCCTTATGAAATCAGTATTTCCAATGCCACGCGTAATAAAAAATAATTCATCTTTATGTAATGAATTAAGTAGTATTTTTCTTAACTATCAGTTTGGAAAGACTAAACTGCACAAATGGTTCATGTGGTTTGCTTAAAATTGTCACTTTGATCCAAAAAAGTTTGAACTAGCACCACAGGTCCAAAGTTTTCATTTTATTGCTAGTTTGGTCCAATTTGTTTTGAACTTTTTCATAATAACCATTTTGCCCTTAATTATTTATTTATTTAAATATTTTTCTGTTTAAAAGAAAAATAAAAAAAATGTATTTTCTATTTTACTTTTATAATTTTTTTTATAAAGGAATAAAAATAAATAAATAAAATATACAATCTCTCTCTCTCTCTCTCTCTCTCTCTCTCTCTCTCTCCCTAAAATCTACAACCCCATCTTCTTTCATTCTCATATAAACGCCGATGCATCTTCTTCCATGTTCGTCATCTGCAAAAATTTGAGTTGAAGCTTACATCAGAATACTCAGTTCAATGGCTTACACCCAAAATCAATTGTTCTTCACGACTTTTTTACACCAATCAACACATGTGATCGATTCAGATTGAAAAAAATGAGAAACTGACCCAAATCCTTTAGCATAAAGATCTTTACGCATACCTGGATGATTGATCGAGTGAGTAACGATTTTACTGTAACTTTGTATCATAGTCGTTTCAAAACAGGGAGGAAAGTTGAAATCATAATCAAAGAAGAAGGAATGGAGATTTATTGGAATGGTGTTTTGGGTATTTTTATGGGGATTTTCAATGGGTTCAAGAACCCTAGTTTCTTCTTCTTCCTCTATATATTATATCAAATATCATAGATTTGCAAATGGTTTAATTTTGAGAGTGTGTATGTTAATATGTTTGATTTTCTACAGGGAGAAGGAAGAAGATGGGTATGTTCGTATGGGATGAAAGAAAGAGGGGTAGGTGGGTGGTGAGGATGGATTTCATATTCAGGGAGAATTGGTGGATTTCAAGGTCCGATGATGATGATCCTCGCGGAGGTCCAATAACCATCGATCGTGAGGAAGAAACAACTACTGTAAAAATTACATGCGGTTGGGGATGAGATAAAGAACACATGAGAGGCTAAATAGGGAGGAATAGATGGGAGGTGATAATCGGTGGTGGTTATGGTATTGCCGGAAAAAATGGAGGTGTAGGGATTCATTTCCACAAATCTTATTTAGGGTTGCTGATAGGAAGGGATGTTGGTGGATCTGAGGGTTTTGATCGGGTAGCGACAAGAAATCACTTACCTTGGTCGGTGGCGGAAGGTGGTGCTGGCAGCTTCCGGTTGTAATTTAGATGGGGTTCAAAGTTTTTGGAGGTTTGGGAGGAAGATAAAGGTGTGTCTTTATTGTTTGAGAGAGAGAGAGAGAGAGAGAGAGAGAGAGAGAGAGAGAGAGAGAGAGAGAGATTGTATATTTTATTTATTTATTTTTATTCCTTCATAAAAAAAGTTATAAAAGTAAAATAGAAAATACAATTTATTTTTATTTTTCTTTTAAACAAAAAAATATTTAAATAAATAAATAACTAAAGGCAAAATGGTCATTATGAAAAAGTTCAAAGAAAATTGAACCAAACTAGCAACAAAATAAAAACTTTGGATATGTGGTGCTAGTCTAAACATTTTTGGATCAAAGTGACAATTTTGAGCAAACCACAGGAACCATTTGTGTAGTTTAGTGGTTTGGAAAATATGTATGTTTTATAGGTTGTACAAAATAATAATGTAGCGTTAACCTAGCTACTGAAAATTATAAATAGTTGTGATAGATAATTACTTAATTAGATTATTTGGCCAATCCCTTATATAACTGTTCAACCAAACTTGTTTTAAGTAGGCAAGTGTAACTTACGCAGACTATTTCGACCTAACTGGTCCTTGTTCATTTTGGATTCAGTGTTTTTTATTTTATTTTTATTATATTTAATATCTTTGATAATTGATTTGAGAAAGTAAAACAAAGTTGGTGTTAAAGCATCAATATATTTATTATTTATCAATGTTGTAAGTTTATAAAACAAAACAAATTAAACAATATTAGCAATATTACGAACGTGTGAATGTAGGTGATTTTTTTATAGTCGAGCGAAAGTAGAGGGAATGGTTTGGAAAAATATAAACAAAGCAAAGGTCCGGCACAAGGCAGGCTGATTGGAATGTTTATCTTAGATATGTTGATCGACAATAGATTATGATTTAAGTAACGGCTGAGATTGGAATTCTCTTTGCCTTGTTTCAACCAATATAATGTTTACACGTGGCCATCTCTCTCTCTCTCTCTCTCTCTCTCTCTCTCTCTCTCTCTCTCTCTCTCTCTCTCTCTCTCTCTCTCTCTCTCTCTCTCTCTCTCTCTCTCTCTCTCTCTCTCTCTCTCTCTCTCTCTCTCTCTCTCTCTCTCTCTCTCTCTCTCTCTCTCTCTCTCAACAAACTAAAAGCAACAAAATAAAAAACATATTTTACTCTCCTTTTATATATATATATATATATATATATATATATATATATATATATATATATATATATATATATATATATAAAACAAAAACACTATAAAAAAACCCTAAAAATCATAAAATACATAAAAAAAATACTTATAGATCACAAAAAAAAAATTGAATTGTTTTTATAAAAAATCGCAGCTTTTTTTTAAAATTCGTTAAAAAAATCAATTTATTTATTTATTTTTTAATAAAAAATTTAAAATTTTTTTCAGCGAATTTATATAGAAACCTGCGATTTTTTATTAAAAAATTCAAAAAAAAAATTGTGATCTCTAAGTATTTTTTTTATATATTTTTAGGGTTTTTTGTTTTCCAAATAACCCTTCCATATATATATATATATATATATATATATATATATATATATATATATATATATATATATATATATATATATATATATATATATATATATATATATATATATACACATTATGTGAATATCCGCGCGTTGCGCTGAATAAAATTAAAACTTTTGGTAATTTTATGTTATTGAAAATATTTACATCATTTATATTAACTATAAAATAATAATTATTACATTTAGATTATATAAAATTATAATTAATTTGAACAATAGATAAAATAACGCTTATTAAAATCAAATCATTTAATGGACTTTACTCATGTTTTACTTGTGTATAACATTAGTTATATTTGTCAACTATTTTAATTTACTACTGTTGTGATTTATTAATTAAAAAATAACGGTATTTTAATTTCATCATGATGATTATTTTAATTATCAACAACTATTTGTAATCTAACATAATTTAATTTGTAAGTATCTATTATTTTTAAATATTACTATTATACATTAATTTAAAAACAACTGAATTGAATTTTAGTTATTATAAAATATAGTTTTCAAACACCTTTTGCTTAATTCAATTCATCCATTTAGGTTCTTTTATATTTATTATATTGAATGTTTTCCTTTTAACTATGTTTATATATATATATATATATATATATATATATATATATATATATATATATATATATATATATATATATATATATATATAGGGAAAAGTGAATATACCCATAAGGGTATATAAGCTTAGGTACCCAAACACACCATAATACATCGTTTTGTGCAATATATTCATTATAATGTTCTTAAACTTCAACCCCTAACTTGATTTAATTTCAAGATTTTCGAAATTTCACTATTATTTTTCTCTTATGTCACATCTTTTTGTTGAACACTTATTAAGTTATATTTATTGTAGTTGAAAATGAAAATTAAGAGGAAGATAAATGTGTAAAAAGTAAAAATAATGGAAGTAATCATTTTAGAAGTTAAATTATAAAAACATTGGACAATTATAATGTATTATATGATACAAAACGACGTAGTACGGTGAGTTTGGGTACCTAAACTTATATACGCTTAAGGGTATATTCACTTTTCCCATATATATATATATATATATATATATATATATATATATATATATATATATATATTGAATTTTTTTTAAACATTATTTGATATTTTACTTCATTTTTCTTCAGCGAATAAACACTCTATAACCCTTCTATCAGTTGGACTCATAGCTTGACTCAAAACTTCATTTCCTCTCTCGCCTAGATTCGATTTCTCCCTTCATCAGCCTTGACTCTAGACCCTCACATGCAATCCTAAGCTTCAAACTGAAAAGATCAAAACAACACACAAGTAATAGAAAAACGAAAACAAACATCAAAATTAAAATCCTAAATTATCCCTAAATACTAGAAGTTTAGAAAGAAAAAAGAAAAGCAAACTCTAATGACGGGTTGCCTCCCGCAAGCGCTTCTTTTTGTGCGAGTCTTTAGCTGGACTCCCAACTTAATAAACTTCCAATAAACTCAATGTCATTCCATCCATTGCATTAAATATTTTCTTTGGAACAATTTGTAAAATTTGGCTCTTTTCTTCTAAAATTGGTCAAACGAGCTTGAATTCATAAAACCCAAGAATATTGACAAGGGTTGGAACCGGTTGGATACTAATCAAAAATGGATCGTGCCTCAGAACTTTCTCCAAAGTTGGAATCGTCACCCCATGCTTCGAAACACAAACCAAAAATATAAGGGGCCATGTCGTGGTAATGGTCAAACCACAGCTTGGTTCCTGCAATTCAGCTTGTTCTTGTTCTTCATCTAACCCTCCTGCTAGCAATCTTTCCAGCTCCTCCAAGTCTCTTTCTGGATTAAATTCTTCATCTTGTAACTCAGATGTCCCTTCTGTGTTGGGCAAGATGTTATCTAACCATCTTCCAAATTTCTGCAAATCTTCATCTGAGTCATACTCCTCATCTCCTTGCTCAATTTCCTGTACTACTTCCTCAAGAAAAGCATCAAAAGCATCGAGATTTGGAAAATACATAATAAATAAAAATAAAAATAAAAAATTAAACTAAATAAAAAAAATTAATCAACAAATAAAATTAAAAAAATGATAAAAATTAGCAAATAAAATTAACTATTTAGAACTGTTCCCCGGCAACGGCGCCAAAAACTTGATGTGTGTGAAACAAACTAGTTTTAATCCTACTAACTTAAACGCAAAGACAAACACACGAAAGGCAGTGTACCTATCGATTAGCAGTTTAGTTCAGGTAAATAGGGTATCGAACACAGGGAACGGTAAACAATTAAAATAGATGCTAATATTATCTAAATAAAACAAGTAATAGAAATGGGGTTTTCTCTAGTTTTGCAAGACTAGAAACTTAAACAATTAACTAAAACTTAAACTAAGAAACTAAGAGCTAAGCAAATAAAAATCAACTAAATTCAATAATAAAGAGGACTTCTGTTTAGGTTCGAATCATTTGTTCATATGGATGATTTTATGGTAAATATATCGAATTAATTATTCATTGGTTACCGACTAATGTGATTAGATTCACATTCACTATAGCTAATCCTTAGAAAACAGATTAATTCAAGCAATGGCCAGTTGTCTAAATTAATGAATTTCCTAGTTTGTTGATTCGGGTTTAGAAAGACTTGTAATTAGCTAATCAAATTGTTTATTCAATTAACCTCTTGTTGATGGTGTATCACACAAGCTCACACATTAACTTACCTATCTTCAAGTTAATTCAAGTTTCACATTCGTTATTCCTAGACATACAACTATGTGGTCACGTAAATCATATGAAATTAGCAACTAAGAGATGTTCATACAACTTAATTACTGATTTATTAACAGAAGAATAGTTATTGTTAACACATAAGGTTCTTTAACAAGCTTAATAAAACATAATCACCAATTAAAATTAATCCTAATCAAATAATCAATCCATGTTCACAAATTCATCTACCTAAACAGAAGTTATGAGTTTTTAGCTCATGATTACAATGGAAACAAGCACAAAAACGAAATCAATTGGTAAAAACATAGTTCAAACAAGAGATTAGGTAAGAGTAAACTTGATTTTGACTTGATTCTCCTTAAAATTGAATGTAGGGTTGATTCCCTTGCTTCCCACGCTCCAACAGCACCTTTAGTCGACAATTGGCCTCCAAGGGTTCATCTCCATCCTAGGGTATCGATCTGAAAGTCCCTTTATATAGATTTTCACAAAACAGGGGCTACTCGGCGAGTCCAGGGACCTACTCGGCGAGTCCATCACTTAAAACCCGTGTACGGCAAGTCAGCGCGTCCAGAATCGTGAAACTTCTGACCAACTCGGAGAGTAATCGGCCCTACTCGCCGAGTACGTTTGGAATCAGCATTTTCTCAAAACACGAAAGTCATCTGAAATTGTGTCTAGTTTTCAGAACATTTTGAATCTCGTCAATCGGAGTTACGGTTCATGAGATATGGCCAAAAAACTGACGAGGGGTCAAACTGTCCAGCAACATCCTTCTTTCTTCAAAATCCAAGATCCAAGCTTCCAATAGCTAGTTCCACTTCCTTTTCCATCCGAGCATGTCTTTGTTACTGAAAATGAAATATTCAAGCTAATTAAGCACCTTTGGTTCATTATTTGAGATAAAATTAACATAGAGTATTAAGATCATGCATGATTTTTATAACTAAATATGCCCATATCAGACCCCCTCCCGGAGAACGGCTGACGGTTCCATCCTGTTGTAACTTTGTTATAAACATTGAAAAGCATTTCAATTAACACAATTACCAGAGTCCAATCTCAAAGATCACATATTGCGGAAGACACGGGTGTATGCCCTGCGATTGTCCCGAGCTCTTTCATTTGAAAATTGGAATACCTGAAACCTAAACTGAAAACCGTAAGCACAAAGCTTAGTAGTTCCCCAAATACCACACACCATACATATCCAACGATCCATACATGTCATACATAAATGTAAGCCATACATATCATTCATATATCGTAATCAATAAAAGTGATATGTCCCAACCATAGTCTTGCCATTATGCCACGAGCCACCTCATGGTCTTTCTTGCAAAGCCGGAGGCCATAACCGTGGGTCTTACAGACAAGTGCCAATAGCCACCTCCTGGCCTTCCATGCAAACATCACAAGGACAACTAGCATACAAACTATACTACTTAACTAATTACTTGCCAGAGTTCAGACTCTAGTCTTGCATACAGTGTGCTGGGATGCGCCTCTTGGTCTTTCATACATAATGCCAAGGGCCAACTCCCGGGTCTTCCTACAATACATAAACCAAACGGGTCAGCATCGGTGCTTTCGACCTATACAAAAAGTGAGGAGACTCACCTCGAATGTTGAAGCATATTAAAAGAAATCCCTAGTTGTTGCCTCGATGATACCTCCGATCTAACAGATTAAAATAACACCCAATTAGCAATTGGGTTCCATTCTAAGGCCCACCATCCATACTTGGGGTAAAATGACCATTTTACCCTTGACCCAACATGAACCAAAATTGAGGCCTAAACCCAAATCCAAAAAGATCTGAAACCACAAAATCCATAAAAGCCCACTAATGGCCTAATTTTCCAAATTAGGCCCAATACCATACGGGCCTTATCGTAAGCCCATATTTTACAATTCATATTGCTTCAAACACCCCTTGGGATAAACTTGATCAAAGGCATAATGTAACACTGTAAAATTTAAAACAAATTTTCTCATTTTTAAACACATTTTACCAAACACATTTATCAACAAAATCCCATTTAGGGGTGCAAACGAGCCGAGCCGAGCCCGAGCCTGGCCAGGCTCGACTCGGGCTCGTTTAAGTTATACGAGGCTCGAGCTCGAGCTTGGCTCAATTCGAGCTTTCTTTTACTGAGCTCGGCTCGAGCTCATAAAGAATTATACAAGCTCAGCTCGGGCTCGGGCTCGGCTCGTTTGTTGTTTGATGTACCTAAATAAGCTTAAGCTTGACTCAAGCTCGTTAAGAAGCTCGTTTACTAATATCCGAAATCCATAATTTCCCAAATATGTTTATATTTTAATATAAGAAAATAATAATAAATTATATTATATAAAGGCTCGTTTAGGCTCGCGAGCCTAATCGAGCTTTGTGATATAGGCTCGAGCTCGAGCTCGTTTAATAAACGAGCTTAGTATTAAGCTCGAGCTCGACTCGGGCTCGTTTAAAATCGGTTTTGAGTCGAGCTTTTAACAAGCCAATCCCGAGTAGCTCGCGAGTAGCTTGGCTCGTTCGCACCCCTAACCCTATTGTATCATAACTTTGTTTCACAAAATGTTTTCGAAGATCAAAATACATAAAAATCCATGCGTGTGTACGAATCATGCCGGCGCCTTCCCGCGATCATCACTGGTACCTTAAACACATAACACATAACACTGTAAGCATAAAACTTAGTGAGTTCCCCAAAATACCATACATAACACATACTAGCCACTCGAGGCTATAACTCTCCGTGGGCCCTAACTCTGATGGACCCTCTAGTCCTAACTATATAAACCTTCTGGTTCTAACTCTGATATACTCTGATATACACATGACATAAATGTAACGACCCGTTCCCGGTACGTTAATTCATTGGTAATTGTTGTAAGTTTTCAAGAGGGACTCGGCGAGTTCTAGCCTGACTCGCCGAGTAGGGTCACGACTTCGAGCACGCGGGAGCCGGGGACTCGGCGAATCCATATCCCTGACTCGGCGAGTCCATCCGTCTGGGTGAAACCCTAAATCCCCGGGTTGCCCACTATTTAAACCACCTTATAGCCCCCGTTCTCGCCTCCCTCACCCTGAGAACACAATGAGAGAACCCTAATCCTCCCTTGAGAGCTTATAAGTGTTTTGGTGCCATTTTGTGAAGGTGTGAAGAAGGAGAAGAAGAAAGAAGCAAGGAGAAGAGTTGTAGTGCAAGGATCCAAGGGCAAATCTGAGTTAGTTGAGGTATTTTCGGAGTTCCCTTCTTGTTATATGCTTTAAACTTCCATTAGAGCTCTCCTAAGAGCTAGTTGATGCTTGTTCCAAGCCTTATGTTTGCATGAATGTCTTAATAAGTTGAAATATCTTTGGATCTGAATGGTGGGGTGTTGTAGAGCCCAGATCTACTGTCTTTTTGGAGTTACTTTGCATATTAACCATAGATCTACCCATTTTGTGCATCTTTTAACCTTATTTCCCTTATTCATGAGGTTGTACACGTAAAGTTGGAAACTTTACGTGGTAAATCAGCTTATTGGACCCAGATCTATCAATTGTATGTGTTGGATTCAAACAAAATCGAGTAAAAATCAGTTTTATGGTGGCAACTCGGCGAGTCGGGAAGAACGACTCGGCGAGTTGGGTCGCGAGTTCCCGATTCCTTCATTTTTACCAGTGTCGAGTGAACCCAGTGAGCTAGAGAGTGGACTCAGCGAGTTGAGGGTAAACTCAGTGATGGAGGGACTCGGCGAGTTGTTCATCAACTCGGCGAGTCCAAGGCAATCTCCTTAAGATCAAGAACAACTCGTCGAGTTTGTTCATCCGGCTCGGCGAGTCGGATGAAGATTGTTTGAGTTCTTGGATCAAGAGGGTACTCGTCGAGTCGATGCCAGACTCGACGAGTAGCAGCGAGTAAGAGTGAAAAGTAAGAGTAGGACTCGGCGAGTTGGGTGGCCCAACTCGGCGAGTCAGTCCAAAAGAGAATTGACTTTGACCAAGGGTAAAAGAGTCATTTTACCCCAAGTGCAGTGTTTAGTATTTGATTGAGTGTGTTTATGGACTTGTAGCCGAGGAGATTCAGGAGCAGCCGCCGTTAGCTTCCCGAGCCACACACTCAGCAGCCAGCTTACGAGGTGAGTTTCCTTCCAGTAGGAACGGGTCTAAGGCCACAATGCCGGCCCGTTCAGTTAGCAGTAGTTTCCGGATTTAGGTCCGATGCAGTAGCTAGAATGTTCGATGCCTTCGTGGCTCGAACAGGATTTGTGCGCTATGTTTTATGCGTTAAGTATTATGTGTTCCGGGCTACGGCCCGATGTAGTATGTCGTATATGTGTTTATGCTAGTTGATGTGTTATGCTATGCCATGTTCAGTCAGTCAGTTCCGGGCTTCGGTCCGATGCAGTTAGTTCCGGACATTGGTCCGATGCAGTTAGTTCCGGACATTGGTCCGATACAGTTAGTTCCGGACTTCGGTCCGATGCAGTTAGTTCCGGACTTCGGTCCGATGCAGGGGACAAGGTCCCAGTCAGTTCTGGACTTCGGTCCGATGCAGTTAGTTCCGGACTTCGGTCCGATGCAGGGGACAAGGTCCCGGTCAGTTCCGGATTTCGGTCCGATGCAGTTTCCGGGCTTCGGCCCGATGCAGTGGGCAAGGCCCAATATGTGTTTATATGTTATTGTATGGTATGTGGTAGCTTGGGGGAGCTCACTAACCTTCGTGCTTACAGTTTCAGTTTTGGTTTCAGGTACTTCTGCAAGCAAAGGGAGGAGCTCGGGGTGACGGCATCGCACACACCACAGCTTTAGCTTTTAGCCTGGGATTGATTTAGTTTGTTTTGATTTGCCGTAGTATGATACAGTTTCCGCACAGTGTTTTCTATTATGTTGGAATACATCACGTATGGTTTTATTATATGACACTCTGATCATGGTTTTGATTATATCGAAAAACGAAATTTTTGGATCGTATTTTTTGGTTGTTTCAAGTTGGTATCAGAGCCCTGGTTTGAGGGATTCGGATACACTTCCGGGTGTATCTGAACTCAAACTAAGGGAAATAAAAGATTTTAGTAAAATAAAAATGTTTTACAAAAAGAATTTTGAAAGCACTTAAAAAGAAAGAATTGTTTTTAACAAGATAGATGTGTGTGCATGCGGTCAGCCGAGCTCAAGTAAGTACTCCCAAATTACCCATACAAGTTATTTGTTCAGTTTCAGTTTCAGTAGAACAGCATGCTAGTATAGGGCTAAGGATCTAGGAGAATGCCTTATGTGCCTGCTTATGTGTTACAGCTTTATGAGTATTGCATGCTAGTATTGAGTAGACAGCAGTAGGATAGCCTGTTTAGGTTATGCCTGATAGTATGAGCTTAGCATCCTATGCTAGTGTAGTTTCTTGTTATAAGAATAGTTTTGCCTGAGTCTGTTTCCCTTGTCCGAATTTTGCTTGCTTCGTGCTTGGTGGGGTTCTGAGTAGTGGGAGTTAGCCATTAGGTGAACACGTCACACCACATGTGATCAGGTTTGAATAATCCCAGAGTGCTGGAACTGGCCCTATTGCGCAGCTCTTGTTTGAGTCCAACCGTTGTAGGGACGGATCTTTTACTTGAAGGATTATATGATCCTCATCACATGTGATGGTGTTTAGGTGGTGGCTAGCTGGCATTATGAGGAGACCTACAGCAGCTGAGGACCAGTCGTGTTGAGCTTGAGTTTTCCCTAGGGCAAGCCTAGGATGAGAGTAGCAGAGAATGGCAGTAGTAGAAGTGACTTGGTGGAGTCAAGGCAGTTCTTGAGGAAAGTACGGATAGATGTGGAAGGTAGTATGGGCCCGTACTACTGAAAGCAGAGGATCCGTACTCGAATCAAGGAAGGCCAAGACAAGACCAGGAAGCTAGTAGTAGTATCATGATCCCTTGAGATATTTCAGTGTTCTGATGTTGTTATGAAATGTTTCAGAATGGTAGTTTTGCGTCCGAGACCAGCAGTCGGCAGCTCAGATGCCGGAGGGGGATCAGGATCGGGATCAGGCCCGGAGGTCGGGCAGATGGATGAGCATACTAGAGAGTTCCTTTCTTCTGAGGTTACCCGCATCATACTGGAGCAGACTCCTGTGATCTTCGGTTCGATCAAGGAGGGTATTTTAGAGCTGATGGATGAGAGATTGAGTACTTTCCGTGCTGAGATGGCGGCCATGATGGGGTCGCGCACACTTACGTTCAGGGAGTTCAGGGCATGCGGGGCTCCAGACTATCATGGGGCGCGGGACCCCATAGCGAGTACTAGATGGTTGGCGGATGTGGCCAACGCTTTCCGCACTAGCAGGTGTCCCGAGGGGGACAAGGTCAGATTGGCGTCCTGCCTTCTGAAGGACAGGGCACGGGATTGGTGGGAGGAAGTCGGACATGCCATCGGGGATGATGCGGCATTGGATGCCATGACCTGGGCTGATTTCTCTACCAGGTTCAGGGCGGAGTTTGCACCAGTCATTGAGGTGCAGCAGTTAGCTAGGGAGTTTCAGGACCTTACCCAGACTACAGAGACAGTGGCGGAGATCACCGCCAAGTTCAGGGAGAGGGCCCTTCTTGTTCCTCAGTATGCAGCCGATGAGGAGATGAAGAAGGCCCGTTATCATGAGATGTTACGGAGTGACATCCGCATGTTTGTGAGCCGGTCCAGTTGTAAAACGCTGGACGACATGATTGCCAGAGCTAGAGAGAGGGAGATTGATCTCGAGATGGAGAAGAAGAGGAAACCGGAGGCGGTTTCGGGTTCAGGCAGTGTGGGCAAAAAGCCCAAGGTTTCAGATCACAGGTCTAGGAGTCAGCAGAGCCACGGTCGGTGTGGCAAGTGTGGGAGATTGCACGAGGGGGCGTGCAAGGCAGGGAGTTCCGGCTGCTACAAGTGCGGTCGGACTGGGCATTTGAGTAGGGATTGTACGGCCCCTCCTACTATGGTTACAGCATCAGATCTGATTTGCTTTCAGTGCAATCAGAGGGGACATAAAAGGTCCCAGTGTCCCAGTTTAGCTGCAGCAGGGAAGGTGGTTGCACCTGCCCCTGCCACCTTGAGGATTACGGATGGCCGGCAGGGCCGATCTGATGCGCCAGTGGCGAAGAGCAAGGCATTTCAGATGACAGCAGAGGAGGCGCGAGTGACTCCTGATGTGGTGACGGGTATGAATCTTTCCTTCATCTTTAATTGTTATTATTGTTGGGTTTTAGCCATAAGAACTTTCCTATGTGCGCATGCAAAACCCTATTGCTTGGATCTAGGCTTTCTAATAAACATGCTTTTGAATCCAAGACTTCTAATGACTAATTAGGTTAAACAACAATATTAAAACAGATCTAGAATCATACCTTTGAATCCCTTGTTGATCTTGTTTGTCTTGGAGCTTCTAGAGTCACAATTGTCACTCCTCTAATGGCTTACAAACACCAATAGCAAGCAAGATGATTTAGGAGAGTGGAGAGGGAATGGAATTCGACCAGAGGTTCCTTTCTTCAGGTTCTACAAGGTTGTACACGAATTCCCCATCCCAAGGGCCTATTTATACCTTTAGACTCCTTAAGGGTTTCACCCTAAACCCTAATTGGATAATCTTCTCTTAAGGCTATCCAAATCCATTCCATAGATAACCCTATGGATGATTTTAGCTTATCTAAAGCTCTTAGAATCCGTCCAAGGTGTATCCTAATGGATTTATAGTCTAAAGTCTAACTATCAAACAATTGACAGTTTATACCCTCTTATTTAATTAATCTCTTTAAGTCACCAAATTAATACCAATTAATTTATGACTTATATTAATGAAATAGCTAAATATCATTCCTTATAATATTCACTCTCTCTTAATAAATCATCCTTCAAGTTGCTATGGTGAAGGCAACCCAAAAGGACCATGCACCACCGAATATAGTTATAGCCTTAGACACTATTCCAACAGTCTCCCACTTGGATAAGTCTAGTAACTATACAAGTACAATACGGTTTGCAATCGTTGCTCTCAAAGACGCTGTCAACTCTGATCTAATCAATCTTGTCCTTTAGATAAGGGATCGTACAGTCCTCTGTTAGATATCATGCTGACAATCCTATGTAATGGTTAGTCTAGCATTTAGATTTCTCGATCTTCGATTTATTTGACATAGAACTTAATCAAACACATCAATTCAGTTCTGACCGGGCCCGGCACATAAGTCAAATCAAATCATCGAGTGGCCAAGATATCTCTTCTATCCTCTTAGGATAAAATTTACAGATAAACTTCGACTTATATGCATTTACTTATTCATTAACCAACTATACACAACAATGCGTTTTATAACATCAAGTTACTGATGCGTTTTCGCATTATCAATGCACAACCAATTAACAAATAATAAACCATATATCTAGGTTTTAAGACCATATGATATTATCGTCTTGCGATCACCTTTTATATCGTATTCCATAAGGTGATTCCAGCAAGCGCGGGTTTATTCCAATGCTCAAAACCAGTTCATAAGCACTCATGAACGTTGCAGCAACCCTTGCTATGTCTAACACCATTTAGACATTCTACACACCAATTCATGACAATCTTCATTCATATCTACTCCCAACATATGAACGATTGTGGACCATTTGAATAATTCGATTATTCCTAATAAAGTCAATTATTCTGGAAGTCAAAACATGCAAAGTGAAACAATAGTTAAACAACTAACATGTGACAGTAACTTTACTCATAAATAAAACTCCTTTATTTAATCATCAAATGTTAATTACATTTATCTATTATACGTTTCTAATACTATCTAATCTATACTAATATCATCCTTCAGCCCAATACTCCTAGCATGCGGCAAGTGCTTAACCCTACTCAGTCCCTTCGTAAGCGGGTCTGCTGGGTTATCTTCTGATGATATCCTCTTCACTACGAGTTGTCCTTCTTCTACACGATGTCTAATGAAGTGATATTTTCTGTCGATATGTCGAGATCTACCATGATCCCTCGGTTCCTTGGTCAAGGCAACCGCACCTTCGTTATCACAGAAAATCTCCATGGGCTCCTTTATGGCCGGCACAACTCCAAGATCACCGATGAAGTTCTTCAGCCATATTGCCTCCTTCGACGCTTCGCTCGCTGCGATGTACTCTGATTCGCACGTTGAATCAGCTACGGTTTCCTGCTTGGAACTTTTCCATGTCACTGCTCCTCCATTTAGGGTAAAAACCCAGCCCGACTGCGAACGATAGTTGTCCATGTCGGTCTGAAAGCTGGCGTCACTATACCCTCGCACCTTCAAGTCATCACTCCCTCCAAGGACTAAGAACCATTCTTTCGTCCTCCGAAGGTACTTAAGGATGTTCTTCACCGCAATCCAATGTGCTTTGCCAGGGTTCCCTTGATATCTGCTAACCATGCTCAAAGCGAAGGCTACATCAGGGCGAGTACAAGTCATAGCGTACATGATTGAGCCAACTGCAGAAGCGTATGGTACTCGGCTCATTTCTGCTATCTCAGCTTCGGTACTCGGACTTTGAGGCTTACTCAACTTGGCATTTCCTTGTATCGGTAGTTCTCCCTTCTTTGAGTTTTCCATACTAAAACGTTTTAGTACCTTCTCCAAGTAAGTATTCTGACTAAGTCCAATTAGTCTCTTACTTCTTTCTCTTACTATCCTTATTCCCAAAATGTAAGAAGCCTCTCCGAGGTCCTTCATAGCGAAGCACTTCCCGAGCCAGGACTTAACCTCCTGCAGAGTCGGGATGTCGTTTCCTATGAGTAATATGTCATCGACATATAGAACGAGGAAGCTTACTATACTCCCACTGGCTTTAACATATACACAAGATTCGTCTTCGCTTCGTACAAATCCAAACTCTTTGACTTTCTCATCAAAGCAAAGATTCCATCTGCGAGACGCTTGCTTAAGTCCATAAATGGACTTCTCAAGCTTACACACTCTATTCGGATGCTTCGGATCCACAAACCCCTCTGGCTGAGCCATGTAAACATCCTCAGCCAACTTTCCGTTAAGGAAAGCGGTCTTGACATCCATTTGCCAAATCTCATAATCATGAAATGCGGCAATTGCTAGCATCACTCTAATAGATTTAATCTTCGCAACTGGTGAGAAGGTCTCATCATAGTCAACTCCGGGAGTTTGAGTAAAGCCCTTCGCAACCAATCGCGCCTTATATGTGTGTACGTTCCCATCCACGTCGGTCTTCTTCTTGAAGATCCACTTGCACCCTACGGTCTTACGTTCGGGCATGTAATCAACCAAATTCCAAACTTGGTTATCGTACATGGATTGGATCTCGCTATCCATCGCCTCTTTCCATTTCGCAGACTCCGGGCCTACCATGGCTTCCTTATAGCTATTAGGTTCATCAAGATTTACTAGTGTACCATCACTAATATACGTGTCCCCTTCGGTAGTAATATGAAAACCATAAAACTGGGGATGAGCTCTAACTCTATCGGAACGTCTAAGAGGTAAGGATTCGTCAATCGGTTCAACCGGAGTTTCCTCCTCGGGTTGAATGCCAGCGGTAGAGGTTCCTTCATCTATCGATTCTTGAATCTCTTCAAGTTCGATTTGCCTCCCACTGTCTCCTTGGCTTATGAGTTCTCGCTCTCGGAAAACTCCTCTCCTCGCAACAAAGATAACATTATCTTTTGGTCTATAGAAGAGATATCCAAAGGAAGTTTGCGGGTAGCCGATGAAAATACATCGCTCACTTCGAGGTTCAAGCTTGTCGTGAGTATCTCGTCTTACGAAAGCCTCGCAACCCCAAACCTTGATATGTGCCAACGAGGGAGCTTTCCCCGTCCACATCTCGTGAGGTGTTTTGGCAACCTTCTTAGTAGGGACTCGATTAAGGATATGGGCGGCAGTCTCTAAGGCATACCCCCAAAAGAAGATAGGTAGTGAAGCACGACTCATCATAGAGCGAACCATATCCAATAAGGTTCGATTACGCCTTTCTGCCACACCATTTAACTGCGGTGTCCTAGGAGGCGTCAATTGCGAAACTATTCCACACTCCTTGAGATAATCGTGGAATTCAAGACTTAGGTATTCTCCTCCTCGATCGGATCGAAGCATCTTGATTTTCCTGCCCAATTGATTCTCCACTTCATTCTTGAACTCTTTGAACTTTTCAAAGGTTTCTGACTTTTGCTTGATTAAATAGATATACCCATATCTACTATAATCATCGGTAAAAGTCACATAGAAGCGGTTCCCATCCTTCGTGGTTGATCTAAAAGGTCCACATACATCGGTATGTATTAGGTCTAATAGTCCCTCACCCCTTTCACAAGTACTCGTGAAGGGTGACTTAGTCATCTTTCCAAGTAAACAAGACTCGCATGTGTCATCTTCCCTAAGGTCGAATGACTCCAACACTCCATCCTTTTGGAGTTGGGCTATGCGTTTCTTGTTGACATGTCCAAGACGACAATGCCACAAGGATGCTTTATCCATACTAGTGGAAGAATCAATATTCAAAACATCATTTCCTAAGTTATCAACAATCATAACAGTTTCATATATTCCATTACATGGTATAGCTTCAAAGTAAAAGACACCATTTAGATAAGCCAAAATAGAACCATTCTCATTATTAAAAGAAAATCTAAATCCTTGTCTATATAAACCATGAAATGAAATGATGTTTCTAGCCATTTCTGGCGAATAGCAACAATTGTTCAAATCTAAAACTAAACTATTCTTAAGCACTAAAGAATACACTCCAATCTTGGTCACAGGCGACGATCTTCTGTTCCCCATGATTAGATTGATCCTTCCTTGCTCCACATCCCTACTTCTTCTTAGTCCCTGCACATTAGAACAAATGTGATAACCACAACCGGTGTCAAGAACCCAAGAAATAGCATGATTAGAATCGTTAGATTTGATTGCATATATACCTGCGAAAGATGGCTTGATCTTTCCTTCCTTGATGGCTTGCAGGTAATCCGGGCAGCTTCTCTTCCAATGTCCTATCTTGTGGCAGTGGTGGCACTCTGCCTCCTTCAAGTTAGAGCAGGGCTTAGAGGGATCAACTTTGGTCCCACTAGAAGAGGAACCATCTCGGGCTTTCACCTTTCGATAGTTATTTGAAGAAGCTTTCCTCTTCTTTCCCTTCCCTTGACCAATAGCCAAGATAGGAGCAGCGGATGGATTGGGAGTTGGTGCAACAGACTTGTCCTTGAAATTGCTCTCAGCAACCCTCAAGAGACCTTGGAGTTTACTTAGAGTGACCTCCTCTTTGTTCATGTGGTAGGTCATCCTAAATTGATTGTACATTGGAGGCAAAGAGTGAAGCACCATGTCGATCGCCAAGTCTTCGCCGAAGTCAACATTTAACTTGCGAAGGCGGTCGACATACCTTTGCATCTTTTGCAAGTGCACGGTAAGAGATTCTCCATGACCCATCTTGGCGGAAATCATGTTAGTGAAGATCTCGTAACGCTCTTGTCTCGCGTTTTGGTGGTACCTCTCCAACAAGTCTTGATGTATTTCGTATGGATACATGTCCTCGTAGGACTTTTGGAATTCGGAGTTCATGGTGGCGATCATGATGCAATGTACCTTCGTTGCATCTCGCTCATGAGTTTCAAAGGCGGTGATTTCTTCGGGAGTAGCAACTTCGGGGTTGATTTTCTCGAGCTTCTCGTCGAGGACATACTCTTTATCCTCATAGCGAGCAATGGTGCGAATGTATCTTATCCATTCGCTAAAGTTCGTTCCATCGAAGGTGACCTTTTGGCAAAGGCTCATCAACGTGAAAGAACTAGCAGCAGCGTGGTTTGCGTTTGACATCTATAGAAAGGACAAAGATAGATTAGAACATGAATCCCTAATTATCACCCAATAAGAAAAATTAGGGCTAGGATCCAACAACAACATTTACATACTAGAAAAGGGATGCCGTAATCCAATATGCAAATAAATTGAAGGTAAGTGAATGACGATTGACTAATTCTCCATCACAAAACTTAAACTTTTAGTCCTAAGTGTTTTTGAGAATTCCTAGATTTGGATGAGATTCATTGAACTATTCAATGGCATGTTTAAATCTCGATATGCCCCTCTTGTTTGTGACTGGGATGCCGAGGATCACAAAGCAGGTGTGAATTACCATGCAAATTCACATGGTGCCTTCATTGTAACGATCACCTATTCGATGTGCCGGTAAACCACACACGCTCCATCGAACTATGACGAACAATGAATCACCCTTTGCCACCTTCGCTTAGAACCAATTAGTGTGCCGGTAAACCACACACGCTCCACTAACATCTTAGCAAGGTGCAAAGTGTAATTTCATGGGATTGCATCAATTCACTTTTCCTAAAGTAACTAAGATTGGGAAATTTAAAAAAAAGTTTAGTTACTTCGTATTTCTTATTATACTTTTAATGCGAGGATGAGGTTGCCCTATCCTACCCGTTCGGCTAACGACTCTCCACCAATCAAGCAAGCGGTGGGTGTGAGTGTACACCCATTAAGCGCCATTTTATAGGCCGCAACCTTATACCCACCTTATAGATCGGCTTCGTGAATGAGGCCTACTAACGGTAAGACTAGCATTTAGTTATACATATATATATTATACTATTAATATCATATTAGTATAGGGTTGTATTTTAAACTTTTTAAAATCTAGGGATTGAAATTTAAGTTGTCTAAATTAAAACTTTTAATCACAAATATAAATTTCAAAACTTTAGGGTAGGTTTTAAACATTTAAAACGTGGAGGATCAAATAACAAATAATTTCAATTAACAATTAATATCTTAATTATCTTTATTTGATTTATCTTTGATTTCTTTGAAGATAATTACCAAAATAATCAAAATAATTAATTAATTATCATATAAGGAAATTAAATATTTAATTAGTTGATAATTACCTTTAACTAGATCAAGATAACACTTATATTTATCAAAAAATTGGATTTATATTGATCTAATTAGTTTATGGAAAGTTTGGATAGGATAAACACAAAGAAATCCCGAATCTGGCCATTCCTGACGCCTGGACTCGCCGAGTGCACAAGGGGACTCGCCGAGTCAGGCCTACTCGACGAGTCCACCTTGGAACTCGACGAGTCAGTGACTCAAAACCCAAAAAATCGAATTTTGCAGGTTTGTTTCAGTTATTCAAGCAACAATTTAAAGAAAACCAATCTAGGCTCTGATACCACTGTTGGGTTTTAGCCATAAGAACTTTCCTATGTGCGCATGCAAAACCCTATTGCTTGGATCTAGGCTTTCTAATAAAAATGCTTTTGAATCCAAGACTTCTAATGGCTAATTAGGTTAAACAACAATATTAAAACAGATCTAGAATCATACCTTTGAATCCCTTGTTGATCTTGTTTGTCTTGGAGCTTCTAGAGTCACAATTGTCACTCCTCTAATGGCTTACAAACACCAATAGCAAGCAAGATGATTTAGGAGAGTGGAGAGGGAATGGAATTCGACCAGAGGTTCCTTTCTTCAGGTTCTACAAGGTTGTACACGAATTCCCCATCCCAAGGGCCTATTTATACCTTTAGACTCCTTAAGGGTTTCACCCTAAACCCTAATTGGATAATCTTCTCTTAAGGCTATCCAAATCCATTCCATAGATAACCCTATGGATGATTTTAGCTTATCTAAAGCTCTTAGAATCCGTCCAAGGTGTATCCTAATGGATTTATAGTCTAAAGTCTAACTATCAAACAATTGACAGTTTATACCCTCTTATTTAATTAATCTCTTTAAGTCACCAAATTAATACCAATTAATTTATGACTTATATTAATGAAATAGCTAAATATCATTCCTTATAATATTCACTCTCTCTTAATAAATCATCCTTCAAGTTGCTATGGTGA
This sequence comes from Lactuca saligna, assembly GCF_052625555.1. NCBI lineage: Eukaryota > Viridiplantae > Streptophyta > Magnoliopsida > Asterales > Asteraceae > Lactuca > Lactuca saligna. The sequence goes on from NC_136420.1 coordinate 32,739,648, forward strand.
AGGCAACCCAAAAGGACCATGCACCACCGAATATAGTTATAGCCTTAGACACTATTCCAACAATTATATCGGTTGAGTATTACTTATGTGGGTATGTTCTATTTAGGGTCGTTCTCTGTGAACGGCATTTCTGCTTTGGTATTGTTCGATTCGGGGGCTACCCGATCATTTGTATCGCTTGCGCTTAGCAAGAGATTTAGCAGAGCTCCAGGGGAGCTGGATTGTCCACTAGAGGTTGAGATAGCAGATGATAGGACCGTGAGGGTCGGCAAAGTACATAGAGGGTGTTCCCTTCAGATATTTGATGAGCAGTTTTCAATGGACCTGGTTCCTATTCCCCTGCGTGGGAATAAAGTTATTGTGGGCATGGATTGGCTGAGCCCCAATGGGGCGGTGATTGATTGTGAGCTTCAGCTAGTGAGGGTTCGCACTCCCAGTGGGGGAGAGATAGTGATTCAGGGCGAGAGGCCCCAGCGAGGACCGATCTTTTGTTCCGCCACAAGGGCGAAGCGCTATGTTCAGCAGGGTTGCGCCGGTTTTGTAGCTTACGTCTTGGATGCCCGGGAGAAGGGCAAGACGACGATTGATGATGTTCCTATTGTTCGTGACTACCCGGATGTGTTTCCCGAGGATTTGCCGGGGATACCTCCAGAGAGGCAGGTTGAGTTCAGGATCGACCTAGTTCCTGGTGCGGCTCCGATAGCCAAAGCACCGTATCGACTTGCTCCCCCTGAGATGCAGGAGTTGTCTACACAGCTTCAGGAACTGTTAGACAAGGGTTTCATTCGGCCGAGCAGTTCGCCTTGGGGAGTACCGATCTTATTTGTGAGGAAGAAGGATGGGTCGCATCGTATGTGCATTGATTATCTGGAGTTGAACAAAGTGACGGTGAAAAACCGTTAACCACTTCCGAGGATAGATGACTTGTTTGATCAGCTTCAGGGAGCGTCTTGGTTCTCCAAGATCGATCTACGCTCCAGTTATCATCAGATGAGGGTTAGAGATGAGGATGTACAGAAGACTTCTTTCAGGACCCGGTATGGTCATTATGAGTTTGTGGTGATGCCATTTGGGCTCACCAATTCCCCAGCCGCGTTCATGGATCTCATGAACCGCGTGTGCAGACCGATGCTGGATCGGTCGGTGATAGTGTTTATAGATGACATCTTGGTGTATTCCAAGACACAGGGGCAGCACGAGGAGCACCTGCGGGAGGTGTTGGAGACTTTGAGGAGGGAGAGACTTTTCGCAAAGTTCTCCAAGTGTGAGTTCTGGTTGCGCGAGGTGCAGTTTCTTGGTCATCTCGTCAACCAAAAGGGTATTTTGGTAGATCCGGCCAAGATTGAGGCCGTGATGCAGTGGGAGGTCCCGAGGTCTCCATCTGAGATTCGGAGCTTCCTGGGGTTGGCAGGGTATTATCGGAGATTTATTCAGGACTTCTCCAAGATAGCAGTGCCGCTCACCCGGCTAACCAAGAAGTCGGTGGTTTTTCGTTGGGGGTCTGAGCAGCAGGCGGCGTTCGAGACTCTCAGGCAGAGATTGTGCGAGGCTCCGATCCTTACCTTGCCAGAAGGAGTAGAGGATTTCGTAGTCTATTGTGATGCATCGATCACAGGTATGGGAGCAGTATTGATGCAGCGAGGCCATGTGGTAGCTTATGCCTCGAGACAGTTGAAGCCTCACGAGGCTAATTATCCTACCCACGATTTGGAGCTGGGGGCAGTTGTGTTTGCCCTCAAGATATGGAGACATTACCTTTATGGGGTCCGCTGTACTATATACACGGATCACAAGAGTTTGCGATATCTTATGGATCAGCCGAGTTTGAACATGAGACAGAGGAGATGGTTAGACGTGCTGAAGGACTATGACTGTGAGATCCTTTATCATCCAGGGAAGGCCAATGTGGTGGCCGACGCCCTGAGCCGCAAGGTGTCGACGGCCCCTATCCGAGTTCTGTGTATGAGGATGACAGTGTGAGAGGATACTGGGCCTTAGAAGTGTGAGAGGATAGTGGGCCGAGTAGCTTCATTTGATTACGACAGTCGGGGTTTGTTGACGCTTCATGGTAGGATATGGGTACCGTACTGGGGTGGGGTACGGCAAGTATTGATGGACGAGGCTCATAAGTCTCGATTTTCTATCCACCCAGGAGCGACGAAGATGTATCGAGATCTTCGACCTGATTATTGGTGGCCCTGCATGAAGCGAGACGTCGCTTGGTATGTTGAGAGATGTTTGACCTGTCGGAAGGTCAAAGCGGAGCATCAGAGACCTCACGGCAAGATGCAGCCGTTAGACATTCCCGTGTGGAAATGGGAGGATATCACCATGGATTTTGTCACCAAGCTCCCCAGGACCGCACGTGGAGTGGACTCGATATGGGTAGTAGTGGATCGATTGACGAAGAGTGCCCATTTTATTCCGATTCAGGAGAGTATATCGGCGGAAAAGTTAGCCGATATCTATGTGCGGGAGATTGTGGCACGTCATGGAGTGACGGTATCGGTGGTGTCGGACCGAGATGTTCGTTTCACGTCCAGATTCTGGAAGCGGTTCCACGACGAGATGGGTACTCGTCTCCATTTCAGCACCGCTTTCCACCCTCAGACTGACGGACAGAGCGAGAGGACGATTCAGACTCTTGAGGACATGCTTAGGGCATGTGTTCTAGATTTTGGGGGCAGTTGGGATACGTATCTTCCGTTAGCGGAATTCTCGTATAACAACAGTTATCATGCGAGCATTGATCGACCTCCTTTTGAGATGTTATATGGCAGGAAGTGCAGGACCCCGATTTGTTGGGGCGAGGTCGGTCAGCGATTCATCGGGAGCACCGAAGTGGTGCTCAAGACGACTGAGTTGATCCAGCAGGTCCGTAGTAGGCTGCAGACTGCGCAGAGTCGGCAGAAGAGCTACGCCGACAGGAGGCGTTCTGACTTGGAGTTCCAGGTGGGCGATATGTTTCTTCTGAAAGTCTCACCTTGGAAAGGTGTCATCAGGTTCCGGAAGAGGGGCAAATTGGGCCCCAGATTTATTGGTCCTTTCAGGGTTTTGGCCCGGGTGGGTCGGGTTGCTTATCGGTTAGATCTCCCTGAGGAGCTTAGTCAGATACACAACACCTTCCACGTGTCGCAGTTAAGGAAGTGTTTGGTGGATGAGACGGCAGTCGTTCCCTTAGAGGATATCCAGGTTGATAGCGGCCTGAATTATATTGAGAGGCCGGTCGCGATTCTGGAACGGAAGATCAAGACCTTGAGGAACAAGGTAATTCAGCTAGTAAAGGTGCAGTGGCAGCACCGGAAGGGGTCTGAATGGACGTGGGAGGCTGAGGAGGAGATGAGAGCGCACTACCCGGAAATTTTTGCAGATCCAGCCGTAGCAGACTTCGAGGACGAAGTCTGAGACAAGTGGGGGAGAATTGTAACGACCCGTTCCCGGTACGTTAATTCATTGGTAATTGTTGTAAGTTTTCAAGAGGGACTCGGCGAGTTCTAGCCTGACTCGCCGAGTAGGGTCGCGACTTCGAGCACGCGGGAGCCGGGGACTCGGCGAGTCCATATCCCTAACTCGGCGAGTCCATCCGTCTGGGTGAAACCCTAAATCCCCGGGTTGCCCACTATTTAAACCACCTTATAGCCCCCATTCTCGCCTCCCTCACCCTGAGAACACAGTGAGAGAACCCTAATCCTCCCTTGAGAGCTTATAAGTGTTTTGGTGCCATTTTGTGAAGGTGTGAAGAAGGAGAAGAAGAAAGAAGCAAGGAGAAGAGTTGTAGTGCAATGATCCAAGGGCAAATTTGAGTTAGTTGAGGTATTTTCGGAGTTCCCTTCTTGTTATATGCTTTAAACTTCCATTAGAGCTCTCCTAAGAGCTAGTTGATGCTTGTTCCAAGCCTTATGTTTGCATGAATGTCTTAATAAGTCGAAATATCTTTGGATCTGAATGGTGGGGTGTTGTAGAGCCCAGATCTACTATCTTTTTGGAGTTACTTTGCATATTAACCATAGATCTACCCATTTTGTGCATCTTTTAACCTTATTTCCCTTATTCATGAGGTTGTACACGTAAAGTTGGAAACTTTACGTGGTAAATCAGCTTATTGGACCCAGATATATCAATTGTATGTGTTGGATTCAAACAAAATCGAGTAAAAATCAGTTGCATGGTGGCAACTCGGCGAGTCGGGAAGAACGACTCGGCGAGTTGGGTCGCAAGTTCCCGATTCCTTCATTTTTACCAGTGTCGAGTGAACCCAGTGAGCTAGAGAGTGGACTCAGCGAGTTGAGGGTAAACTCAGTGATGGAGGGACTCGGCGAGTTGTTCATCAACTCGGCGAGTCCAAGGCAATCTCCTTAAGATCAAGAACAACTCGTCGAGTTTGTTCATCCGGCTCGGCGAGTCGGATGAAGATTGTCTGAGTTCTTGGATCAAGAGGGTACTCGTCGAGTCGATGCCAGACTCGACGAGTAGCAGCGAGTAAGAGTGAAAAGTGAGAGTAGGACTCGGCGAGTTGGGTGGCCCAACTCGGCGAGTCAGTCCAAAAGAGAATTGACTTTGACCAAGGGTAAAAGAGTCATTTTACCCCAAGTGCAGTGTTTAGTATTTGATTGAGTGTGTTTATGGACTTGTAGCCGAGGAGATTCAGGAGCAGCCGCCGTTAGCTTCCCGAGCCACACACTCAGCAGCCAGCTTACGAGGTGAGTTTCCTTCCAGTAGGAACGGGTCTAAGGCCACAATGCCGGCCCGTTCAGTTAGCAGTAGTTTCCGGATTTAGGTCCGATGCAGTAGCTAGAATGTTCGATGCCTTCGTGGCTCGAACAGGATTTGTGCGCTATGTTTTATGCGTTAAGTATTATGTGTTCCGGGCTACGGCCCGATGTAGTATGCCGTATATGTGTTTATGCTAGTTGATGTGTTATGCTATGCCATGTTCAGTCAGTCAGTTCCGGGCTTCGGTCCGATGCAGTTAGTTCCGGACATTGGTCCGATGCAGTTAGTTCCGGACATTGGTCCGATACAGTTAGTTCCGGACTTCGGTCCGATGCAGTTAGTTCCGGACTTCGGTCCGATGCAGGGGACAAGGTCCCAGTCAGTTCTGGACTTCGGTCCGATGCAGTTAGTTCCGGACTTCGGTCCGATGCAGGGGACAAGGTCCCGGTCAGTTCCGGATTTCGGTCCGATGCAGTTTCCGGGCTTCGGCCCGATGCAGTGGGCAAGGCCCAATATGTGTTTATATGTTATTGTATGGTATGTGGTAGCTTGGGGGAGCTCACTAACCTTCGTGCTTACAGTTTCAGTTTTGGTTTCAGGTACTTCTGCAAGCAAAGGGAGGAGCTCGGGGTGACGGCATCGCACACACCACAGCTTTAGCTTTTAGCCTGGGATTGATTTAGTTTGTTTTGATTTGCCGTAGTATGATACAGTTTCCGCACAGTGTTTTCTATTATGTTGGAATACATCACGTATGGTTTTATTATATGACACTCTGATCATGGTTTTGATTATATCGAAAAACGAAATTTTTGGATCGTATTTTTTGGTTGTTTCAAGTTGGTATCAGAGCCCTGGTTTGAGGGATTCGGATACACTTCCGGGTGTATCTGAACTCAAACTAAGGGAAATAAAAGATTTTAGTAAAATAAAAATGTTTTACAAAAAGAATTTTGAAAGCACTTAAAAAGAAAGAATTGTTTTTAACAAGATAGATGTGTGTGCATGCGGTCAGCCGAGCTCAAGTAAGTACTCCCAAATTACCCATACAAGTTATTTGTTCAGTTTCAGTTTCAGTAGAACAGCATGCTAGTATAGGGCTAAGGATCTAGGAGAATGCCTTATGTGCCTGCTTATGTGTTACAGCTTTATGAGTATTGCATGCTAGTATTGAGTAGACAGCAGTAGGATAGCCTGTTTAGGTTATGCCTGATAGTATGAGCTTAGCATCCTATGCTAGTGTAGTTTCTTGTTATAAGAATAGTTTTGCCTGAGTCTGTTTCCCTTGTCCGAATTTTGCTTGCTTCGTGCTTGGTGGGGTTCTGAGTAGTGGGAGTTAGCCATTAGGTGAACACGTCACACCACATGTGATCAGGTTTGAATAATCCCAGAGTGCTGGAACTGGCCCTATTGCGCAGCTCTTGTTTGAGTCCAACCGTTGTAGGGACGGATATTTTACTTGAAGGATTATATGATCCTCATCACATGTGATGGTGTTTAGGTGGTGGCTAGCTGGCATTATGAGGAGACCTACAGCAGCTGAGGACCAGTCGTGTTGAGCTTGAGTTTTCCCTAGGGCAAGCCTAGGATGAGAGTAGCAGAGAATGGAAGTAGTAGAAGTGACTTGGTGGAGTCAAGGCAGTTCTTGAGGAAAGTACGGATAGATGTGGAAGGTAGTATGGGCCCGTACTACTGAAAGCAGAGGATCCGTACTCGAATCAAGGAAGGCCAAGACAAGACCAGGAAGCTAGTAGTAGTATCATGATCCCTTGAGATATTTCAGTGTTCTGATGTTGTTATGAAATGTTTCAGAATGGTAGTTTTGCGTACGAGACCAGCAGTCGGCAGCTCAGATGCCGGAGGGGGATCAGGATCGGGATCAGGCCCGGAGGTCGGGCAGATGGATGAGCAGACTAGAGAGTTCCTTTCTTCTGAGGTTACCCGCATCATACTGGAGCAGACTCCTGTGATCTTCGGTTCGATCAAGGAGGGTATTTTAGAGCTGATGGATGAGAGATTGAGTACTTTCCGTGCTGAGATGGCGGCCGTGATGGAGTCGCACACACTTACGTTCAGGGAGTTCAGGGCATGCGGGGCTCCAGACTATCATGGGGCGCGGGACCCCATAGCGAGTACTAGATGGTTGGCGGATGTGGCCAACGCTTTCCGCACTAGCAGGTGTCCCGAGGGGGACAAGGTCAGATTGGCGTCCTGCCTTCTGAAGGACAGGGCATGGGATTGGTGGGAGGAGGTTGGACATGCCATCGGGGATGATGCGGCATTGGATGCCATGACCTGGGCTGATTTCTCTACCAGGTTCAGGGTGGAGTTTACACCAGTCATTGAGGTTCAGCAGTTAGCTAGGGAGTTTCAGGACCTTACCCAGACTACAGAGACAGTGGCGGAGATCACCGCCAAGTTCAGGGAGAGGGCCCTTCTTGTTCCTCAGTATGCAGCCGATGAGGAGATGAAGAAGGCCCGTTATCATGAGATGTTGCAGAGTGACATCCGCATGTTTGTGAGCCGGTCCAGTTGTAAAACGCTGGACGACATGATTGCTAGAGCTAGAGAGAGGGAGAATGATCTCGAGATGGAGAAGAAGAGGAAACCGGAGGCGGTTTCAGGTTCAGGCAGTGTGGGCAAAAAGCCCAAGGTTTCAGATCACAGGTCTAGGAGTCAGCAGAGCCACGGTCGGTGTGGCAAGTGTGGGAGATTGCACGAGGGGGCGTGCAAGGCAGGGAGTTCCGGCTGCTACAAGTACGGTCGGACTGGGCATTTGAGTAGGGATTGTACGGCCCCTGCTACTACGGTTACAACATCAGATCTGATTTGCTTTCAGTGCAATCAGAGGGGACATAAAATGTCCCAGTGTCCCAGTTTAGCTGCAGCAGGGAAGGTGGTTGCACCTGCCCCTGCCACCTTGAGGATTACGGATGGTCGGCAGGGCCGATCTGATGCGCCAGTGGCGAAGAGCAGGGCATTTCAGATGACAGCAGAGGAGGCGCGAGTGACTCCTGATGTGGTGACGGGTATGAATCTTTCCTTCATCTTTAATTGTTATTATATCGGTTGAGTATTACTTATGTGGGTATGTTCTATTTAGGGTCGTTCTCTGTGAACGGCATTTCTGCTTTGGTATTGTTCGATTCGGGGGCTACCCGATCATTTGTATCGCTTGCGCTTAGCAAGAGATTTAGCAGAGCTCCAGGGGAGCTGGATTGTCCACTAGAGGTTGAGATAGCAGATGATAGGACCGTGAGGGTCGGCAGAGTACATAGAGGGTGTTCCCTTCAGATATTTGATGAGCAGTTTTCAATGGACCTGGTTCCTATTCCCCTGCGTGGGAATAAAGTTATTGTGGGCATGGATTGGCTGAGCCCCAATGGGGCAGTGATTGATTGTGAGCTTCAGCTAGTGAGGGTTCGCACTCCCAGTGGGGGAGAGATAGTGATTCAGGGCGAGAGGCCCCAGCGAGGACCGATCTTTTGTTCCGCCACAAGGGCGAAGCGCTATGTTCAGCAGGGTTGCGCCGGTTTTGTAGCTTACGTCTTGGATGCCCGGGAGAAGGGCAAGACGACGATTGATGATGTTCCTATTGTTCGTGACTACCCGGATGTGTTTCCCGAGGATTTGCCGGGGATACCTCCAGAGAGGCAGGTTGAGTTCAGGATCGACCTAGTTCCTGGTGCGGCTCCAATAGCCAAAGCACCGTATCGACTTGCTCCCCCTGAGATGCAGGAGTTGTCTACACAGCTTCAGGAACTGTTAGACAAGGGTTTCATTCGGCCGAGCAGTTCGCCTTGGGGAGCGCCGATCTTATTTGTGAGGAAGAAGGATGGGTCGCATCGTATGTGCATTGATTATCTGGAGTTGAACAAAGTGACGGTGAAAAACCGTTACCCACTTCCGAGGATAGATGACTTGTTTGATCAGCTTCAGGGAGCGTCTTGGTTCTCCAAGATCGATCTATGCTCCGGTTATCATCAGATGAGGGTTAGAGATGAGGATGTACAGAAGACTTCTTTCAGGACCCGGTATGGTCATTATGAGTTCGTGGTGATGCCATTTGGGCTCACCAATTCCCCAGCCGCGTTCATGGATCTCATGAACCGCGTGTGCAGACCGATGCTGGATCGGTCGGTGATAGTGTTTATAGATGACATCTTGGTGTATTCCAAGACACAGGGGCAGCACGAGGAGCACCTGCGGGAGGTGTTGGAGACTTTGAGGAGGGAGAGACTTTTCGCAAAGTTCTCCAAGTGTGAGTTCTGGTTGCGCGAGGTGCAGTTTCTTGGTCATCTCGTCAACCAGAAGGGTATTTTGGTAGATCCGGCCAAGATTGAGGCCGTGATGCAGTGGGAGGTCCCGAGGTCTCCATCTGAGATTCGGAGCTTCCTGGGGTTGGCAGGGTATTATCGGAGATTTATTCAGGACTTCTCCAAGATAGCAGTGCCGCTCACCCGGCTAACCAAGAAGTCGGTGGTTTTTCGTTGGGGGCCTGAGCAGCAGGCGGCGTTCGAGACTCTCAGGCAGAGATTGTGCGAGGCTCCGATCCTTACCTTGCCAGAAGGAGTAGAGGATTTCGTAGTCTATTGTGATGCATCGATCACAGGTATGGGAGCAGTATTGATGCAGCGAGGCCATGTGGTAGCTTATGCCTCGAGACAGTTGAAGCCTCACGAGGCTAATTATCCTACCCACGATTTGGAGCTGGGGGCAGTTGTGTTTGCCCTCAATATTTGGAGACATTACCTTTATGGGGTCCGCTGTACTATATACACGGATCACAAGAGTTTGCGATATCTTATGGATCAGCCGAGTTTGAACATGAGACAGAGGAGATGCTTAGAGGTGCTGAAGGACTATGACTGTGAGATCCTTTATCATCCAGGGAAGGCCAATGTGGTGGCCGACGCCCTGAGCCGCAAGGTGTCGACAGCCCCTATCCGAGATCTGTGTATGAGGATGACAGTGATCACTCCGTTGTTGGAACGGATCAAGGAGGCTCAGATGGAGGGCCTCAAGGAGGAGAGGCAGAAGTGTGAGAGGATAGTGGGCCGAGTAGCTTCATTTGATTACGACAGTCGGGGTTTGTTGACGCTTCATGGTAGGATATGGGTACCGTACTGGGGTGGGGTACGGCAAGTATTGATGGACGAGGCTCATAAGTCTCGATTTTCTATCCACCCAGGAGCGACGAAGATGTATCGAGATCTTCGACCTGATTATTGGTGGCCCTGCATGATGCGAGACGTCGCTTGGTATGTTGAGAGATGTTTGACCTGTCGGAAGGTCAAAGCGGAGCATCAGAGACCTCACGGCAAGATGCAGCCGTTAGACATTCCCGTGTGGAAATGGGAGGATATCACCATGGATTTTGTCACCAAGCTCCCCAGGACCGCACGTGGAGTGGACTCGATATGGGTAGTAGTGGATCGATTGACGAAGAGTGCCCATTTTATTCCGATTCAGGAGAGTATATCGGCGGAAAAGTTAGCCGATATCTATGTGCGGGAGATTGTGGCACGTCATGGAGTGCCGGTATCGGTGGTGTCGGACCGAGATGTTCGTTTCACGTCCAGATTCTGGAAGCGGTTCCACGACGAGATGGGTACTCATCTCCATTTCAGCACCGCTTTCCACCCTCAGACTGACGGGCAGAGCGAGAGGACGATTCAGACTCTTGAGGACATGCTTAGGGCATGTGTTCTAGATTTTGGGGGCAGTTGGGATACGTATCTTCCGTTAGCGGAATTCTCGTATAACAACAGTTATCATGCGAGCATTGATCGACCTCCTTTTGAGATGTTATATGGCAGGAAGTGCAGGACCCCGATTTGTTGGGGCGAGGTCGGTCAGCGAGTCATCGGGAGCACCGAAGTGGTGCTCAAGACGACTGAGTTGATCCAGCAGGTCCGTAGTAGGCTGCAGACTGCGCAGAGTCGGCAGAAGAGCTACGCCGACAGGAGGCGTTCTGACTTGGAGTTCCAGGTGGGCGATATGTTTCTTCTAAAAGTCTCACCTTGGAAAGGTGTCATCAGGTTCCGGAAGAGGGGCAAATTGGGCCCCAGATTTATTGGTCCTTTCAGGGTTTTGGCCCGGGTGGGTCGGGTTGCTTATCGGTTAGATCTCCCTGAGGAGCTTAGTCAGATACACAACACCTTCCACGTGTCGCAGTTAAGGAAGTGTTTGGTGGATGAGACGGCAGTCGTTCCCTTAGAGGATATCCAGGTTGATAGCGGCCTGAATTATATTGAGAGGCCGGTCGCGATTCTGGAACGGAAGATCAAGACCTTGAGGAACAAGGTAATTCAGCTAGTAAAGGTGCAGTGGCAGCACCGGAAGGGGTCTGAATGGACGTGGGAGGCTGAGGAGGAGATGAGAGCGCACTACCCGGAAATTTTTGCAGATCCAGCCGTAGCAGACTTCGAGGACGAAGTCTGAGACAAGTGGGGGAGAATTGTAACGACCCGTTCCCGGTACGTTAATTCATTGGTAATTGTTGTAAGTTTTCAAAAGGGACTCGGCGAGTTCTAGCCTGACTCGCCGAGTAGGGTCGCGACTTCGAGCACGCGGGAGCCGGAGACTCGGCGAGTCCATATCCCTGACTCAGCGAGTCCATCCGTCTGGGTGAAACCGTAAATCCCCGGGTTGCCCACTATTTAAACCACCTTATAGCCCCCATTCTCGCCTCCCTCACCCTGAGAACACAGTGAGAGAACCCTAATCCTCCCTTGAGAGCTTATAAGTGTTTTGGTGCCATTTTGTGAAGGTGTGAAGAAGGAGAAGAAGAAAGAAGCAAGGAGAAGAGTTGTAGTGCAAGGATCCAAGGGCAAATTTGAGTTAGTTGAGGTATTTTCGGAGTTCCCTTCTTGTTATATGCTTTAAACTTCCATTAGAGCTCTCCTAAGAGCTAGTTGATGCTTTTTCCAAGCCTTATGTTTGCATGAATGTCTTAATAAGTCGAAATATCTTTGGATCTGAATGGTGGGGTGTTGTAGAGCCCAGATCTACTGTCTTTTTGGAGTTACTTTGCATATTAACCATAGATCTACCCATTTTGTGCATCTTTTAACCTTATTTCCCTTATTCATGAGGTTGTACACGTAAAGTTGGAAACTTTACGTGGTAAATCAGCTTATTGGACCCAGATCTATCAATTGTATGTGTTGGATTCAAACAAAATCGAGTAAAAATCAGTTGCATGGTGGCAACTCGGCGAGTCGGGAAGAACGACTCGGCGAGTTGGGTCGCAAGTTCCCGATTCCTTCATTTTTACCAGTGTCGAGTGAACCCAGTGAGCTAGAGAGTGGACTCAGCGAGTTGAGGGTAAACTCAGTGATGGAGGGACTCGGCGAGTTGTTCATCAACTCGGCGAGTCCAAGGCAATCTCCTTAAGATCAAGAACAACTCGTCGAGTTTGTTCATCCGGCTCGGCGAGTCGGATGAAGATTGTCTGAGTTCTTGGATCAAGAGGGTACTCGTCGAGTCGATGCCAGACTCGACGAGTAGCAGCGAGTAAGAGTGAAAAGTGAGAGTAGGACTCGGCGAGTTGGGTGGCCCAACTCGGCGAGTCAGTCCAAAAGAGAATTGACTTTGACCAAGGGTAAAAGAGTCATTTTACCCCAAGTGCAGTGTTTAGTATTTGATTGAGTGTGTTTATGGACTTGTAGCCGAGGAGATTCAGGAGCAGCCGCCGTTAGCTTCCCGAGCCACACACTCAGCAGCCAGCTTACGAGGTGAGTTTCCTTCCAGTAGGAACGGGTCTAAGGCCACAATGCCGGCCCGTTCAGTTAGCAGTAGTTTCCGGATTTAGGTCCGATGCAGTAGCTAGAATGTTCGATGCCTTCGTGGCTCGAACAGGATTTGTGCGCTATGTTTTATGCGTTAAGTATTATGTGTTCCGGGCTACGGCCCGATGTAGTATGCCGTATATGTGTTTATGCTAGTTGATGTGTTATGCTATGCCATGTTCAGTCAGTCAGTTCCGGGCTTCGGTCCGATGCAGTTAGTTCCGGACATTGGTCCGATGCAGTTAGTTCCGGACATTGGTCCGATACAGTTAGTTCCGGACTTCGGTCCGATGCAGTTAGTTCCGGACTTCGGTCCGATGCAGGGGACAAGGTCCCAGTCAGTTCTGGACTTCGGTCCGATGCAGTTAGTTCCGGACTTCGGTCCGATGCAGGGGACAAGGTCCCGGTCAGTTCCGGATTTCGGTCCGATGCAGTTTCCGGGCTTCGGCCCGATGCAGTGGGCAAGGCCCAATATGTGTTTATATGTTATTGTATGGTATGTGGTAGCTTGGGGGAGCTCACTAACCTTCGTGCTTACAGTTTCAGGTACTTCTGCAAGCAAAGGGAGGAGCTCGGGGTGACGGCATCGCACACACCACAGCTTTAGCTTTTAGCCTGGGATTGATTTAGTTTGTTTTGATTTGTCGTAGTATGATACAGTTTCCGCACAGTGTTTTCTATTATGTTGGAATACATCACGTATGGTTTTATTATATGACACTCTGATCATGGTTTTGATTATATCGAAAAACGAAATTTTTGGGTCGTATTTTTGGGTTGTTTCAATAAACCTCTTAGAAATAATGCAGTAAAACACATCACATAATAGTATACAATAACTCTGTCACATAACTCTAATTACCACTCAAGGTAAAGTATAGTGAGAAGACTCACCTCAGATGTCCCGATAAATCACTGACTCGTAAGAAATACGATCTAGCCTCCACCTAAACACATAAAGTAATACTCTCATAAATATAACTCTCAGAACTAGACTCAACCCTTTCTAGGCACCCTCAAAAGGGTAAAAAACCATTTTACCCCTCCTTTGGCTAAAAGGCCCTCATTGTTGACCAAACCCCAAAAGCCAACCAAAGTCAACGGTTAAACTTTGACCCGACTCGTCGAGTGCACTTGGGCTACTCGGAGAGTCCACATGTGTCCACTAACTCTTTAGTCCCATTTAACATGTCGAGTCCCTCCCTTTACTCAACGAGTCCCCAAGTATGAATCACAGGGCCACCCCGACTCAACTCGCCGAGTCTCAAGAACAACTCGGCGAGTACATGCCATGCACAAACTCCATTGACCTCTTGAGGTCAGATCTGTTCCTCTAATCCATAGATCTAGCCTTCCCAAGCATAATAATCACATAAATTCCAGACCTTGATGCTAATATATCATCTAGATGGTCTCATTTGGTGATTTATGATGGGTTTTAATCATAAGACATCCTATGTGCTCATACAAACCCTAATGCTTGGATCTAGGTTCTCTATTGTACATGCTTTGAATCCAAGACTATAAACCTTAATTCTAGCATATGGAAATCGATATTAACATATAATTAGGTTTAAGATATTACCTTGATTGTTATGTAGCAATAACAATCCCAATTCCTCCTTGAATTGACTTTGGAAGGCTTAGAGTCACAAGTGTCACTCCTCTAATGGCTTACAAACACCATAAGCAAGTGGAGAAAGTATAAAGAGAGAGGATAGAGGTTGGAATTCATCCTTAAATGCTCTAGGGATCAAGTGTACGAAATCCTAAGGCCTTAGGGGTCTTTATATAGGGTTGGGATTAGGGTTTCAGTCCTTATCCTTATCTAGTTACTTGTCCATCAAGCAACCATAAGATAAGCCTTGAAAATCCCTATCTCTTGGACCTTGGACGATTTTAAGGATATCCTTATCCTTGAATTCGTCCATCCTTTAACAAGGATAACCATTGCCTATTTTGCAACTATCACATAATTACAATTCAGCCCCTCTAGTTTAATTAATTACACTTGATCACAAAATTAATTCCTAATTAATTATTGACCAATATTAATTAAACAAATATGATTTCTCCTTTAATATATTATTCTTATAACATATTAATAAATCATAATAATCTCTCTCTCTATTTATTTCTCCAATCAAGTTGCTTTGGTGAAGGCAACCCAAAAGGACCATGCACCATCGGGTCAAGTACATACCAAAATAGTTATGGACTTAGACACTAATCCAAAATTCTCCCACTTGGATAAGTCTAATAACTATTCTGCGTATGACTTCAGATCCTGATCTGCAATCGTAGCTTTCCAAAGCCGCTGTCAACTATGATCCTATCAGATACGCGTGTCCTTAGATAAGGGATCATATATTCCTCCATTCTAGATATCGTATGAGATATGATTTCTAATCATTCTCTTTGTACTATTTCTCGATCTCCGATTTATGACGACTGACTAATTGAACAAATCAAATTAGCCCTAGCCCGACCGAGCATTTACGTTTGTCATCACTAAACCATCGAGGGGCCCACAGATATCGCTTTTATCCCACTTTGGGTAAAAGGAACAGATAAACTTTGACTCAATGTTTGCTTGCACTCACTCACCAAATCACACACAACAATAAGTTTTATAACACAAAGTTACTGGTGCGTTTACTTATTATCAATGTGCAACCGATTTGCAAGATACAACTCACACATCTCGGTTTCAAGAATTTAAGATGTTATCGTCTCACCAATCACTCGTGATACAATTCATGGAGTGATCCAAGTGAGCGTGGGTTTAATCCAATGCTCAAATAAGCACTCATGAACATTGCAGCAAACATTTACTTATGTCTAATACTCTTTTAGACAATCCACACACCAATTCACGACAGTTTTCATTCATATCTACTTCCAACATATGAACGACTGTGGCCCGTTCGACTAATTTGACTGTTCTAAACCAATTAAATTATTCAGGAAGTCAAAACATGCAAAGTGAAACACAAGAATAATACTAATCCCATATGGCCTCAAACCTTTGAGCATAAATAAAACACCTTTTATTTATCACCATATTGATTACTCATTATTTGTCGTTTCTGGTAATCGACTTCTTATTTGAATTATTACACTTGTCCCATGCTCCTAGCATGCACACAATGTTTACCTATGGTTCTTTCTTTGCGAAATAGATCAAATTGAACACAATTCCAATCATTCTCATTTCACAACTCCAAATCCTTTTCCATAAGTGAAAGAATATCAAATTCTTGCTACTTATAGAATATGCTAGATTCTAACATTTTATGTAATGATCCTTTCGTAATGTCACTGCACCAAAGTCACAAAGACTATTGCCAATGATATTACAAAATCCTCTATTGGAGATTGTTACAAGACAATTCCTTAGATATGATGTCTCTCACTCAAATTACATTCCTTTGAACATCCTTTTGCATAAATGTTTCTAATCTAGACATAGATTTTCAATATTCAATTCCCAATATTGACACGTTTCCATATTTTCCATATGACAACTTATTCTTAATAGAATCTTATCTATTCATAATAATGTCGATATGGTCCATCCAATATGGAAACATTTCCATATTTTCCATATGACAACTCATTCTTAATAGACTCTTTTCTATTCATAATAATGTTGATATGGTCCATCCAATACCATGCTTCTAACTACTCACAAGCAACCAATCCTCGTCGAACTTTGGATTGTCCTTTGATAGTTGTTTAATTATTTTAGTCAAAACCGATTCTAGTCCCTTTTCCCTCTAAATACGCTAGACGTTTGGAAAATTTTAGAATGGTCAAATATTAAAGCATTTGCAATCGACACTATACTGGAAGCGTATGGGACACGATGCATAATGTTTTATTTGCTATGTTCTCAAAATTCGAATTGTGAAGAGGAATGTCGTAATCATAATCGAAATTTTGAGAACACGCTATGTACCTTTGACTAAATTTATTAACATTTCTCAACCTAAGCCTTTAGATTTGAAATGAAGCATAATATTCTCTCCCTTAATTATAGCAAAACAACTTTACAACCCTTACGACTTTGCAAGGTATAACTCTTGTTTTCTATAATTAATATTGTCAACTTGTAATATGTGCCTTAATAATCATACAATCATAACATTTATGCTCCCACTATCATGATGATTATTATAAAACATAACACTTATGCTCCCTCTAGCTTTGACATGTATTCAAAAACAGCTTAACTTTCAGAAAAACAACACTTATTGAATTTCTTAAGTTCATGTTTCTAATACTTAGTGCTTTGATAATCTTTTATCGATGCTTCTTGAACTTATACACCTTTGCCTTAGATAGTTCATATGTGTGTCTAAACAATTAAGACTAATTGTCAAACCTCACAATTCAAATCATGGAAAAGGATACCGTAACCATAATCGAATTCGAGAATGCAATTTTACAATCACTATATTCTTAAAATCTTTCTTAGTGAAAGCATTTTCTCATTATCATTTTCATGAAGGAGGAAATCTTATGACACTTAGATTTAAACGGTGTATGTGTTCCTATCCATGTGAATTTGTTAAAACCAAGGTTTACGACAAATTCAAACTCATATGGACCAAACTATCTTAATCTTGATTTCTTGCCTTATGGTAGCACAGCTGCCCACCATGTCTTCCAAGTAGTTAAGCAACTCACATTTTCCTATCAATGTACTTTCCATTGATTAAGGTCCTTGCCTTTTATGCATTCAAATGAGAACTCATAGGACTCACATGCAGAATTAACTCAATTGGAACAACACAGAAACAAAATAATGTCAACACGATAGGTTGTTAACCTCAACTCGTGTGCTAGTGATGATCGATAAGGTTTATTTGATTTGTTCTTGAAACCTTTCAAGACCATTAAGACTCCCACTGACTCCTTGACATATAAGACTCTCTTGTCAATAAACATTTCGTGACAAACAAATATTCAAGAGTTAGTGTAGTTTTTATCAAAACACTTCATAAATTGGTCCTAGTTGGTCTTTGTCTTATCCAAGACATCACAACTTTCCACATTTGATGAACGTTATAAACCTTTTAATACTTGTCACTCATTGTCACAATCTTAACTCTAAGACTTGTTTTGGAACGAAGTATGATTGACTTCTTGATTTAACCATTTCTTCAATTCTTGATTCCTCTTCTTAAACATACAATTGTACTAAGACTCACTTAGAGGATCATTTGAGATATGGTTCTTAATCATTAAGACCTATCATAAAACATAAAAGGCACTCTCCCTTCTTCTTAGAATGGAGAACCTTTTATCTTTCTGCCTACTTGATTCTTCTTATTCGTTCTGCCATTGATTTAAACCTTTTTAATCAATTCCGAATTACACTTAATCTTATAAGTATAATCATATTTACTAAACCTTTAGTAAATCATGACGAATATCTTTGTTACTCTTATAGTGGACTTGATCAACACACAACTTTGTGTGCTCGATCTCCTAGTCCTTCACTTGACACTTTGTCAACGAATTAGTCTAATTTCCAAATATGAAATTTCTCATTCATCATGCAACCAAGTTGCGTGATTCCAAATTTCTGTCCAATTGAAGTTTGGGCGATGAGAAACTCTCCCTATTTGGTAAATTCTCAACATTTCCATAAATAAGAATCATATCCATTCGTTGTAGAAATATGTAAACATCAATTTTCATAACGATTTCATTGCAAGGAAATAAACAAATAAATAAATAAGTCAAACAAAATTTATTTTATTTATAAAAGCAGCGGAAAACATTTGTCCTTACGATGAAAAACCCATTGAAAACTATGTAGTCGAATATTCCTAACAATTATATCATAAATATATAAGCTCAAAATCTAATCTTCAAGTCCATGCGATCGAGATCCATTTCTTTGTGATTAGACTCATCTTGCTCTTTCGTCAAGCTTCCTTTCTTTTCACCGATCCTACAAAACATTCAAATGCAATCTTATCAAATCATGTATTAAGAATCAACGAATAGGAACTTAATGGAGTTAGATAGTGGATTTTTACCTGAAGCACAGCCATACTCTTTGAATCTCCCATCTTTGGAATCTTCAGGCTCTTGGGGCAGACTTCTATCCTCGGAAGCATGATCGGTTGACTTTCCCAACAAATACGCTCCATTGCTTCGCCAAATCATTTCTGATTCAGCAGCAATGAGCATGTAAGTTAGGTCAATGAGGTTGTCGTCATATCCATCATATAATACTTTCTTTTGAACTCATTATATGATTGAGGAAGTGACTGCAAAACCCAATTTACAGCCAACTCATTCGGGAATGACACACCCAACATTATCAACCTATCAATGTGTGATTTCATTCCTATAACGTGGGCACACACGGGCTTACCATCTTCATGTTTCATTTCCAATAGGGCCTTAGTGATATTGAACCTTTCAATTCTTCAATCTTGTGGGTTAGGGAGAACAATTGGAGGAGGTGGAGGAAGTGAAGCGTGATTTCTTGTTCCTCGATCGAATCGTGGAATACCATCTTCATGTGGAATTCTTGTTCCACGGGATTTTGGAAGACCATAGTTGTCGAACTTTGACATCTACAAAACGGGAGAAAACGAATTCAAGTTAGTTGATCGATTGATTCCTTAGCAAATCACCCAAATGAGATACTAAGGCTAGGACCCAACACAATACGCTACAACCTAGAAAAGGGATGTCGTAATCTAGTTGCAGAATATTTGAAGGTAAGTGAATGACGATTCACTAATTTCCACCATGAAAAACAAAAAGAAATTTAAGTTTTAAATCTATGAAAACTCCTAGATCCTTTGAGATTCATTGAACTTTCAATGGCATGTTTAAATCTCGATATGCCCCTCTTGTTTGTGACTGGGATGTCGAGGATCACAAAGCGGGTTTGAATAACCATGCAAACTTACATGGTGCCCTCACATGTTACAGTCACCTATTCAATGTGCCGGTAAACCACACACGCTCCACCGAACTATGACAAACATTGAGTCACCCTTTGCTACCTTTGCTTAGAACCAATTAGTGTGCCGGTAAACCACACACGCTCCACTAACGTCTTCGCAAGGGCACAAAGTGTAATTTCATGGAATTGCATCAATTCACTTTTGCCTAAGTAACTAAGATTGGGAATTTTATGAAAACATTTAGTTACTTTTATACTTTATTATACTTATAATGGAAGGTTTCGTCCTATCCTACCCGTTCGGTTAACGACCCTCCACTAGTCAAGAGTGCGGTGGGTAAGAGTGGATACCCATTCAATCGTCATTTTATAGGCAATTTCCTTAAACACCCCTTATAGACTAGCTTCGTGAATGAGGCCTACTAACGGTAACACTGACTTTTACTCATATATATATATATATATATATATATATATATATATATATATATATATATAATGTTAGACTTTTAATGTTATATATAGTATAGGGTGTATTTTATACTTTCAAAATACTAGGTGGTCTAATTTAACAATTATACTTTTAATTCAATTAAATTGTAAACCTAAACTTTTATGGATTTATTAAACTTCTTTTAATTATACACCTTAATTAATTAATAAAACCATAAGGGTGTGATTTGAACTTTTTCAAAACAGTGCTAGGGTTTTAGAATTTAACTTCCTAATTAAACTTTTAATCAACTTTTAAATTCCAAAACTTAAGGGCAAGTTTTGAAACATTTCAAGACATTAGGGCTTAGAATTTAAATATACATCAAAATTAAACTATTTAATCAAAATTTAAATTCCAAAACTCGAGGGCAAGTTTTGAAACATTTCAAAACATTAGGGTTTCAACTATTTAAATTTCAAAACAACAAAACTATTG
Organism: Lactuca saligna; assembly: GCF_052625555.1. Taxonomy (NCBI): domain Eukaryota; kingdom Viridiplantae; phylum Streptophyta; class Magnoliopsida; order Asterales; family Asteraceae; genus Lactuca; species Lactuca saligna. Next base: position 32,760,022 of record NC_136420.1, read on the forward strand.
GGTTCAAATTTAAACTATAAAACCTAAAGGGGAAAATATGAAACTTTTCATAACAACAAGGATCAAATAACAAATAATTCAAATTAACATTTAATCACATAATTATCCATATTTGATTTATTTAATGATTTCTTGCAAAACAATTTATCAATTTACTCAAAATAATTAATCAATTATCACATAAGGAAACAAATATTTTATTAATTGATAAATATCTTCAATTAGATCAAAATTATAGTCAAATATATCATATAATCGGATTAATATTGATCTAACATGATAAGGTAACTATCAATAAGCAAAAACAGCAAGAAATCTCGGATATACCTCTGTCTGACGCACCGACTCGCCGAGTAGGGCTGACTCGCCGAGTCAGGTCGAACAATGAGGCCAAAACACGTTTTTCAGTTACATAAAGCATCAATACAATAGAAACCAATCAAGGCTCTGATACCACTGATGGGTTTTAGTCATAAGACATCCTATGTGCTCACACAAACCCTAATGCTTGGATCTAGGTTTCTCTATTGTACATGCTTTGAATCCAAGACTATAAACCTTAATTCTAGCATATGGAAATCGATATTAACATATAATTAGGTTTAAGATATTACCTTGATTGTTATGTAGCAATAACAATCCCAATTCCTCCTTGAATTGACTTTGGAAGGCTTAGAGTCACAAGTGTCACTCCTCTAACGGCTTACAAACACCATAAGCAAGTGGAGAAAGTATAAAGAGAGAGGATAGAGGTTGGAATTCATCCTTAGATGATCTAGGGATCAAGTGTACGAAATCCTAAGGCCTTAGGGGTCTTTATATAGGGTTGGGATTAGGGTTTCAGTCCTTATCCTTATCTAGTTACTTGTCCATCAAGCAACCATAAGATAAGCCTTGAAAATCCCTATCTCTTGGACCTTGGACGATTTTAAGGATATCCTTATCCTTGAATTCGTCCATCCTTTAACAAGGATAACCATTGCCTATTTTGCAACTATCACATAATTACAATTCAGCCCCTCTAGTTTAATTAATTACACTTGATCACAAAATTAATTCCTAATTAATTATTGACCAATATTAATTAAACAAATATGATTTCTCCTTTAATATATTATTCTTATAACATATTAATAAATCATAATAACCTCTCTCTCTCTCTATTTATTTCTCTAATCAAGTTGCTTTGGTGAAGGCAACCCAAAAGGGTCATGCACCATCGGGTCAAGTACATACCAAAATAGTTATGGACTTAGACACTAATCCAACAATTTAGCCCCAAAAATGACATTCTAAGCTCATAACTCCCAAGATAATTCATAAAGCTCCAAGGGTTAAGGTCTCTGGACCTCTTTGAGTCCAGATCCAAAGCATAAACTCGAGAAGGGGCCAATTGTTCCACATAACCATCCTCAAAAGAGGTTAGAAAACCCTAACTCTAAGAATCAATACCAAAACTGAAGAAGGTCCGAATAATTACCTCAAGTTGAAGTATCTGGACTCTGAAACCACTAGAATCACACCTCCTTCAGTCTCCTCTTGCTCTTGATCACCTTCTTCTTGCTAAACCAAAGATAGAAAGATCAAATATGGCTTCTCCTTCCTCTCAAACGATTTAGCTCACTTACGGTTCTCTCAAGGGACTGGTAGCCGCAATGGGGGACTAAGAGTGCTCTTAAATAGGCTCCAAACCCGAGGGATTAGGGTTTCATTAAACAGCGTGGACTCGTCGAGTCCAGACGCGAACCCGGATGATAATCCGCGACCCTACTCGGCGAGTCTAAGCATCAACTCGTCGAGTTCCTTCACAAATTCCAAAAATAAAATATTAGAATAATATACCTGGGAATCCGGATGTTACACATAAGCCAAAAGTTAAAGTCAACGACCAAAGTTGACCCAACACGCCAAGTTGTCCTTCAACTCATCGAGTTGCTTCATTAGACTGCAAAGATTGAGCAACCCCCCCCCCCCTCAACTCGCCGAGTTCACCTATGAACTCGCCGAGTTCGCGAGAAATCTAGCATCTTAATTCATTAAGTCGACCTTTTCGAAACTAAGGGCTTCTCAACCCAGATCTTAACGGAAATGACCTCAAGAAGGGTAAAGTTTCCAACTTTACCCCTAAGAACCACCAAAATGGGTTCAAAACCGCAAACCTTAATCTTGTAACAGAGTCGCAGTGGTCCAACGAGTGGCGACAGGTGGGGGAGATACAATTGATGGCGACGACGACGTTATTCTGGTGCGATTTGGATGTTTTCCAGTTTCGAAATTTCTGGATCTTTATTGTTTTCATAAACTCAAATATTGAGTTAAGAGTTTTGTACATTTTATTACATTTTTTATTTTATTTTGTAGAGTTTAAGAGATTTCTTAGCTTAATTAGTTCATACAGTTCATCTATTTATTATTTAATCAATGATGTGATGTTATTAGTTATTTTTATTAATGATTTTTTTATGATTGATCATTGATTTTCGGATGATTTTATCTGTTTTTAATAAAATTTACTAACCTGTATTACATATTAAGCTCAAACCGGGGGCAAGTTAACAAATATAGTGATTGTTGAATTTATTTTATAAAATACTATGGATATATAAGGTATTAACCTAAAAATCGGGGGGCCTTGGCCCCTTGACCCCTCTTAGGATTCGCCACTAGAATATGGTTGTCAAAGTGATTGAAAGACAATCCCTACTCTTTTTTTTAGAATATTTGCATCGTCATATATTAAATATTCTAGTAAGTTACTAGAATATTGAAGAAAAAAATTACAATGGAATCTAAGATAAGCATTCCAAACTGCAACGGATTTGGAAGATCGATTATTTAACCAAGAAAAAGAATTGATCACTTTACTATAAAAATGGAACTCTTCTTGACCTGCAAATTCCCAAAGAGTAAGGAGTTATGAAGACACCAAATAAACCAAAATAATGTTAAAAAATCACCTCCAAATGTCGATTTTTAGCAATCGGGAGATGACAATCATCAACCCATGAAACTCTTTCCTTGATCGAGGGTACCACAAGAAGCGTCAACCCACACCACTTTGCAATAAGTTACCCAATATGTGCATATATAGTTATATATTTCATGCATTATTCCAATATTTTTTGCTACATTTATACTCATTATAGAACAAAAGTTACTTAATGTGCTTAAAATATGTTTTGTAGCATCGAAGACATGCTCGGATCAAAAGGAAGCTATTTCGGAGCTGGAAGCGGGAAAAGGGATAAAAATCAAATAAGTCTTAGAACTAGAAGACCACGTCGTGGTTGCCTCAACACGACGTGGTGATGTAGGAAATCCTAATGGAATAGTGATTTGTCGATTATGTATTTTTGATGAATACCATGTCGTGGTGGCGGTCAACCACGACGTGGTGGGCCATATTCGGGAAATTATAAATATTGCAATTATTCTCTCAAACCTAACGAATGTCTGGAGTTTTTGTCGACTTTTGGAGATCACAGAAGTGCTGGAACATAGAGGAAGCTTAGGTTTCGATTAAGGGTTAGCTTTTGAAGATATTTTAGGAAATTTTACTTCTTAAAACTTATTTACTTTGGTATTCACTATGATTTACATTTTGAACTTCGCTTTTAAGAGTTTGTTTCCATAAACATGGGCTAAAAACCCTAACTTCTGTTTTGAATAGATGATCACTATGACTATGTGTTGATTTATTGGATTTTGAATTGTTGCTAGTTGCTTATTTGTTATGATAACTTGTTAAAGATCCTTTTGTGTTAATGATAACTATCTCTTCTGTTTATTGTTGAGTTTTTCTAAATTGGATGACCATTCTTATTTAGTAAACTTGAATCTTATAAATTTGTGAGCATCAAAGTTGTAAGACTAGTTTTTTTATCATAAACCTAAGGTTAAATAGAAGAATAGGTAAGTTAATATGGAAGCTAGTATCTGATGACCATTCGTGTATTAAATTGATGTTATTACCCATTAATGTCAGTCATAGTTCAAGTCTAACATAACTCGAATTAAATCTTATTTGTTTGTTCATTTCATCAATATATGAATGAATTAGCTTTACTAAAGGATTATCTTTTTGACCATAAAGTTTAGTCAACTTAGGAATTGGTAAGCAACAATCAACATAATCCATTGCACTTATGCAAGAAATCAACCATATGAGTATTGTGAATCGAATCTAAACAGAAGTCTCTTTAATATCTTGTCTTAATTCTTAATTTGAATTATTGGTTAGTTTAATTGATCTTAGTAATAATAGTTTTGAGTTTCTACACTTGAAAAACTAGACCCCTCCCAGCCTCTTTTAATTAGTTGTTTGAATCAGTTAACATTTAGTAGTATTTAGATGATATTTTTGTACCCTGTGTTCGATACCCTCATTACCTAAACTATCATGCTACTCGATTAGGTACATTACCTATTGCGTATTAGTTAGTCTAGTTGGTTTATTACTTAGTACATAAAATATGTATCACTTCAAAACATGATTGTTACCTGACAATGAAAAAAAATGTTGAATCAGGAACTTGCAAAAGCTTTCTCGGATCACGTCGTTGTTGTAAATAAAGATCACTTCGTCATGAGTAGCATTCGGTTGATCCGAATCGGCTTGACCTTTTAAAATCGGACAAGTTTTATTTGCAGGAGTTCGCAAAGTACTAATATTTTCTTTTCACATAATTAAGTTTCACATTTTGCATCGAGCTTTTTCTTTATTGTTGGACATTTAACACAAATCAAACGCTCTTACGCTTCCTTATTTCGATTGGTGATAAGACTTTCACCAAAATTAAGTCCGAGTTTCGGCTGCCAACGGTAGAATTTATTGAACTCGTTTTTGAAGAGTTTTAGGGTATGCTCGGAAAAACTAGCTGGTAGCAGGTAGCGTGTAGCCGGTGTTTGGTTTAAACTAAACGCTAAAAGTCTGTTATTCAAAACGGAGTGTTTTGTCAAACGCTAAAAGCTAGAAGATCACAAATGTTATGTGCCAAACACACCCTTAACAAACCAGATAGAAGTGTTTTTGTGTGTATGTTGAAAACTAACATGCAGTATATATTTGTGTTAAAAGGGTCATTAAAGTCGCAAAAGAGAGAAAATAAAGTCCAACTAGCTGTTTTTTGCATTATTCCAACAATTCGAGAAAAAAAATTAAAAGCTGCAATTTTTTAACGTGTAGAAAGCAGAACTTGTTTAGGATCTTGAGGTAAATATGTTTTTGCATCCGAAATGTTGAATGAGTTTGAATTTTGTCTATTAGATTATCCGATCCGGTTTTGTTTAAAACCGGTAGTGACGAAGCTCAACATCCCCAAAAAAATTGTATATATATATATATATATATATATATATATATATATATATATATATATATATATATATATATATATATATATATATGTTCTATGTTATTGTACCCCAAACTTAAAATATTATACCATATTTTTTAATGCTCAGGATAGGATAACTACATAAAATATATCTTAACAATGTTTGTGGTCCGTATCAAAACTTATGGTTGCACTACTAAGAACCGGTTATAAACAAATTTGGGTCGGATAGGAACTATACCATGGATCTAGTTTTCGTGTGCATCTCCAACCATGTTTCATTTAAGATCAATGTGAAGATTTTGGACCAAAAAACTAATTATATGGTACTAGTAAGTCCTAACCCCAAGCCGGCCGCATTTCAGCCTTGAGGTAAAGTTGGGGTTGGAGAGTCTAACCAAACCTAATAATTTAAGGTCAACTCATTTTTATCAATTTTAATTTTATTACATACCAATATATTCATCCAATCACACGTGACGCAAATCATACATATCATTATGAAACAACTAGTATCAAATAACGAAAAGCAAAGGGAGAGAAAGAGAGCATCAAAGAGTTTGTTAGTAATAATTAACATGCCAGTAACCAAAATATTTCACATATCCTACAATACAACCCAAACCAACACACAAACAAGCAAACAAACAAAAAAAAAATCCAATTACAAAGCAAGTTTACTGTCTACAAAATTATACCACATCAGTAAAACGACATGATACAATCTGTGTAGTAAAAGTGGCAAATCACACCCTATCTCCTCCTAACTTCTCTACACTCGCTATACGTAAAAAAAAAAAAACAAGGTACCTTTTACCGATTGAGAATGCATTTTTCATAAAGAGCCACCAGGTCTTTCTTATTAGGATTCTTCAACTGTAGCAGCTCAGCACCAAAGTTATGTTTGGTAAGCTCTTGTTTCAGTTTGGAAATTGTAAACTTTGTATGATCTTCATCGCCTTTAAAGACAGACCCACCATCTTCTGTAGAAGCAAATTTCAGCGGGCTAGTCGTACTCCTAGACCTCTTATTTACTCTTTTACCCCCATGACCTTGCCCATCACCATTACCATCATCAACATCCATTTCTTGAACAGAATCCAAAGTGTCCTCAACCCTCACACGTTTCCCATGTGAAGCGGTTTTTAACCTGCCATCTAACGCGGATTCGTTAAGGCGGACAGTAGTCATTTGTTGTTGGAGCAAATCGAGTTTCCCTTGAGTTGCTTGAAGCTGAACCGAAAGCGCTTCCGCCCGGTTATTCGCTTCTGCCCGAGCTGCCCGTTCCGTTTCCAGAAGCGCTTCCAGGACTTGTACAGTACTAGCTCGTTGTTCGTTGTTTGATTCCAGAAGCTTCTCGATCTCTTTCTCCCTTTCCCCGACTCTCGCTTCCAACATTGCCACTTTGGACACCGCGTCCAGCTCAGCAGACCGGAAGCTTTCCAGCTCATCCGCTAAATCTTTCGTTTGTCTCTCGAGATTTTCAATACGTCTTTCGGATCTTGCAATTTCGGTCAGTCGTTCGCCTGCTAGTTTTTGGATTTCGTTTTTTTCTTTTTGGGCAGTTACGGCTTCTGCCCGGGCAGTGTCGGCTAGCTGGGTTGCCCGTTTCGTTTCCTTTTCCGCGTTTTTACATCTTTCTTGGACTTCTTCAAACCGCTCAAACTCTGACCGGTATTTTTGTTCTAGATGAATCTTTTCTTGTTCTAAAATCTGCGCTTCTCGTTCATATGATTGAGCTCTTGCGTTTGCACCTTCCAACCTCTCTCCTAACTCCTTCATTTGGCTTTTCAACGAAGATATTTCCAAATCATAATTCTTTATCTTCGACTCTGCCGTCTACAGAAACAGCAATATACTTTATAAAAAGCAAGCCAAAACATTAAGTCAAAAAAAGTATATAAAATATTTATCTTACCTTCAGTTGCAAGCTTAAAGTAGTGACACACTGCTCAGCATGTTCAAGCTTTGATGCCCTATCTTTCAATTCAGCTTCCTATAGAAATAAATATTCAAAGCAAAGTTGATTGGTATTATTATAAGATAAAGAAAGGTATCATATTGAATAAAGAATTGTGAAAACGTTTTTTTTACCTTATTGGCCATAGTACCGGAGAATTCTGCTCTGAGAACATCTTCGCGTTGTTGAGTTTGTTTGTTTGACCGGTCTTGAACAGCAGCAGCCTTTTCAAGTGCGGCTTTAGCTTCCCTGACAGCAATGTCGTATTTACGTTTCCACTCCTCGGCCTCTTCTTGGGCAGACATGGTTTGTTCTCGGGCAGCAGCTAATCGTACTTCAGCTGCATTGCTTCTTGCTTTCAGATTTGCAACTTCTGAGGCGGCTTGATTTTCTGTGGATTTTTGTTTTGATAACGAAGCTTCGTATTTTCGTTTCCATTCCATGGATTCGTGTTTTGTGGATTCGATTGTTTTTGAGAGAGTGGAACATCTTTCATCTAATGAGCTTGAGTTTTTTTGGAGATTTGTTATTCGGCTCATGTAATCTTGTGTCAGTTTGTTTTTGTCGTTTATGGCGTCCTCATAGCGCTTTAAGTAATCGGATTTGTAGTTTTCGCTTGCTTCTAATTGTTTAGTGAGGAGTTCCATTTTGTCTTCGATTGAACGGCATTTTAGGTTGAGGGAGCTTTTTTCAGAGGTGATTTGATCGATTTGTTTCTTTACTAAATCAAGAATTGGGCCTTCCAAACTAGAACAAAAATAAAATGTTACTACTTAGAATATACTACTATATATAAATATAGATAGATAACAAACTGGATTTGACAAACCTTTGGCGTAAGAATGAAGTTAGTTTCTGCCATTTTTCTGGACCATGACAGGTTGATTCATATTTTGATAAAAGCCGATCAAGAACCTATATGACAAACAGCAGCCACTTCAATTTTCAACAACAATAATCACTATTTAGAAATTAATTGATATTATAATAACACTTCGATACCTTCAAAACATCGTCTAATTTTGTGGAAGGAGACTGACAGGTTTTTCTTAGTTCTTTTTCCATGTTCTGTATGACAGTTGTGCATTGCAAGTAAGCCTCTCTAAAGGCATTCCTTTTATGATCCTGCAAGAGTTTAATATAACAAATAAAAACAAAAACAGGAGGGGTTAAACAAGAAACTTAACTGTTAAATCTTAAAAAGGAGGCAAAGCACAAGAAAACTACCTCAAAAGCCTTTTTCAAAAACGTATGAAAACGTTTTTCGTATTTTTGTCTAGCAGAACCAGATCCCACTGCAATGGCATTAAAATTGGCCATTGCCTTTTGAACAGCCTCTTCATGTGCTTCTCTCATTGCAGCCTACGAGGGAAGATTTTATAAACACTTGTCCACTGGTTTATATAAAAAAATAAATAAAAGAAAATAATGAATCATACTTCCTCAGGTGGCTTTGTACGATCAAAGATTGACACATAAAGATCTGTAGCTGACTCATATGCCCTTTCACACTCTGCTTCTTCAACACCCTGTAAATTGAAAATAGTTTAGGAAAACTCAATAAAGAATAAAAAATACTTTTTTTATAAAAAACTAACCTGCCATGAGGAGGTTATTGTAGGCACTGCACCATTATTAAGAGCATCTAGAAAAGACTGAGTGATGCGTGCAAAAATAGGTCCAGTCATAACTGTGGACCCCATTTGCTTGGGCCTAGTCCTCTCAAAAACAAACCTTGTTAAAGCATCAAGTCCTGCTTTGAACTCTGGTCTCATGTCACCCAACTACCAATCACAAAACAAAATCGAATTAATACATAAAACAAATGACAACCTATTAACACGTTTTATTGTATTAATAATAATATTTAAGTTCATCAAAACAATCACTTACCGGAATCTGGTCAAGTCGTTGGAGCTCATTCTCATTGTTCACAGGTCTAACAAGAGTGAAGCATTCTCTATCAGGGAAAAGAGCTCGAATGGATTCACGAATCTAGCAATTATAAATTGTTAATTAGTAAAAAGTTATGCACAACATGGGTGATAGTGAGTTTGAGTTTTAATGTGTAACTAAGTAACTAACCTCATTCTTGGCAGCAATATCTCTAACAGCACCATTAACAGGCCTCAAAGCAAGCTCTAGGTAATCACGAGGTGTTATTTTCCTATTATCCTCAGCTAAGTCCAAATAAAAGTCCTGTAATTTGAAAACTTTGTAGTAAAAAAAAAAGGATAACAACAACATTTGCTGTAATTGTTAACAAGCAAGATTATGTTGTTACCCTTAAAAGCCAGACAAAGATTGGGGAGAATTGTCCAAGCTCAGAAGCTGTAGTCTTTCCACCAGAGGCTCTTACACGAATATGTTTAGTCATTTCTGTTACAAGAGAGAGGCGATCAAGTGCAGCCTCATCAATACCTCCCATTTGGTTGTATATGAACATGCTTGATAAGAGGACAGCTAGAGAGAAGATCTGTGTGCTGTATGTCCCCTGTATAATGGACCATGAAAGGGAAGAAATTTACATAAGATTATGGGGAAATTAGTAAAAAAAGAAGTGTTTTTGTTATATTTAAATGAATTTCAAAAGATGAACTGATTTTGAAAGAAGTAAAGCCAACCGTTTGATCGTAGGCATCAATTCCTTCGCTATCTAAGAGTAACAAGCTGTATTCAGTTCCATCAAGAGCAGTTCTCTTTATAGGTGTACTCCATAGCCAAAGGCCTTTTGTACATGGGCGATGAGTTGATGCCACTTGAAATCCACTACTCCTACCAAGAAGCTACAACAATATATAAACAAACTGTTAGAACAAAGGCAATCAACCATCGAGTCCACTCACCCACAAGATGAAATAGTCTCTTTCAAAAAAAACACAAGATGAAATAGTAAAAAACACCAAACTGGAGAAAAACTAGAAATCAAAGCAATTACACATCACTGATTTGCAACTAATTATAACTAAAAAATGTCATAAGTTATTGCAGGTTTTTATCAGAATAGATATAATGAATTCTACAGCATGTGTGACAACCTAAACTGGGAGCAGTCCAGCCAATATATGTAACTGATAGTCATTCCACGATGTTGATTCTACCTAAAAGCTAAAACCCTAGAGATTCAGAATTACTAATTCAATTGTGCACAAAGCCGCAGGTAAATCATGCTACATTTTAAGAACTTCCCCGAACATCCTAAATTTGAGCAATCTATAAGCATTGTACCTGAGTAAAACAATTTCTCCACCTAAAAATAGAAACAAATTTTACAAACCCTAAGTCTTTCCTGCCAAAACCCCAAAATTACCTGATTCAAGATAAAACTCTTTCCCTGTCGAGCACGACCGCAGACCGAAACAACGCCAACGGGTTCTTTGACGAGCTGAAGAACAGAGACAGCTTCCGGATCCATCTGGAACTTCCCTTTCTCGTCACAGTAGACAAGGCGGATAGCTCTCGCTTGGCCGGAGGGTACGGCGCTGGATGAAGGAAAATTAGGAGTTGAAGGAGATGCCGTAGCCGGAGATTTCGGCGACGAGTCATCGGAAGAGCCTCTGCCGAAAAATCTCATCGCCGGTGGATAGATCGTAGGGTGTAAAGTAAGTCCTCTGAGTTGTGCTTACGAGATTGCTTTTTGGGACGATAAAAGTGTGGGGGAATTTTGAAACGGATGGCGGTCGGAGGGAAAAGAAGGGTTTATGGGCCGCACGCTACCTTCGTCGTCTATATTTTTGGGTCAAATATTCTGTCATTTTGCTAAATCGTGTAATACAGCAGATAATATTGTATCCACCATTGTTAAATAATAAAATATTAAGAAACAAGGTTATAATCCGTGAAACCACGGTTATAAAATAAATTAAATATTTATAAAAAAAACTTATAATTACTAATTAATTATTGTAAATAAATTATTAATTAAGATATATATTTTTGTATTTATATAAAACTATAATCGTTGTTTTAAATGAAAACATGAAATATATTTTGAAGATATATATCAGACAATATTTATTTGTGAAGTAATTAAGAAAAATAATAATAAATTCGTGAACTTAAACATAAGTTATACTTAAAATGGGGTAAGCATAACTTACTTACAATGGGGTTTAGTTAGGAGTCAGGTTTTACAGGAGCAGAACTATAGAAAGAGAAGTTGAATCACGAGGAACCGAAATGTTCGGGGGATAAGAAAAAAATGACTTTTGAATCAAGAGAATGGTGCAGCAAATATGAGAACCTGGAGGCTCTTATTTATAGTAATTGGGTTTTCAAAAATCACCCTTTATAGTTACTTAAATGACTAAACATCCATTTATAACACTATTTTAAATAGATTTAACGATATTTGTACTAAAATAATATCGAAAGTACTCAACACTAGCCTTATAACAACCGCATCGTCAATACCTTTCTAATGATATATATATATATATATATATATATATATATATATATATATATATATATATATATATATATATATATATATATATATATATATGATTTATACTTTATTTTAATACGAAAATATGCTAGTATAAATTATAACACGTTCATACGAACTTCGTTTTTGACGTTCTTTATATCCACACGTAGCTATCGACGAGATCTACAACTTTCGTTTAGACTCAGTCAGCTAATTTTGACTTTATTATTTTGTCCATATTTTTATAAAATTAAATGATTTTGTTAAAATCATAACTCTCTCGTACGGACTCCGTTTTTTGCATTCTTTTACTCAAAATTCGTATTTTAAATAGTACTATGATTTTCTTTTTGGAGGTTTTCGCTAAAAGTCAATTATTCTCTTCGTAACTTTTTACGTTATACATTCATTGTGCGCGACTGACTTTTATATCTTATAAAAAATCATATTTAGTTCATACGAAGTCAAATTTCTATGAAATTTATATTTTCAGGATCAGGAAGACGTGTACTTTCTATATATATATATATATATTTTTACGAGTTACGCACGATTCGAATGATTTTTCTTATTTTATTATATCATAATAATCATGAAACACATCATATTAATATAATTTTTTCTTTATTACGTCAAATAGATTATACATGTTGATCGTAACTACTACTTTGGTTAAGATTATTTATCCTAGATAATCTTCTATCAATAAAATCATTTTAACGCTTATTATATCTTAATTGACTAACCCAAATTTGCGGGTGTTACAATAACTTGGAAGATGTCATCAAACATTTTATCCGGGAGTGGGAAATCTAGGGCTTCCGGAAACAGGTTAATATATGAACAAACATATCAATATTCTTCTTCACAATGTCAAACACAAAACTCAGATGAACTCGTTTTCAAGGTTTTTCTACATTTACGATGTATGATAGTTGCATATTAAGAGGGTGAATGTGTGTCCGAAATGTTATGTCTAGAATGTGGTTTCCGAAATTTGTATCCGAAATGTGTATCCAAAATATGTTTTTGTGAATCCGTGAGTCAGGAATCTATGACATTTATGATTGATTTGTCAAGTTTGTAAAACAAAATTGCAAAAACAGTTTAATCAAACACCTCTTTGATTAATTGGAAAAATAACTCAAAAACAATTATGTTTTTCTGCATAATATCATGCCTCGATATATATATATATATATATATATATATATATATATATATATATATATATATATATATATATATATATATATATATATATATATATACTCTTAAAACTACCGACTTGTAGAATTAGATCACAATTAGAAAACTAGAAACCGACTTGTTTATGATTTCCTAAAAACTAGGTTGGTCTCCAAGTCCTACTCGACTTAGGATTCCAACAACCACCCCCGAATCTATAAGTCCTTCTAGAGATATCTTCAACCTCGTTTCGTTTTTTTTAATGGATTCGTTGTTGTTGTCACGTTCCGAAAAATCACCTTCTTGTAATTTTTGGAGTCGTTTCGGACATTCAGAAGCAAAGTGACCCGGTTTGTCACACCGAAAACAAATCACCTTAGATTGGTCTTCTTCCCTATTTTTCCGACTCTTGTCACAACAACAGTTACAATTTTTGCAATATGAATTAGAATTCGGCTCCCCACCTCGGCCATGTTTTCTTTTAAACTCATTTGGACCTGATCTAGTTGACCCATAATTTGACCCGGTTCCCTGGTTAGATCCACTCGACCCATAATTCCCCATCCAGTTCCCTATCCTTCTTCCCTCTCGTTGATGGCCCGATGATCCACCACCTCCAAACAACGCCGATTTTGTGAGCATAACTCTCACCTGACTCCCTCCGTCGTCCTCCTCTTCTTTTATCCTTTCTTCATAAGCCTTGAGTCGTCCCACTACATCTTCAAAGCCAACAGGTTTTAGATCGAGCACCTGTTCCAAAGAGGCGACCATGTGTATAAACTTCGATCGAGGCAAGGTTTTGAGAAACTTCTTTACCAACTTCGATTCATCAATAACCTCTCCTAAAACTGCTGATTTCGAGGCGATACCGGACAACTTTCCAACATATGTGTCGATGGTTTCCGACTCCATCATCTTCAGCCGATCGAATTCAGCGTTCAGGGTTTGCAATCGAGCTTCTCTCACACGATCAACACCTACATATCTCGCCTTAATCGCTTCCCAGTGTTCCTTGGTAGATTCCACATCTCCGATTTGCATGATTAGATCCTCCGGGATTGCCTGATACAACAATCCTATTGCAAGGTAATCTCTCATCATTATTGTCTGTTCCTGGATCGCTCACTATCCAAGCCTTGTGAATTCTAAGCACCACCTTCATACGCAGGGACCAAACGGTGTAATTTGTTGGTGTAAGCATCGGACACGCTACAATGGTTGACCCAATCTCCTTCACTCTCACCGGAGGAGGTTGTGCACCATCTTCACCATCCGACATCTTGACCTAGCTTGTCAACAGGTAATAAAATCGATCTCACAACCTTTGATTCCTTGGCTCTAATACCAATTCAAGTTTGTAAAACAAAATTCCAAAAACAGTTTAATCAAACACCTCTTTGATTAATTGGAAAATAACTCAAAAAAAAAAAAACAATTATGTTTTTTTGCATAATATCATGCCTCTATACATATATATACTCCTAAAACTACCGACTTGTAGAATTAGATCACAATTAGGAAACTAGAAACCGACTTGTTTATGATTTCCTAAAAACTAGGTTGGTCTCCAAGTCCTACTCGATTTAGGATTCCAACAATTTGAATAGACATGAATGATTTATACGACATTTGGAGTGTTCATCCGGAATGGAATTCCATAATGACATGTAATCCATAATGTAATACTATAAATAAGAGAATGGAATTGAAGAACCTTTAGAAATCTGGAATGGCAGCCGTGGACTAAACAATAAGAGGTTGCACTTGTTGAGGCTTGGATAAACATTATGGATGATATGGTTGTCATCGGTTTGCCATATGTCATGTGCAGGTCACATTAGGTCCGATTGTAAGATATGTTTCACTATGAGTTATATGTTTCTAGCGTATCGAACTGAAGAAGGGTTGAAGATTAAGTTTCTAGACAAATGTCCAAAGGTGAAGACGTTTATCAAATTTTATCACAAGACCGACAACGAATTACTTGATGAAGACGGGTAAGTGAGTTTGCAGCTAGCAATGGGGAAATACAATCATAAAAAATGGGATTGATTTTCCATACAAACATGCTTTGGATCTTATTTAAATTATGTATTTTGTTATTTGTAGGTTTAACAAGGTTATGGTATTTCTAGATTATGTTTTGTTGTCTTTGTAATATGTAATAAATACGATTGCAATAATAATTTTCATTAGTTACTCCAAATCGATTACAAACATAATTAAATGTGATTACATAGGTATTAAAACGATCATCAATGGGTATGTTATTTCCCATTAAGATGAAAGGGGGAAGAAGGTGCACATTTTGTGATTGGTAAGTAGTTTGAAACACATCAGCCCAATAATCGATATGAACCATATCATCTAATTATGTGATGTTTGAATAATGTGATAATGTAATAACATGATCGCACGCTATACCCAGACTGCACCATTTCCCACATGAACATGTATGGCGGTTCAAATTTACAACACAAGTTGTTTTTAAATTAAAAACTTAATAAATACTGGAAGCGAACGGAGATGGGATCTCGGGCGGGATCTTTGTTGTTTTACACCGAACATACTTTTGCATCCTCCTCTGAAGCATCGTCTATGCATACGGGGTGAGTACGTTAGTCAACCTCCCTGAAAAGTAAATATTATCATTTACGGTTATTGTACAAATAAAAAATAATTCAATATTTTACAGTATTTTATCTCCCATAAAACTGCACTTAACAAAAATTCATTGAATGTAGTCACGAATTGCCTCAGTAAGCATTATTATCGGTACATTGTGTTGATTAACCAATAACACCAACAAATAATTATGGAATATCAATGTTCATTACATCCCAATGGATGTTAGGGAAATAAGGTCTTATATGTTTTTGCATGACCAATGTTGGCAAACACCTCACGTGCATCATGGATTAGCTGATAAAATGTTTGTTGAAAATCATACATAGTATATGATTTGCATGTAGTGAAGAACAAATGTTCCAACTGTCTGTTTCCACTAGTTATTGTTCGCAAATACATGAACACACTCTTATAACAATACCCATGATAAGAATTATGGAATACCTGACGTATGCAAGAACTAATGACATCGTCCGTATTGGTTATGAACGATACTTCCATATCCTTTCCGGGAGATTCCTTCAACCTCATCAGGTACCAGGTACAAGAGTCGACATTATTTGCCACACCCTTACCAGATGCTATAGAGAGGGTCTGGTTGTTCCCGTCTATAGCAATTGCTATGAACATTGTCTTTAGGTAGTCCCCTCTTAGACGGACACTACCAACAAAGATGATATGTAACAATCAACCTATGAATGCATGGAGCTATATTTTTTTGGAAAAATAAAACAATTAGTTATAGGTGTAGAAATGTTATCAATTTTAAAGAAACAATAAAAGTATGGAACAATTTTTTTTTTACCACACATCCAATAGCCATGAAACATAGTTGGAAACGATTTATGACATCAGTTTTGATGTTCGTGTCAGTATGATGGTTGGTCAGCCTAAGGTTGTGTAGGTAAACATGCAGGTTGATAAAGCTTTCTTCGTGATCATTCTTTGAGAAACTCGAATTGAAGTAGTTACAGGAGATAATTACGGGTGATCTGAAGTGAGTGTTAGACAAACAGATTGTAATGTTGTATATATTGTATTATGAGAAACACGATTACTATATATATATATACATACATACATACATACATGCATACATACATATATATATATATCTTAATTACCTTATAAAACATTTTTGGTCAAATGCTGAATTTTAAGTCGTACAAACATACAATGCATTTGTACAATCAATTTATGCATTACAAAAAGAGTAGAGTACATATGGTAAACAGTTGAAAAGGTCAAATCTCTTATCCCCTATTCTTAGGCTATTTTGATCTGGTTCAATCCTTATCTCCGTATTTCCCCAAATCTCGCAATTTGTGTTCACAAATCTTGGATATATATCGCTGACGTTTCCATTTCTAGGGTTTAATTTATCTTTCAGCATTCAACCATCATTGTCACACCCGTCGCTTGGCGCGGGTAAACGGATTGTGTGTGTGTGTGTGTGTATATATATATATATATATTATAAATTGTCTAATATTCCCCCGCAAGCTACGGTTGGGTAACGACCTGCAACTTGGAACGTAAATCAACAAATCATTAAGAAGATAAAGGCTTTGTAAAGATGTCTACCATCTGATCATGAGTGGAAATAAACTGAACAGAGAGTTTCCCTCCAACAACTTTTTCTCTGACAAAGTGAAAATCAACCTCAACATGTTTTGTACGGGCATGAAAGACAAGATTAGGTGATAAATATGTGGCACCCAAGTTGTCACACGATAAAATCAGAATTGATTCCATTAGAACCTTTAGCTATCTAAAAATAGCTTCAAGCCAGGTGAGTTCAGTAACAGTGTCAGCTAAAGCTTTGTACTCGGATTCTATTGATAATCGAGATATAGTTTGTTGTTTTTGAGCTGACCACAAGATAAGATTGTTTCAAAGATAGATGACATATCCCCCCTGTGGATCGACGGTCATCGAGACTACCAACCCACCCTGCATCCAAGAAAGCATGCAAAGATGAGTCATAGGAGTCAGTATAGGCATGAAGAATAGACCCTGAGTCATGTTTGATGAGAATCCCATAATCAGATTTCCCCTGAAGATATCATAGAATTCTTTTTCACAGTGGACTATTGATTTGCAGTTGACAAATGCATGAACTGGAAACTTTATTTACAACATAAGTGGTTGATGAGATGTTCCTATGGCAACAACATGAACAACCTGTGGTGTTGGGATAACATGAACTGATTGTTTTATCATGTAATCATGATCTGAAAGAAGTCCATGCAAATCATTGAATGTTGTGGGAACATGTCGAGCAAGGAGAGTATATTTCAAACCATTATAGTCATTACGAAGACATGCAATCACAAGCATGGTATTATTTTTTTTATTTAAAAGATTCGCCAATATTAGCCAAAGTATCAACATACCCTTTCGCCCGATTGAGATATGCAGAGATGTTTCGTCCCCATTCATCTGAATCTTTAGCAATTGTGTTTTTAGGGTATATTCACTGTAAGATGTATGTAGAGTGTATTCACGTTCTAAGGATAACCAAACGTCATGAGATGTAGTAGTACCTTGAATATGAGGAAAAGCAGCCTCTAAAATTATAGAGATGATTAGCATTCTTACGTGAGCATCATTGGTGACCCATATCGCATAGTTACGGTTCGAATGGGGTTTTATGGGAGCATCTTTGTTTGATGATGTTGCTTGTTCAATCAGTGGTGATAAGAAAGAGACGGTACCATCAACATAACCAATTAGGTTGTTTGTGACAATATTAGGATGAATCATTGTTTTCCAAAAGCCTTAGCCTGTTGGAGAGAGAGTAAAACCAAACTTATAGGAATTATGAGAGGTTTTCTCAGCAGTTGTGAAAGCAGCAATTAATGCCATTGTTAGCAAATAAAGAAGATGAAGACCAGAGAAGGTTTGGCGGCAGCTAGGGTTAGCAGCAACTATGCTATGATACCAAGACAAACAAATTGGAATGTTGTGTATATTGCATTATGAGAAACATGATTACAATTCACATGTGTATATATATATATATATATATATATATATATATATATATATATATATATAATTATATATATATATAATTCACATGTTGTGTATATTGCATTATGAGAAACATGATTACAATTCACATGTGTATATATATATATATATATATATATATATATATATATATATATATATATATATATATATATATATATATATATATATTTTTTATGCTTTGACCAAGATAAAAAGTGGTCCCATTAACATATAATTTTTTGGGGGAACTGAAGAAGGTGATAGAGAGGATTGGGTCGAATACATTTTGGAAGAGCAATATTATCAATTGGGATGTTTATTAGATATTGATTGATATTTTGGATTTGTAATTTTTTGGTATCTTCGATTAGGATGTATCCAAAGATTTTAAGTTATGTTTTTTTTGGTAACGTTATTAGGATATGTGTTGAAGAATGTGATAAATTGTTATGTTTTTAGGTAACGTTATTGGGATGTGTATTGAAATGATACTAGGTTATGATGTTTTTTGCATGATATTCGCGTTATATTGATGTGAATACTCAATCAATAAACTGAAATGTTTACTATTT
The DNA here is from genome assembly GCF_052625555.1 of Lactuca saligna. NCBI lineage: Eukaryota > Viridiplantae > Streptophyta > Magnoliopsida > Asterales > Asteraceae > Lactuca > Lactuca saligna. Next base: position 32,779,156 of record NC_136420.1, read on the forward strand.
TATAATTTATATAATGTACAATGTATCTTTTCATATAAGTTAGAAAACAAAGTAAAATTAAAATTATTATATATTGATATGATCTAAAAGTATTTTTCGTGTTATATTGATATGAATATGTAATGAAAAAGGCGATAATTATTTTTTTGGTAACTTTACTAGTGGCACTTTGGTTGTTCCTCTGACATTCATCCTTGGAGATGGTTACCCAATTTCGTCTTGGGTCTAATTTTTAGGATCTTTTGGTATTGTGATTGTTTTTTCATTCCTTTTATTATTTGGTTCTTTGGATCGTTGGGTTTCCTATATGGTTTCCCTTTGAGGATGATTGAATGGGTGGTTGTTAGGATAAATTTGGTTGAAAGGTTTGTTAAATGGTCGTTATTGATAAGGTGGTTGTTGAAATAGGTATTGTTGAACTGGTGGTTGTTGAATTGGGTTTTGTTGCAAGGGATTTTATTAAAAACTTGAAATGTTAGTTGCATAGAACCTTGCAGTAAGCTTGTGAAAGCACAATTTTGGAAATAATAAAATGTTGATCGTATTTCCCGCACCCTATAGGCGTTGTGTTTAGACGAAAAGGGTTTTTATGTGTAGGTGTGTTTGTGTTTTGGTTGGATGGCATGTGTGTTTGGGATATGAGGAAAAAAAGTTAGGATATGAGAAAGTAATATATTTAAATTGCCAATAGTCACCCTCACAAACATCCCCATTTCTATCTTTAAACTTTGTTTTCCTTTTCTTTCAAAACGCCTACTTCTGGTTCAAAGTGTTATGAGTTTTTATGATGCTCACTTCTCCATGTAAAAAACAAACTAGTCTTACATTTAGAAACTCAATGTTTTTTGCATGCTTACTATCATGAGAAACAGACCCATATCCAACTAGCATCATTATATTAACTATTACCTTTCAATATGGTGAAGAAATACTTTTTGTTCTTCAAAATTGTTCATATCCTAAACCTATTTATTGGTGGATAGAGAAGGATAAACGATTATGTTAGCATTTATGTGTTTAGAGTTTAGGTTATGCTATTTTTATATCCCTTATTTATATGAGGTTTAACCATCATTATTATTTAAGCAATTCATTATCTTACATAGTATCAAAGCTCTAGGTTAAAACCTTATTGATGACCACAACCCGCAGCCATCGCCCTCCATCTTTGACGACCTTCTCTAGTAATCGCCAAAAGTATCCTCCCCATCCATTTTGTCTCATCTCAATTCTAGATCTTCTCCTCCTATAGAAAACTTATCTCATATAAACAACAGTCGTAGTCTCTGTTGCCTTCTCTGACGTCTGACAGTGTCGGATTTGTTCAACTCTTCCTCATCATTGTTGCATCTAGTTCTAACCACTAAAGTCGTCGCCACTGTCGTTGCCTCAAGATCTAGTCGCCACCGTTGTCGTCGTCATTGTTATCGCCGATGCGTCCACTTCTTGATCTCCGTCAGCCTCCCTCTTATGCCTTTTATCTTCATCTATATTTTATGTTTTATGTTTTTTTTTTCCAAATTTAATCATCTTCTCTTGATCAAACTCTGTGTGTGTGGGGGGGGGGGGGGGGTGTTGGTATGTTACTGTTTAGGGTTTAAGTTCAAGGCACTTAAGGTTTAGGTTATGTCCCTTTTGTATCCCTATTTATATGAGGTTTAACCTTCATTATTAATCAAACAATCCATTATCTTACACTCTTAGCTTTGGATACTCGTATTACATCCATAATAACATAAACAAAGTAGATTAAGTGTTTACTTCTTTATTTTTAAAATTCATATAAATAAAAATTGTTAATAGACTAAAACAACAAGGTGCCTTACATTTATGTCATTTGTACAATTATATATATATATATATTAAAGGATATGCTTTTTTTTTTTAAAATCATTTTACCATTTTATTTATACTTTTTTATAATTTTACCACTAAAGTTTAAACAAACTTTTCATCTTTATAATTTTCTCACTTTATTTTTATTTTTTTATATTTTTATCATTAAACTTTCACTTTTATTTATTTGTAATTCTTTTTCTTTATTCTTTATTCTTTATCATTTTTGTGTACCGTATTCTTCTATTCTTTATTTTAATTTTATCACTTTATTTTTACTTTTTTATAATTTTGCTACTAAAACAATTTTTTCTTTATTCTTTATCATTTTCGCCTGCCGTACTATTTCATCATTTATTATTATTATTTTTTTTCTAAAAATATTGAGTTGTGACTTTTCTCATATGTGTTCCGTTTCTTTAATCCATTTACAATTTTGTCTCCTATTTTTCAACATTATTCTATTTAATACTTTTTTTTTCTTCTATTATCAACTCGAACTTTTAACATTCACTTTTGTCACATGTTTTCTAAAAAATTGTTAAACTCAATCAATTTTCTTTATTCTTTGTAATTCTCGTCTATCATATTCTTCTACCATTTTTTTTTTTTTTTTTCTAAAAAGAATAACCCATGCAACATACTAGGCCTTTTCCTAGTTGAATATTAAATCATAACATCATTATAAATTCTATCAATACATAAAGTATATGATAGAAGACATGGAACTAACAATAAAAATATAATTACACATCAATATTACAAATATTATTCTTAGTTGAGTAAATTACCAATGAAACAAACAATTCCACATGGACGTCAAGCAATCATAGAGCATCATCATACGTTTTAACAACATATAAACATAGATGGCCAAGTGACGTTTATTCTTAAAACTATATAAATAATCATTTAAGATTTAGTTTGATTTGGCGAGGTGATGGTTCTCAATATCTTTGGTGATACGAAGGCATAAATCCATCAAACTATTAGGATCATCAACACTCTCATTAAGCTTCTCATAGTGGAAAGTCCACGTCACAACGTTCTCTTCTCCCTTGGTGTCCACATGAATTGTAACTAAGAAGCTTTTGTAAGCCTCCAATATATCACCCCCTATCACCTTATAACGCACTAACTTTTTCTCTTTGTCAATTTCTTCGATTACCTCTTTAGCCACTTTTTCCTTCACGTCTGCCACGTAAGTGCAAATTACATTACAAAATACAAATACTTACAGTTTAGAATATGAAAAATATAAGGTTTATATATATATATATATATATATATATATATATATATATATATATATATATATATATATATATATATATATATATTTCCAAAGGTGTAAAGAATTAAGCTTACCATGTGTAAAATTCCACACAGAAATGGATCCAACAATACCCCATTCACCATGATGCAGATCAACACCTTTTATGAAATCGGGTGTCATTTCAGATATATGGTATGGTCTGTTTCCAAATAAGTCATGGAAAACATCTCCATCCGATTTTATTATAACTTGCTTAACTAGCACATCACTCAGAGCCATGTTTCTTTCCAAATATAGGAAATAAGAGAATGATGAAAAAGGTTCGACTACCTTCTAACTTTATATACAGCATAAAAGTTTAGTCACTTTCATCCAAATTCTTTCAAACTTCCATAAATTGCATAACTTCCACATTCTCATCCTATAAAAGGTGTTTCTTGAGGATACGGCGTAAAATTAACCTTTTCACAAATAAATACACACACATATATATACACATATATTTCTAAATTTATATGTCGCATTTGGCCAAATAATTCAAGTCTCTTTAGATTGTTGCTTTTGGCACTTGGATAAACGCTCAACCACTTCATTCCATGCTGCAAAAACAAAACAGCTTAAATGAAAGAAAATCGCAAGAGTAAATGTTAAAAAGGTCTGGCTAATAAGATAAACAGATAAATAGATAGATACCTGGTAACTTTTTATAATCAGGATCAATTCCATTTCCATTTATGTCCAAATGATTTGGTGAGACATATTTCCCAACAGTCACCACCACCCCTGATCCATCATGAAGTTCAAATACAGACTGAATCAAACCCTACAATAATAATCAAGAATGTTATCCGCATTAACTAATGAATAAAAAAAAAAACCCACAATAACATTTTTTTAATTGATGACAATGTTATACAGACCTTTCCATACGTCTTTTCACCAACAAGAATGGCTCTACAGTTGTCATGAAGTGCAGTAGCAACCTATTCAAACTATCACTCATTAGACTCTTATCACTACTTTAATGAAAACACATAATATGGTAATATTAGAGCTCACTATTTCACTTGCACTAGCAGTATTTTTGTTCACCAAAACCTGCAATAAAAGAACATAAATCAAGAATTCCAGATTTATAAATAATGTTTATTAAAGTTGGTAAAACTTACAATGACAGGAGTTGTAATAAGAGGCGCTGTTTCAGCTACTATACTTTTTACATTCTGAGTTTCTCTTCCAGCGGTATATATTACTGTCTCCCCTTCATTTAGAAACAATTTAGCAATTTCAATCCCCTCCTGAAAGAAGAAATTCCCTTAACAATACAATCAGAGCATTTACAAACAAAAAATTGATTAGATTTATGCAAGTTTACCTGTACTAATCCACCAAGATTATCTCTAAGATCAAGAATGAAGAATGAGGCACCCATCCCTTGAAGTCTCTTCATTGCTGTCGATATTTCTCCTTCAAGTTAGTTACTCAACAATAACAAAAAAAAAAAGGTGAAAATTGAATCTATCTGTTCATTGTTGATTGTTGATTTACCTGTCACCAAATCCTTTCTAGCAAGTGCGTTAAACTCTTTCAGACGCATGTATCCAACTGAAGTCTTGCCATTATCCATTTGTTCCAATCGATAAAAAACAGGGGTTTTGGCAACAAGTTGCCTCTGGACATCTACAGATTGTATTGGACCACAATTTCCATGTTTGACCTAAAAATCATAAACATTTATCACAAACAGTATATGATATAGTAGAATAATGCATGAGTTTACTTACTTACCGTGATGTTTACAGATGTGTCACTTGGACCTTGCAAGATTGATAAAGCTTCAAATGCTGATTTGCCCTTTAAGTTTACTCCATTGACAGATAATAGTTCATCTCCTTGTCTGACGCCAGCGGCATGGGCAGGGCCATCTAAAATGAGCCCTAAAACCTTGAGTTTTACTTCACCGTTTTCATCTGGAATTTCCCTGAGGTTGACTCCGATTCCAGACATGTCATACCTTGCCATCTTTGAGAACTTTGAAGATTGAGGAAAGGAACAAATGCCATGGAATAAGACACTGGAAACGTTTGTAAGTGAAAACAACAATTATACAAGCCATCGGTGGATTGTTTATGCAAAATGAGTAATCTAATAGAAAGCGAAGAAGAAGGTTTGTGAGAATGAAATATCAAATACCTCTGAAGGAGATAGAAAACGTGTATAAGGGTCGCCTAAGGTAGATAACATCCTGCGGATGACATCGTGAGCTTTAGATCTTGTTTGGAGCGATGTCCCAATAATGTCTTCCTTCTTTTGCTATAAGAGAAACATAACAATAAAGAGATTTTTCAAATAAACACGAAGACACGTTGAGTAAGTGAAAGAGAGGGATAAGATACATACAAGCCAAGCCTCAGGTGACCATCGATTTCGACCAGTGTCAAGAAAGCTATCGTTAACAATCTGCCAAGCCTCCTTCACAATCTCTTCATTTGTGACCAATTCAGGAGCCCTTTCGAGCCTTCTCTCCTCTTCAATTCGCTGATCTTCTTCGCGACATTCCAATTGAGAACCTGAAGAAGTAAAATCCGAAGCGATTGAAGGTGGAGGAAATGGAGAGAGAGGCGAGAAGAAGAGGAGGTTGAAAGAGAGCGCGGCTCCAGTTAATGAACGGATGAAAGACGGGTTTTGAGGAGTGGCTAGAAGGGGTTTTTGAGGGCGGCGAACAGTGGGCGTTGGGGGTGGTGGAAAGAGGGAAGAAGACAATGAATTACAGAGGAAGACCCTCATCTTCTTCACTCTTTGCTGTGTGAGAGGGAAGGAGAAGGATACGGATTCTGCTTTTGTTCGTTAATCCGTTGATATTTAGCTTTTTCTTTTTCTTTTTTAGGTAAAAAAATATAGGAAAATCTTTAAAGAAATTATATGTTTTTACTTAATTTACGAAAAAAAATTAAAATTAAAATTTGTTTACGAAAAAACATGAATTATCGGTAAAAAAAATGATGATTTGATTCAATTTTTCCCGGTTTACCGATCCCATTTTTCCCGATTTACCGGTTTTATTACTTACCTAGTTTCATTAAAGTCTCATTATTTTACCATAATTTACGAATATGTCTTAAACTAAAATTTAATGATAATTTGATCATTTCTCATTGTAACATACATACTTTCATTGTTGACTTTGACCCTTAGTCGTTAAATAAGTTGAGGAAATGGAAATATTGGTTGTTTAATGTTATGTTTACCATAAAATATGACATTCTGATGTATTGTATATTTTTTGGTATAATATGCATCCATCGAACATAAAATAACAACAACTTCGTTGTTTTTTTAATTTATAAGAAATTTCAAATTGTCTATCTAATATTATGTAACCTAATATATCCATCTCATCGAATCATTTCCCATTATTATTCTCGGAAACATATATTTTATAGCTCCTGCACGGGTGTCATGTGTTGACTAGACGTCTGTGGGCGCGAGGCTTTCCTAGGGCAACCGCGGCTAGGAAGGTCTCAGTCGTGCAACCCGTCTGGTGATATATTTGGCGTGGCTAGTCATGACTCTTGTCTTACCCCAAGGGGGCACATTATCACATTTTGATGTATTAAAGTTTAGATCTTCGAAACTTGGGACATTATTATGGATAAAGTTTGAAGCTTTATCCATCCAAACATCAGGTTGATCTGGATCTAGAGGTTGGAGACTTTGACATAATGGCTTAAGGTAAGAAAGATGTATGTCTGGTCCCTTTGAGACTTAAAGTCTAAATCTTGTTGGTTTAGATCTTCCTAATGGAAAGACTTAAAAAATTTATCCATTAAGACCTTGGAAATTATCATATATGAGCTTTAGAGCTCTTGAAATCAGAAGAAAATGGATTAAGCTCGTTTGAGTTGTTTAGACTAGTCCCCACGATGTGGCCTTAGGTTGCTATGGTGTGGCGACTGGGGAATCAACAACTATTTTGGCATTTTGTGCCCATGACGTGGCTAATGAAAGCCACAACATGGAGGGTTGTTGTTGGCAATTTTGACCTTAGCTTTGACTGTTGACTTTTTGACATGTTTGACTTTTGGTCAAACTTGTGTATAATTGAGTATTTTACCAAGGGTTGGTCTCGGTTTAGTTTTAGGAAGCTTAGGTTGGTTGTTGTGGTGCTGAGGTAGCTGTTGGGTTTCTGTTGAGCAGTACATGTGAGTATCTTCACTGTACTCGTGGGTCGAAGGCACCAATGCCGAACCATTAGATTGTGTATGTAGGAAGCTATCAGTCTTTGTGACTATGGCTGATATGACTGTATGCTTATGTATGTGGGTGAAATAGACCCAATATTGAAATAGACTCGTTTATTATGTACTTGTTGTCTTTGTGACTCTTGTTGATGTGCATGTATGTTATATGTATGTGAAGTCAAATAGAGATAGGGTGAAATAGACCCGTTCGGTTGAAAAACACATATTGATTTGAAACAGAATCGGGGGTGAAATAGACCCGTTATGTTGAAAAACACGTATTGAGTTGAAACAAAATCGAGGATGAAATAGACTCGTATGGTTGGAAAATATCTATTGAGTTGAAATAGACTTGGGGGTGAAATAAACTCATACAGATACAAGCTGATATGTATGTATGGTATGAGGTATTTTGGAAAACTCACCAAGCTTTGTGCTTACGATTTATGTTTAAAATGTTTCAGGTACTTCTGGTTTCAAAATGAAGGGTCCCGCTTGATCGCACTACATCCTCTGGAGATTTATTCCGCACTAAATGTTTACGAATTACTCTGATATTTGGAGAATACTTTGACTCTGATCGTCTTTTGGAACAATGATTGGATGATTTTGACTTATTTAAAATGAATTTTTTACTCGGTATTTTTAGGACGTTACATATCAAATTTCAAAAACATTATACTAACAACTTAAAAACATGATTTTTTGTTAAATTATATATATATATATATATATATATATATATATATATATATATATATATATATACACACACACATAAAATTAACGGGGCCCCCATGATGGTTTGGGACGAGACTGCCTACCCCCTTCCCCCCCCCCCCCCTCCTCCCCTAAAATTAAAACGGGGGTTAAACTTGCCCTTTCCCCCGCCCTGTCCCCAATTTTTGTAACAAATATCCCCTATATGAGATTGGGTCCCACAAGACTTTTTGATATTCATTCCACTAAAATTTAATTCTATTTCTAAAAGC
>NC_136420.1:32792500-32837500 GCF_052625555.1 Lactuca saligna
ATAAGAAAATATTTGCTCTAACTCAGTTAGTGGATGGCTGATCATTGGCTTACTGAGTTCGTGAAAAAAGAATGGCTGACTGACCAAGACTGAACCATTCTTTCCTTTTATTGCCATTCTCACTTGCTAACACTTTCTTCCTTCAACTTCACACCCCGTTCCTTTTGGCCTTCCACATCGCTCCTCTTTCAGCAGTGGTTTATTTCTGTTTGACCTAATTTACAGGTTTGCAATTCTCATCTCTACAAAATCGAATTTTTAAGCTGTGTTGAAATCGATTTTTTAAGCTGTGTCGAAATCGATTTTTTATGATTCACCATTCTAGTTGCAGGTATGGCCCATTCTTTGAAAGCATTTGTCGTTGAAATTAAATGGAATCGTTTGGCACATGGACCTTTTAATGCTTTTGGTTTAAAAAGTTACAAAAAAAAACAGAGAAATTTATTTTCATGGGATGATAAAGAAGAGAAACAACAATTTGCAACAAATGGTGAAGCAAGTTGTTTTTTTTCTTGAACGACATAAAACAGGTTGTAGTAATCATCCACTTGACAGTTGAACAAGAATAGACAATTGAATAGAAATTGGTGGAAAGAAAGCTAATAAAGATGGGGTATTATCAATGTTTTAAAACCCGGGTTTTTAGTTGATCCAGTGTGATGACCGGTTCACGGGTCAACTGGTTCAACCGGTTAAACCGCCGGGTCAACCCGGTTTATGATATTTTTCTATTTTTATATATTTTTATTTGCATGCATAATCCATAAACATATAAAATCAATAATTTGATATCCACAAAGTTTAAACATTGAAAAACATTAAAGAAACCGCAAACGGCTCGTTGTTTTGACGTTCGATACTTGTATCCAACTATCCAAACCCTATTAAAACGGGTTAATCCGGTTTTAACCGGTTCGACATAAGCGGTCGAACCGCGGTTTAGCGGAAACCCGGCCGGTTCGATTTGGTTCATATTTTTACAAAAAACCGGTCTCAATTGACCCGCCTTTTACACCGGGTCACGGTCCAACTGGTTCAACCGGCCGGATCGACCCGGGTTTTAAAACATTAGGTATTATCTATATATACTCTCAACTTTTCGCTCTCGATGCAAAACAAAAAAAGGAGGTGAAGAAAAAATACTATGGAAATGACATCTCAAAGAAAATATGTGGTTCTCAACTTTTCAAGGATTTTAAAATTATATTAGACATAGTTGATATGTGCTTGGAAGAAATGAGGCATGGTGATAGTAGCCAAGAATTATATACCTATACAATCCTTTACTTGATTATTAAATCTCAAATAGGGCAAAACATCAAGGTAATCTTAAGTGTCGCACATTTGAAAAAAAAAAAAAAAAAAAAAAAAACAATAACAATATGTCTTTATAGTTTGTAATTATTATTATCCCATGTTTATTGTTTTTTATGTAAAATGTGGAACACTAATCAATGGGTTATGCAAAATGAGAGAAAATGTTGTAAAATGGAAGTTGGTGATATTGTATATACCATGACCATTTATGCAAAATGAGAGAAAATGTTGTAAAATAGAAGTTGGTGATATTATATATAACATGACCATTTATAAATTAAATGGTGAATCATAATGGAATCATCATAAAAAAATGTTGTTTGAAGGTAATATAATCATTTTGTACAGTCAGAAATGTAAAATCAAACAATAAGTTTCAATCATAAGTTAACATAATCAGAACTTCTAACTCAGCCAGCTCTAATTCAGTTAGCAACTATTAAAAAACCCTTAACTTGGTGAATTTAACTTTCCTACTAAACAACGGTAAAAAAAAAAAAAGTTATTTTATATGGAAAAATACTAACTTAAAAAAAAAAATAAGATCATGTTTTTTTTAACTATTTTTTAAAAATATAAAAAATTATTTTCAAAAACACTTTTCTTTTTTCAAAATATTATTTTAAACACGTATTACATAATTTTGTTACCCAAATATGTCAATTCCCAGAAACAAATACCCAGAGACCCTACTTTTTTGAAAGGAAAAAAAACCTCTGATACCGAAGTTTCAACCCTAATCGGAAAATCCACTTTCTTTGCTGAACTTTCAAGGAGACGCGAACAAAGGAAGACGAACTTTCAAGGAGACACGAACAAAGGAAGTCGATCTCCTTCCAGAGTTTATCGCCATCATTCCATTGTTTTATTCTCATTTCATATTCAGCTTTGGCTTATAGTATAATGGCTTCCTGCCAAGAAAAAGACGAATTCCGCTTCAGGTAACCCAGTCATTTAATGTTCGATTTTAGTTATTTGTGCGTTTTTACGTAAGGTTTTGTAATAAATCTAGGGTTTGTTCGTCGAGTGCTCCTCACAGTTCTATGTTTGTAATTTAGGGTTTTAGAAGGGTGCTAGTACGTGCCATATCTACATACGAGGAACCAGTGAGAGTTGAGTGCGTCTAACAACGGTGCATTATTCTTTACTACTGATTAATCAATTTGGCACTGCGTTTAATCTTGATCTCCTATCGATTTCCGACGTCATTTCTCACACATTTTGTCAACCATTTTCTGGTCGACGTTGCTTAGAAAATTCTTTAGCCATTTCTAGTGCATTATCCTCCACTGTTTTGAGGCTATGGCTTCTTAAGATACTGTCTACACTAACTGATTTATTGCGCCCATGCAAACTGACCCAAAGGTACTGAATATATTTTTTTGCTTTCAGTTTCACCGGTTATTGAGAAGATCCTATTCTGGAGGTAGGAGGCAGAGCGAGAAAGAAACCTGAAAAATGGTAAGTTATGAGTTATGGTTAGTTGGTGTTCTACTGTATATCATAATGTACTTATTTTTCAATTTCGGTGTGTCTTCTTCTCTTTTGTCTGGTCATTATTTGGAGAATATAACTCTTTTCTGCTTGAACTTTGTGTTCCTACAGCAGCCAGATATTAGAAAATGGTTCGTGAAGCCACATGACAAATCAGATGATAATGGCAAAGCACCAAAACCTGCAAAACCCACACTTGCGATACCTGGAAAGGTGTCAACTGCTAAAGATGCCTCACCTTCATCACCCGTGAAATCAGTAAGTATAAAAAAGTTGATTATAGACATCACAAGTTTGTTGAAAATTTTACAATGAGTTTGATTCCTGTTTGTGACTTGTAGTTACAAGGTGGTCAAGAAAGTTCTGGGAGGCGGAAAACCAGTAAATACTTTGCCAGTGACAAACAAAACAAAGAAGATCCAACAGAAGTCTCTGAATTCACAGCAAAAAGAAAGGCAAAGAGTGATGATGTGAAACCTTCACCTGTAAAGAAGTCACGGAAAGTGGATGATGATGATGATGACGACTTTGTAATGCCTAAAACTGAAAAAAGCTCAGTTGAAACAACTCCTAGTAAGAAACTTAAGAGTGGTTCAGGTAAGGGGATTCCCAATGCAAGTGTGAAAGAAGATGATGTTGTGACAAGTCCTAAATCTGCTGGAAGAGGTCGGGGTAGGGGTAGGACAGCTGGCGGAAGGGGGACAAAGTTGGAAAGTGATGAGGGCAATGCTGATGATGATGAGGATGCTAAGGAGGTTAAGTCTGCTGGCCGTGGTCGCGGTGGAAGGGGTGGTTCAGCGGCGGCAGGTGGTGGAAGAGGTGGTGGACGCGGTGGATTCATGGCTTATGGTGAAAGAAAAGATCCTCCCCACAAAGGAGAAAAGGTTTGTGGATCATTAGTTGAATTACTAATTGCCAAATCCAAATGCTTACATATTATTATGCTGACAGGAAGTTCCGGAAGGTTCTTCTGAGTGTTTATCTGGTTTGACATTTGTCATCAGTGGAACACTCGACAGTTTGGAAAGAGAAGAAGCTGAAGATTTGATTAAACGATATGGTGGTCGTGTTACTGGATCTGTCAGCAAGAAAACGGTTGACTTCTTGATGCTTTCTTGCGATTTTGACTTTGACTATGTGTGGTTTTGACGTTCTTTCTTTTCTTTTTTTTGTTTCTTTATGAAAGAATTATCTTTTATGCGATGAAGATATTGGTGGAAGGAAATCAGCAAAAGCAAAAGAGCTAGGGTTTGTTATCTTGATTCTTGCATTGATATCCACTTTCCCTTGATTTATTTTTCAATCTAATTTTCTGAAGTATTTTCTTTAAATCTTTATGAAGTACTGGTTTTCTCACTGAGGATGGATTGTTTGACATGATTCGTGCATCAAATCGTTCAAAATCCACCAAAAAAGAAGATCCCAAGAAACAAGTGGACAAAATAGCTACATCTTCAAAAGCAAGCCCTATTAAAGGAGGAAATAAAAGTATGAAACTTTATATAAAACTTTAACAATAACCATCTATCTTTATGTCTTAACCATTTTATTTGCAACATTTTAGAGGAAGAAGTTCGTGAATCTCCACAAAAGGGTAAAGCTACCACGCATGCTAGTCCAGGTGTTGCTTCTTCCATGCGGAAAAAACCAACAGTGGGCCAGTCTTCACTACCATGGACAGAAAAGTACAAACCAAAGGTTCCAAATGACATCATAGGGAATCAGTCTCTAGTAAAGCAGCTTCATGATTGGTTGATACATTGGAATGATAATTTCCTAAATGGTGCCAGCAAGGCGAAGGGAAAGAAACAGAGCGACTCAGGGGCAAAGAAGGCAATATTGCTAAGTGGTACACCTGGCATAGGGAAGACCACATCAGCAAAGTTGGTTAGTCAGATGCTTGGGTTCCAGACAATTGAGGTTAATGCCAGTGATAGTCGTGGAAAAGCTGATTCCAAAATTGAAAAGGGAATTGGTAGTAGCACTGCTAATTCTGTTAAAGAGCTTGTGAGTAATCAATCTTTAAGTGTTGACTTTGACCGGTCAAAGCATCCAAAGGCAGTGTTGATTATGGATGAGGTTGATGGTATGTCTGCTGGCGATAGAGGTGGTGTGGCTGATCTTATTGCCAGCATTAAAATATCTAAAATCCCTATAATTTGTATATGCAACGATCGATACAGTCAAAAACTAAAAAGCTTGGTCAACTACTGCTTACTTCTTTCCTTCCGGAAACCAACAAAACAACAAATGGCAAAAAGATTGTTACAAGTTGCAAATGCAGAAAAGATTCAAGTAAATGAGGTGGCACTTGAGGAACTAGCTGAAAGAGTTAATGGAGATATGCGTATGGCTCTGAATCAATTACAATACATGAGTCTCTCAATGTCTGTCATTAAGTTTGATGATGTCAGACAACGCCTTCTTACTAGCTCTAAAGATGAAGACATTTCTCCGTTTACAGCAGTTGATAAGTATGAACCAGTAACAAGTTAACATTTTTGTTATATTTATAAAAAACAATCCATGGCTAATTGTTTTGTCTTTTTGTTGTTGAAGGTTGTTTGGTTACAATGGTGGAAAGCTACGGATGGATGAACGGTTTGATCTGAGCATGAGTGATATGGATTTAGTACCTCTTTTGATTCAGGAAAACTATATAAACTACAGGCCAAGTACAGCTGGCAAAGATGAGAATGGTCTCAAGAGGTTGAACTTGATTGCACGTGCTGCTGATTCTATTGCAAGTGGAGATATAATCAATGTACAAATAAGAAGATACCAAAAGTGGCAACTCTCTCAAAGTAGCTCACTTGTGTCAGCTATAATCCCGTAAGTTGGTTTTTAATATTTTCAGTTATGCGGATAAATTGTAGATGATGATAATTTTTGTTTTGTTTGAAAAAGGGCTGCTTTGCTACGTGGACAAAGGGAAACACTTGAACAGGTAAAAGTTCTTTAATTGGGTATAAATAAATCTATGTATGTCTTATTATTTTTTTTTAATATGTATATAGGGTGAACGAAACTTTAACAGATTTGGGGGGTGGCTTGGAAAGAACTCTACCATGGGAAAGAATTATAGGCTTCTTGAAGATGCTCATGTTCATCTTTTAGCTTCTCTACAATTCAATTTGGGCAGGTAATGTATATTTTCTTATTAAGTTAATTCAGTTTGATGAATGATGATTTTGGTCAACTGGTGTAGGTCGACCCTGTGTCTCGATTACATGTCTCTTCTACTTAAGCACATGACTGATCCATTGAAGACACTGCCAAAGGTACAAGTGATTTTTTTTTTTAAAAAAAAAAAAGTGTTATGATTTCTTTTAATTGAATGTTGTTTTGGATAATTAATTGGCAGGATGAAGGTGTTGAAAAGGTTGTGGAGTTTATGGATGCATACTCCATTAGTCAGGAGGATTTTGAGTCACTGATGCTGATGTCCAAGTTTCAGGTAAATGACAAGTTGTGGTTTTTTATTCGCTGGGATTATTATAAATTTATAATTATTGATATTATTATATGTATGTGTAGGGGCGACCTAATTTACTTGAGGGTGTGCAACCTGCTGTGAAAGCTGCACTGACAAAGGCATACAATAAAGGAAGCAAGACACGAGTGATACGAACAGCAGATTTGATCACACTTCCAGGCATTAAAAAAGCTCCAAAGAAACGGGTTCAAGCAATGCTAGAGCCAGTGGATGTTGGTGATGCAATAGTGGAGAATGAAGAAAACAACTCGGATGATGTTGAGGATTTGGGTATTCTTATTCTTCTTCACATTGTTTTTGTTTATCATCTTTTAAAATGGTTTTCATTCATGAGTATGATTTTTGTGTGATCAGAAGGTGATGCTGAGGAGGAAAAGCCTAAAGTGGACATTGCAAGCCTCTCTTCAAAAGGTAAGATTCTCCTCCTTACAATTTCTGGAAGCAGATAAATCTGTTATTGAGTTGACTTATTTTGTTTGTATGTAGGAATTCAAGTACAAGTGGATGCAAAAAAGGCTTCAGGCTCAAAGAAGGCCCCTGCTGCAGGAGGAGGAGGCAGGGGAAGAGGGGGTGGTGCTGCTCCCAAACGGAAAAGATGAAGGATAGGTTTTTTGGTTTTGGTTTTGTGAAGTTATCTGTTTTTGGTGTTTGTGGGTGATGTGTTGTAAACAATGAAAAAATGTCTTGAGAGTTTTCAAGATATGCAATCTTTGGTACGAGTTTGTTGTTTTGGATGATCCTAGTCTCTTTTTGCAAAGCTGAGGTTA
Organism: Lactuca saligna; assembly: GCF_052625555.1. Taxonomy (NCBI): domain Eukaryota; kingdom Viridiplantae; phylum Streptophyta; class Magnoliopsida; order Asterales; family Asteraceae; genus Lactuca; species Lactuca saligna. Next base: position 32,799,575 of record NC_136420.1, read on the forward strand.
TAAGTCGATTATAGTTCAAGTAGATGAATAATTTAAGTATATATATATAATTAAAATAAAGTTATAGAATCATATTATAGAAGTAAGAAAAATGATTCACCTGAGATAAAAAATTCAATATGGTATTGTATGAGCCTATGAGGACTTCTAGACATTCATTGCAGTATGATGATTCATATTTCATTTAATGATTATATTTACTGTTTGTAAGCAACTTTTAATAGAATGAATGATTCATTTCATTGTTGACTAACCCATATCCACAAGGTCTAATCAAGTATAAGGCATCTAGTTCGCTTAATCTCTAACTCAGATACTAACTTGTAACACCCGACATATTAATACAAAATACATCCGTTCCTTTATAAATCACAAACTACATAGTGTACGTTTATATTAACATGGTAAAAAGGATTGTATACTACAAAATTATACAAAGATTCAAGTCAGGTGTTACCATTTGTCTAACAATTCTTCTATCTCTCGACTATCTCCTTACCTTTATCAGTTTCACTTGGAACTGAAAGGCACAAGTAACGATTAAGGTATGCAAGCTTAGTGAGTACTCTAATAACCATATACCTATAATATCAACCACAATCAAAGACAACGATTCAATCAACATAAACATGTATAAATCACATATTCTTTCAAGGTGATTCAACCATTATCAGCAATGGTTCTTGCCACAAAGCTCACTAAGTTTTGTCCCTCCAAATTGCATAAGTTAACCCATTGGTCCTCCTACTTAGCCTTTACATTTACATTCCCTTTATAAATAAAACCTCATCAATTTAGGGTTTTAAACCACAAATTTTCACACATTTTTATTACATTACATTACATAGGTTATACCCAAAAAATCACAAATACCATTTTGACATTTTAATTCACAAATGACGACTAAAAAAAGAACGGGTATTACATATCATTTCTTTCATTTCCTACAATTTTTGCATTTCTCATATGATCGGGTTACATTACATATATATATATCATTATATTGTAACATGAGTTTAAGCTAAACCTGATAAAGACACATTATTTCTAATATCTCATCAGTAACCAGTCCCAATGTAAGAAATAATCATATTCAAATGTGGGGAAAAAATTATATATAAATTACCCTAAAAACCTCAACCCCTAATTTTCATAATAAACCTAATCATGAAACCAGGTCAAAATCTTCAAATCTTTAACCACATGTGATCATTAGTCCATATCAAAATATAGTCTTTATGGACCCATATCCATTATGATGTGACTTCTGCCATTTCCATGCAACCTCCAAACTTTTTTCTAAATCAGTGTGCCGAGCTGACCAGTTGAGTTCCCGAAGTATCTTTGATGGGTCACTGTACACCTCAGCATAGTCACCAGGCCTACGTGGCAGGTAGTCCACTTTAATCGATGCCCCTGTTGCCTTCTTACATGCTTCCACAAACTCCTTCACCGATCTACCTGTCATAACATTAACAAAACAACAACACTGTAATTTAAAAAAACAAAAAAAAAAAAAAGATTGTACCTTTTAATTATGTTATATTATAAAAAAAAAAAAAAAAGATTGTACCTTTTCCTGTGCCAACATTGTAAATCCCAAGATGGCCAGGTTTTGCATTCTCAAGTGCTTTTACATGAGCATCAACTAAATCAGTAACATCAATGTAGTCACGTATGCAGGTTCCATCTGGGGTTTTATAGTCTGTTCCTCTCACCTGTATCACATTCACATGTTTGGTTGGATGGGAATGGAATGGAATCAGATGTGGGAATGGAATGGAATGAAAGATTACCTTGAGCCCATTGGTAATTCCACGAGCTGCATCGAAACATGCACCTGATATTCTTCCATGTTCACGTAACTCTGGTCTTGGTGCTTCTCCTAATCTTCCATCTGGATCTGAACCAATCACATTGAAGTATCTGGAATTCAACAAATTCTCAGAAACACTTTTACTAAATCATATGACTCAAATCAAACATTGTTAGTCAACCTTAAAATCATAACTGCCATGTCTGAGTTTTGATGAAAATCTTGAATGATATCTTCAGACATCTTTTTGGCTTTCCCATATGGATTAATAGGATTCTGAGGGGTTTCTTCTGTAATTGGCATCTTTTCAGGTTCCCCATACGTAGCACATGTGCTGGAATATATAAGTGTATTAACATTATGTGTTGCCATAGCCTCCAATACCACAAGTGTATTTGATGTAATGTTGTGATAATACCTGCATCATTACAAAAAAAAAAAAACATTTTCGAGATAATTGAAGCGATGAAAAGAAGAAAAGAGCAGATATAATTGATAATACCTACTTTAATGGATCAAGGGTACTCTCACCCACATATGCAACTGCTGCAAAATGTATTACTGCATCAAATGCATTTTCAGAAAAGATTTTGTTTACAGATTTTGCATCTCCTAAATCAGCATAAATGAATTGGAGTCTCCCAGGTTGTGGGAACAGGTCTTGAAGAACTTTTACAGCTCCTATGTTTCCACGAGAGAGATTGTCCTATCACAAATTTACATTGCTTATATAGTTGGATTATATGTTCTAAATTTAATTTAAAAAAAAAAAAGAAAGAAGAAGAGATAATTATAATTTATAATATATACCACTATGGTTACACGATAAGAGTCTTTTAGCAGGCGTAATGTAGCATGGGAGCCAATATAGCCAGCACCTCCAGTTACTAAGACATGAGTAATTCCTGTTTCATGCCTAGAGAACTTGAAAAGAAAATGAAAAATAAGCAGAAATGGACAAAAGATAAATAAATAAACAAATGAATGAAAAGGGTCTGTTTACTTACTGGGGTAGGGCTCCTGAAAGATGGGGATTGTTTGAGCATGAAGATGCATAATGCTATAAGGAATGAAGCAAAAATAATCTTTCTTACAAATCCTTTCTTCTTGTTTGGCTCTGTATGATCCATACCTGCAACCATAGAAACCGAAAACAACTTCAAATTCTGTAAACTTTGATGTAAAAGTTTTATCAACCATCAAGTTGTGAGATTACCTCCTAAAGCGTAAGACCTGTTAGGCCTTGGCTGAGTTCTTGGCTTGTTAAAGTTTTGCATTTGTAGAAGAAGAATCCCTCTGTGAAATTAACTATTGTTGATTAAACTGTAAGACACACCTTGCTTTGATCAGTAGTAGAATTATATTGTTCAAGTTTCATGGAAGTAAGAGACAGAACAAGGAAACAGAAACAAGAGCCTTGGTAATGATTTTATCATCAGTAAGAGTTCGATTCAACTGAAAAAAAAATTACTCGAGCTTAAGAATATGAAATGTATAGCAAAAGCAGTGTATAAATCGATATCCGGGAAGGAGGATCAAATTCACTAAGTTCGATCTTCAATCAAATTCAACAAAAGGTCAGCATGACCAACATGAGATCATCATACTGTACAAAAATACAATCGAATGCCAAGATCTAAGGATTAACCCCGGAGAAAATCAAAATACAAACATGCAAAATCTATAATAAACCTCAATGGAAGAAACGAAGGAGAAAGAAATCGAGTGCAACAAAAATATTTCGTCAACGATTAGCCAAAAGGGTTACCTGACGAAAGCAGCATTCCAAAAACCTGCGAATGCAAAAGAAGGATCAGAGAAGATCTATGACGAGAGAGCAAAAGGGTACGATGGTGGAAAGCACTTCTTTTACATTGGTAAGGAAATTGTGATTCTATATAATCATCTGATTGTTTCCAAACTCAGAAAAGGGTAATGGTAAATAATGTAAACAGTCCGAGATGCTTCCTGGAGAGAAGAACAAAACGTAACAAGGAAAAAGTGTAGAGAGAGATAGACGTACGATGAAACAATGAAGAAAGAGTAGGACAGACGAATTGTGTTCTTGGACCAAGCTTCTGAATCGTCGTCTTCTCTTTCTGCCTAGGTTTTGGAATGAGGAGAGAGGAAATGGAGGAATCTCCGGTGATAGTGCCATCTGCCATGTTCTAAGTCAAAATGGAAGGAGGGAGATTGGGAGAATGTCTTCCCCAACACAAAATATCTCTTTATTTTATTTTATTTGATTATTTCTATACTATATTTTCATAAATTTCATTTAAAGTAAGGGAATATAAAAGCAAATGTTAATATGTTTTTTGGTATGCCATTTAATAGATTATGTATCTAAATTTTGAGAAACGTTTTAAAAATTTTGAAAAATTAATTTAGAATGTCAAACTAAATAATATTAAATTTGTTTATATATATATATATATATATATATATATATATATATATATATATATATATATATATATATATATATATATATATAATGAATCTCATGTAGTGCTTGTATGATAGGTTATATTCTATGTCTTCTTATGTACAACTCTCTATCATAATGCAAAGTATCACTCAGAGGTTTCATGCGTTCGGGAAATCTAAACCCTAAAACAGGATAAGTGATGTAACAACTCGATAAAACACTATTACATACCCTTCGGGGACGTATAACACTCATAACGAGGCTTAACGGGGTTTACGAACCTTGCATTTCGAGGCTAAACACTCACAAAGGTCACAAACATGGTCTCTCTCAATCTCTTTCACTCTTTCTCTCTCTCTCTCTCTCTCCCAAATCTCTCCCAAGGCTCTCTCAAAATCCCTTTTAACTTTTTATAATCACTTGGGGCATCCCGACCCTTAACTTAGTCAAAAACCACTCGAAATGGGAAGATTATTGGAAAAACAACCATTTAGGGCCGAAGCCTCTCTTAGAACCAAAGCCTCCCTAAGAATTGAACCTCCTTAAGGACCAAACCTCTTAGAGTCGAAATTACCTTAAGGACCGAACTGCCTAGGACCGAACTGCTGAAGACCGAACCTTTGGTCCTCGGTTCCATCCCAACTTCGGTTATTGGTTCATTTCACCTTCGGTTCCTACTCGAGACCTTCGCCTGCGAGCTTCTCGGACCAAACCTACCTTCGGTTCTCAAACTTCTTGGACCAAGCCTCGCATCAGACTACTAAGCCTCGCAGATTCACTCCTTTCTTCCCGGTTTTGACCACTTTCGCATTTTAAGCCCATTTTTGATGATTTTCGAGGGATTTTCACCCAAACTCATATTTTGGCATATAAGACCCCTTAGATTCATATTTTAACCATATTTGGGGGAAATTTTTATCATACCCACTTTATGTCACTATTCACTCCTTACCATATCAAATCACAGTCCTTTTATGCATCTTCCAACACTCCATTTGACTTACTTACACTAAATCCACCTAAAATATCTATATCTCACTCACTCCCAAAATAAGCATTCCCCACATTTTTAAAACAAATATTCTCTCTCTCTCTCTCTCTCTCTCTATATATATATATATATATATATATATATATATATATATATATATATATATATATATATATATTCCTTCTCAATTTTCCTCCCTGGAACCAAGAACGCCAGGAAGTCACGAGCTCTTCCTCCATTGTTGGTAAGTTCTTCATTTCTACTCTTGAATAATCTTCACTCCTACACTCAAATCATAGATTTCTTATGCAAATATCATCATATTTGTTCTTAGATCTTCAAATCCTTACGCATTCTCCAAGTGTTATTGACTTGGAAACCCCCTCTCTTCAACATCCATCTCAAGAAATCACTCAAGGTGAGTTCATACCCCCTTCTTTTCACATTTTATCTAGTTTTATGGGGGAGGATACAAGTCACAAGATCAAAAACATGCTTAAACTCAAATGATAGCTTTCAATAGAAAAGTTATGGCTCAATCACGATCTGTTTTGACCATCTTAAACTTCATAACTTTCAAAACTGGTCAACATGGAAATATTTCAGGTCTATACATTTAAAATGACTACTTGCACATGTTCATACGATTTTTCTACAATTTATGGTGATTTTTACAAAACTGTCTATCACTGTAGCAAGGATTTTGGACCAGTCAATGAAGATGGTCATTATGACACTAGTTAGAAATCATTAAAAATCATAATAAAATTTGTGAGTATACTATACATATTTTCTGAACTTCTGGAGTTTACAGATTTAGATTTCGACTCATGATGATTTTTATGTGATTTTTACAAAAACAGGGACAGAAACGTAAAAATTTATAACAAACAGTTTACAAATTGATTAACACTTTGTAATGTGTTGAGCAAAGTGTTTATCTAAGATGACTATATATTTACTTATGTTTTCTGTTAAGTTACACCTAGATAATAGAAATATTCATTCATTATATGGGAATATTAGTCAATACGAACATACAAGATGAACTATACCATGTATAGTTTATGATTTGCTATATTACCATTCACTATGAAAAGGTTCAACTCACACTACAAACAGGTTTTTCATTACTACACGCATTCATGATAAACTATAATATGTATAGTTTATGGTTCCTTACACTACAAATACACTACAAAAGGGGTTCAATTTCACTACATAAAAGGTTTTTCATTCACTCTACACGTAAACTTGTTAACGTAAATTGTGAGACACTACTTCATTGTACTCTTAGAGTAAGGGTTAAAATTCCTGAAATTATGACCATCGTCTCTTGTAGGGAGAGCGTGATAGTTGTATATAGATCTATATTGAGATTGACAACTTACACCCAAGATGCTTGCAACAGCCCGACCGGTCGGTCGGGGGTGACAAATATCATAACAGTTTCGATGTCTGAAGAACGTCGCATCAAGTCTTCTATGTCATAATATGGTTATAATGACTCACATAGGTAGATAACGACACATATAGTTTATGGGAATTTCCACCTTTAAATAAAGAGGTTTTATTTTATAAAATTGCATACACTACTATAAGTATGGTAAAATACTCGTACATTTTAGCCTTTGGGTATTAAGGCTAAAAACCATTTTATAAGGAAAATATGGGAGTTTTCTTGTTCATACTATACATTTTCAGGGAAAGGATTTCTACTCTATATACAAAAGCTTATGTACTCACCAACTTAATTGTTGACACTCTTTTAAATTTACTTGTATTCTTATGTAATCAATAGAAATTGGTGACTACCAGCTTTTGAGGATGGAACGCTTCGACGTTAAGCAAAACATTTTGTCATTATATTGTAATCGATTTTGAAACATGTAACTTGTGAAATCATGTAACTTTCTCGATTATATTTATAATGGTTGCATTTACTTTGAGCACTATTATACTCGTTGTTGTGATACTATACATGAAGTCCTCCACCCCCAGATGTTTCCCCCATCCTTGGTTTTGGGGTGTGACAACCTGCAAAACATGCTAAAAGCTACAAACGATTTTTTGGAAAATGGTAGGCATTTATGGACACAAAATCCGACTTCTGATAAAACCGACATTTTCTTGCAAATTTATGAGTTTTTATGAAAATGTCCCTTGTAAATATAGCCGTTCATTTATAAATGTCAAGTCTTGTACTAAAACAAATTCATATCGAAGTGTCATGTTTAGGATTTGATGCGGCTTAAATATTTCAAACTCTAACATTTCGGGCTACTTTTTCACAAATACAATCCAGATGTATTGTATATGTCAGGGGCTATTTTAGATTGAAAATTTCGACTCCCATTTTAGAGCGATTATTTTTTTTAGCATATGTGTTGGTTGATGTTTTGAAAAACTTATCTCAAATGTCATGGATACACTTCATCTCAAACAAAAATATGTTTTTAGGAATGACTTCATCTATCGAATTCATAAAGACAACTTTTCCGGCCTCCATGTTTATTGTTACAATCCAGAAAAGACAAATACTAGAACAATTACCCACATCAAGAAAGATGTCTGCAAAAGATGAATTTAAATATTGTTAAATGATTATAATACTAATTAATCATTTGAATTAAAATATTGGTTCTTCATCAAACTCTCTCTAAAATCAGAATTTCTATATGCTTTACATGTCTCCTTGAATAAGCTTTTTCACTATTTAATTTTTTCTTGTCCTAGTTCACAAATTCATGATCAAATTCTGATAAAAATCTCATGATATTAATTTTAAAAGACATGCCTATTGGTCATGTAAATGGAATTGGTCATATCAAATATGATGGCTAATTTCTCAGTCATTCCTGTAACCTCTTTAAAACCATACCAACGATTACCACTATCTATTTTGCCTACTTTGAGGGCTACGACATGATTTGGTGGTTCCCGTCGATTTCAATAGCTAAGACATGGTTCATAAGTAGTTATATTCATATGGGCATTGTCTATTAAGATCAAGGGTCATAAGTAGTTTAAAAACATGTACATCCACAAAAGTTCACAATATAGAAGATTAGAATATAAGGGGTTTTAATACAATATCACAACATCAATTCAAGAAACCACTACAAAATTGTGGTCATCTAAATGTCTAGCCCTCATATAGTATGTTCAATCAGTTTTTGAGTATTTTCACATGAATACATGTCAAAATACATAGTTTAGGCATTATGAATGCCTAATGAGTAATACAAAGATTCAACATCTTTATGGTCGAAGGAACTGACACATTCCTTAAACCATTGAGAATCTATAAAATCATTTTAAATCTTTAAGTTTTATAACGCAAATCACTTCCTTTCAAACTCTTAAGTATTTAGTATTAAAACATATTATTTGGACATTTGTCAAAATTACAAGTCTTTCGTCTTCCATCCTTAGTCATACGAGTCTTTTGTCTTTTGACTTACATATTTAGTCATACATATTACATCTTACGTCTTATGTCTTTAGCAATAGTGAAATCATATAAAAAAATCTTAAATCTTTTATCTTCACTTAAATAGTTTAAGATCGAAAAATAATCATCATTAGTAAAATAACATTAATAAATGTAATGCTTTATGCTATCAACACTTCCTAAGTCATATCGTGTTATATGCTCACTAGTCTTGTGTCTTTTTGTCTTTAGATAATAATTTGTCTTTTTCATCTTTAGATAATAAGTAGAGCATACGTAATAGTTAGCACAAAGCACTGTTCATAATTATCTTCTGTTATAAGTTTGATATCATCACATATACCTTACATGAGGTAGCTAGCCTCACGAATAAGTGAGGCATGTCTAGAATACCGTCGCTTTGGAAAATGGTTCTTCGTATTTTGTATTTAGTTTCATCTATTGTGTTTTACCATGGTTTTAATTGGACACTCAAGTTATTACCTAACTTGAATGGATACATAACTTCACGAAGAATAATGTTTTCAAAATGTTGTACTCTAATACTCTTTAATCAAAATATTATTCAAAATATCATTTTCACGAATACACATAAGTTTACACATAGTAGTTCACACAACATTATCCAAGATCATTAGTAAAATTCAAATAATAAAATTCATATTTCATGCCTCTAGCGTGTAACTCAGTTGGTAAGGCATGAGGGAGACTTGCATTGATAACAGAAAGGTCTTGGGTTGGTAAGGCATGAGGTCCTATCCACGACACCCCCTTCCCATGATTCTCAGCCATAGAGTGATTCAAAATTTCACACCCCGCTAAAGTGGAAACATAAGGTACAACAGTACAAATGGTCTCATTGAAAAAGTTAAAAGACAACACCAACCATAGTATTACAAAACATTACAATTGTAACATCCCAAAACTTAGATAAAAAAATTATTTTTAAATAATTCTCAAACACTCAATAATCATGTCAAATCAACCAAAATGTATCATAGTAAAAATACTATCAGAGTACATAATCCCAAAATCTCATAATGTGGAAAACATGGGCGGATTTGGTGCGATAAGGTTAGACCCTTCCTTTTCGAGCTGAAAGTACCTGAAACATAAAATGAAAACTGCAATCACAAAGCTTAGTGAGCTTCCCCAAAATACCTCATACCATACATACATAACAATCAAAACATAACTGGGTCTATTTCACCCCTTTTGATATCTTTCAACCAGTACTAGGTCTATTTCACCCCCTTCGGTCTCTTTCAACCGGTATCGGGTCTATTTCACCCCTACAACTAAGCATACAATCATATCAGTGAGAGTCACGAATACAACAAGCACATCTATGCATAATAGTAAGTGTCACAAAGACAACTATCATTCTACAAACATAATCCATTGGGCTGACATTGATGCCTTCGACCTACGAGTATAGTGAAGGAAAAATCTCTTCTCAAAGCAGCTTAAAAGTCAACCTGCTCTCAAAATCCCACAATAGGTGTTAAACCTCATCTAGATAATCACACAAGGCAATACCTGAATCTACCTATCAGGACATTAGCAACTAAACAAAAATCCACAAGTCAAAAGTCAACCCTTAAGGTCAACAGTCAATGTTAACTCCAACCGACCGCCACGATGTAGTTTTCCTTGGCCACATCGTGGCCTGAATATGACCATACAATCAGTAAAATCTCAGCCACCACGCCGTGGTAGCTGGGGGTTCTAACAACTTAATGCATTAAGTTGTTTTCTTCGATTCCAAGAGCTCTAAAGCTCAAATCTGGTCCAAAATGTGATCTAGAAGGATAAAGTTTTTAACTTTACCTATTAGGATCACCCAAAAGGTCTAAAACCCAATTTCCCTAAGTCTCAAAAGGATCAAAAACGCAAGAACTTAACCAACAAACACTTATTCCATGTAGTCCAAAATCCATCCTTTCCAGAAGTGATTATAGCACCAAAACTAACCTAAAACTTGATGCTTTATAGACATGCATGTCCAATGCATGTCTTGAACTAATATTAGGTCAAAATAAGGGTTTATGACCTAAATCTCATGCATGGATTGGAAACCCAACCAAACTCCAGATCCAAGGCACAAAATACACCAAATGCCCTAGAGATTCATAAAGTTGCAAACTTTAAGAGATTTCACCATCGCAACAAGCAAAAACAAGAAGTTTATGGGAAAAAAGTCAAGATCTAGCAACTTAACATGATAAAAATCGAGTATTGGAAACTTACAAAGGTCCAGAAGAGTGCTAAGGTGAAGAATGAAGACTTGGTTTCTTGATCCTTGCTTCCTTCTTCCCTTTTCTTCCTTCTTTAGCTTCAAGAAACACCAAAACTAGCTCAAAAATGGAGGAAAGTTATTAGGGTTTTCTTTAGGGATTGAAGGGGATGATGGAGGCTGAGGATGAGAAAATTCAAGCCTCCTAATTCCTTTAAATAGGGAGCAAACCCGGAAAAATAGGGTTTTCACGTTAGCCGTTTACCACACTGTGGCTAAAACTGCCATGACGTGGTGGCTTAAATAGAACATATGAACCTTCTTGCCTCGCCACGTCGTGGTGGTGTCTCCACCACGTCGTGACAATCCTCAAAATGATAACTTAAATACGAATAAAGTACCTTAAGATACAGACGTTACATTAATTTACAATGTCTTTTGAACAACTTTTAAATAAGTTACAATACATTCGAAAAATAACACATGCGTAATGCTTCTACAAGTGATGTGTCTCTATGTGCCACTTACTAGATGATCTGTGAAAAAGCATGTAAAATAAGGGTCAACTATGGAAATATTTGGTGGGTACACATGTTTACAAAAATAGTAGTATATGATTCATAATCACATTTTTAATATAATTTTCCATGAATGGAAGTTCTTTGCTGAAATGAGTAAACAAGTTTGCATACTTAGTAGTTCGTTGCTAAAATAAGTAAACAAGTTTGCATAAATCGTAGTTTGTTACTAAAATGAGTAAACGAGTTTGCATAAGTAGTAGTTCACGGATAAAATGAGTAAATGAGTGTGTATATGTATAATGAACAAACAAAGAGTTCTCAACCAAGCCTACGACAGAGGCCCTATCAAGATCTATGCTTATCGTTCTATATATGGACATGGAAAAATGCACTCCACAATTGGGTGAGTGAGGAATTGTCAAGTTCATAATAGCGCTATCCATAATGACCATTATCTCAAAGAGTTAATGGTTGAAGTAAAGTGTAAGGGACTTAGACGATAAGACCTCATGTTTCACAAGCGCATACACATACATGAAAATTTAGCAGCCAAATTGATACAAGTTAAATTACATACAACGAACATAAATAAATTTTGGACATGCTTTTCCACCCTAAAATGTAAAACCAAAAATAAGAGTTGTGAATACTCAAAACATATTTCGCGATGATGCTAACGATGCCTTGAACTAAGTTCCACATGTACCACTACCGATTCCTACAATGATGTTATACACTAGCGGGTCTCTAGTATAACTCTAACACTAGTATACTTAACTTATACATAAGAGCAATGCCAATATTGTGTCAAAATTTTGATATTGTTAAGTTACAAATATTTTTCTATGAAATTTAGATTCTCATGAATCAATTTGTTACATAACAACTTAAATGGAAAAAATTCTCATTTTTGAAATGTTAAGATTTAGCATTTTAGGAGGTGTTCCAAATATTAGATATTAAAAAAACTAAATCAACTTAGTTCTAGAATTTCCCAAACTTTGTATTTCTGTTTTAACTAAAGTAAAAAACCTCAAGATAATGTTTCTTGAAATTTTGATCTGTCTAAGTATTTTTCTTTCATTAAATCTTTTGAAATAACCAAAAATTATGGACAAATACTAAACAGATTCCAAAAATTCTCAAACTTTTTGGGCAACTATTTTACAGTTTATAATAGTTGGGAAAAATGTTAGTTAACATTTTTAAATAATAAAACCAATTTTTATGATTTTAGGTGTATTTACTTCCAATAAATTCGAAATAAATAGAAAACAATGAAGAAATAATAAGAATTTTTATTTATGATATAAATATTATTTTAGATATCATGGTAATATGGCATGATTTTAAAATAGTTTAGCTATTTTTTGATTTAATCTGTTATATAGACATTTAATTCATGAAAAATAGAAAAAAGTAGATAAAAATTATCAAATTTTTTATTTGAAATTCTACTATACTAGAAGATGTGTTGGTAAATTTTCATGAATTATGGATAAGTGTAACTAGTTTTCATCGATTTAGTCCATTAAATACACAAAAATCATTGGAAAAATAGAAATAGGTTATGAAAATCTCTCAAAATGTTTATATGAGTTTTATACAAGATCTAGAAGTAGTGAAAATTCTTATATGTTCGTTCCATATTTCAAAACATGGTTTCATGATTTGTTTGAGTTAAATACAAAGAAAATTAAAAATTATAGCAATCAGTAACAAAAATTGGTGAAACGTCATGGGAGATGTTTATTCTATGTATAAGTCATACAAGAATTTTTCAAAGATTTATTGACCTCAAGAAGTATTTTATTTGATTTATTGTCATATTTCCTTGCAAAAATTACAATAATTCAAAAAAAAAGATTTATTTTCTAAAAATTTCCAGATCATCTTATTTTGTTGTTGGGATTTTGAAAAAAATCATTTTTGGATAGAAAATGAGTTTTAGATATTTGTTTGTGAATAAATCTTTTATAAACATATTTGAAAGCTTTTTAGCAATGAACTTTAAATATCTAGCATCTAAGTTTGAAGATTATCACATGCATGTTGGTTTGAAGTACATGTATGGCTTTGTTTGTTCAAAATGATGATTGTAAGGAGAAAATTTGGATGCATGTGATTTTTGATCATTAAAAACATGTAAAAACTCAAGTATTTGGATTTGACGTAAGTTTTAGTCATTGGATTTCATCATTAAGCAACATGCATGAGGTTTTTCGGTAAAATCCTATCACCATCATCATTAAAGTTGAATTGCATATATTCATGCTCATGAATTGATCATAGAAGAGTGTAGAAAGAGAAGATATACAAGAAAAATCATGAAAACTTGAAAGGAAATGAAAGAGAATGAAGGATCTTTGTGTTTACCTTGATGAACACTTCAAAATGATGAAGATTTTTTAGTAAGATGAGGAATATTTAGCTGAAAATTGGGGGTTTTTGGGGATGATTCACAGAGGGAAAGAATGAGGGTTTTAGAGAGAATGAAAGAGAAAAACGAGAAATTATGTCTCTCTGGATACCCAATTGCTCTCGTCCTATCTTTGGGGTTTCTCTTCATCAAAATCGGTCTCCTGAATACAAAAATGTATGTAGACTCATAAATAATCGAATGTAAAAATCTCTCCCACTGATTTTGCTTCTAAGTTCGTATTTTTCTAGAGTGAAGGAAGTGTGGAATTTTTAAAGAGAGAAGTGGAGAGATGAAGTGTGTAAGAGGGTAAAATGATTAGTGTTTTGGGGATGAGAGAGTTTGGATGAAAATTTAAATGAGGAGAGAGGAGTTTCCTCTCTCTTCTGTTGGTTTATAAATTCCATTAATAGATTTTTATAAAATTTCTCAATTTTTATAAAATATGCACTTTGAATAAAAATTTGTTCATAACTCTTGAATTTTGACTTATAAAATAAGGTTAAATTGTTAATGAACTAAATTTTACTTCTTTGATTATATTTTCCAAATTTTAATTGTTCTAATATAATATTATAAGGTTTAATACTTATTTTTATAGAATTTTAGATGTTAAATTTGTAAAATTTAGGTTTTTAGTGCTTTTGGGGTTTTGGAATTTTGTTTATCTTTGGATATCAAAATAAATTGAGTTTTTGAGAATTCAAATTATTTTAGAGTTTCATAACTATTTTTCAGTTATAAAAATGCTTGAAATTTGTTTTTGTCAGTTTATTGGCATTTTCTATGCAGTGACTCCGAGATTCAAGTGAAATTGAAGAGTCGAGTATACTAATCCTAGTTTTTAACTTTGACTTAATTTCCTATGAGACTCTGACCTAATTTATACTTCTTGTTCATGTGTATGATGTGTCTACATGATTCATGCAAAGATGTTCGAGTCAAAGAATGACCCAAATTTGACAGTTGCTATAGTTAAAGTAGTTATAGAAGTCACGTATCAATGTGAAATCTAAGTACACTATCCTTCGTTCTAATTATTTCAAAGTTTTTAATAGGTTATAACTTATCTTCTAGCTACTAAGTCTAGCATGTGTCGGGCCTATATGTGCAACTAAGTTTATTTAAATCTATAACTATCTCAAATTTTGATGGTTGGCACAAAAATATACCCCCTCTATAAGTACACTTGGAGGCTGGATTCGATGGGGTTGTTTAGGGTTGCCAACATTAACCTTTTGCATTGATAAAATTAATATTTCATCATATAAGGGACATGTATTCAATAGTTACTCACCTTAAAAGCTTTGATATCCCACTACTTTCTAACTTACAATGTTTTTTAGTCACCATTTATTGATTATAATTAAATGGTAAAAAATAACCAAAATACCCCTAAAAGGCTTACTAACTTTGTGACCTCCTTTTTAAGTTTGAAACCTTAAACCATTTATATAATTCTTCAATGAAGGTTTTTTAGGGGGGGGGGGGGGGGGAGGAAATTGAGGTCAAACACTATGAAAGTTGGACAACATGTTGGATTTCACCATGGACGTCTAGGAAAACACACGAGCCATTTGTTTTTACTCTTGAGTTTCACACAACACTTGGGCCCTTGCACTCCACCAAAACATGTACCTTTTTCATTATTATACTTTTCCCTAACAAGTATTAACTACTTTTTATCATATTTAAGTAACAAGTATTAACCACTTTTTATCATACTTAACTAACTCTTATCTTATTCATGTATTTATACATAAAGGCCTTAATGTCTCATGGATTCCATTTGATTCTTTTCAGCATAACAAGTTCGAACCACTTATTATCATACTCAAATAACTCTTATATTATTTATGTATTAATACTTAAAGGCCTGTAATTTTTCATGAATTCCATAGAGGTATATATGAAGGTACTCCATTAACCAGATCAAGCCTTGAACCATTAATGACTTCCATGACCTTTCTAGATTACCTTTTTAAGACTTAATGATCAATAATGATTCATCCTAACATGATTCACATATTCAATTTTTTCCAAATCAAAATCTCATATAGTGATTCAACTCCTTCTCATGTGATTCCAATCTCAACACATGCATTAGGGGATATAGATCCTTTTATCATGTTTATGAGATCAAATCATTGTTTTATCCTTCTCGAAGCTTATAATTACTTATAAATACACTTAAATTAATTTCATATTATTAGATCAGTACCATGATTTTGGTGTATTAGTTTGATTTATCAATCATCTCATTACATTCCAATGATGTAACACCACTTGAAACAATATTGAGCTCATAAAACGTTATGATCTACTGAAGTCACATAAGAAGTAACATTATAATACAATAACTACACCTTTATCTAACCTTAGGAACATAATTTGATATCACGGTCATAAAACTAAGCTTGTATACAAATATCAATGGCTAATGTACAACTCCATATTAGTTAGAGTTCCCATCCACAAATTCACCATTTGAGGTGAAATCAACCATTTAAAAGGTGAAGTAAAGATGAATTGATGTTATATAAAATAATTTTAGTACAAAAAACATATACAAATAATCAAAATAGCTTAGAATTTTGGATTTGGTGATCACATCAGAATCTAGTTCAATTTTTGTTATCAAAATCTAGTTCGATTTTTGTAATAAATGAGAACGAGGCTTTACCTTTCCAAGCTCCACAACAAATTCTTAGTTTCAAATCTTCACTTGATTTTCGTTTATCACCTCTAGATCTCCATTAATCCCTTAACAACGCCATTCAATTTATCACTGTTCCTTTGGAATCATTCAAAGTAACAAGGGGGGAAGAAGAGAATAAACATACTTTTATATCTTTGACAACGTAACACCTAAAACCCAATCTAGTTTCCTTTCATCCACTTTGGCCACTAAAGAAACTAACCTATTTAATTATACTTACAGATTTTATACTTAAGCCCTCATAATATACATGTTTTATCCAAATACTCTAAGACAAACTCAATTCTAGTCCACAAGTTTGATCAAATTGTCAACTTTAGCCCATTCTCACATATTTTATATTTTAAGTTCAAACTTGACTTTCTTCATTTAAATATTCAATTAAAATACTATTGGTAACTACTTATTATATCTTTTATATATATATATATATATATATATATATATATATATATATATTTAAGAAAAAATGTATTTATACAAAAATAACCTAAAGTATTCTAGACCCAAATTGAAGATGTTACATTTGACTAGTCTTCAACATAAATGACTGGAAAATACTGATCATGATAAATGGGAAAAAACATTCTCCCCTATTTTATGTTATAATATAACAAATTATAATAATACTGATTCCATCCACACATTATCAAAAGATGAATGAAATATGATGATAACGACACTTATTAAGGTTTTCTGTGGCAAGATGCAATGCTAGTATGACAAGAGTCAACATATAACTATTTTTTTGAATTGTATGACAAGAATGTTAATATATTTTGTTGTGGGACAGTATGATTAAATCACTCCTTATACATAAATGGTGCTTCAAATAAGGATGCTCAAGTGTGGATATTTGGAAGGTATACTGTATCTAGAACGACATATCTAAAGCACAACAAATTTTAGACACTTAACACCCAAACAATCATTCTACTCAAAACCACCAATCAATCCTTAATGACTCTTCATTATAATTGAGTGTTTTTCCATGCTCCACCTCACCAACCACCTTCAATCTATATTAAATATCCTTACCACCTTACACCCAGATTATTATCATCCATTACATGTCACCATTGTGAGACATATTAAAAATCTAATTATCTAGTTGAAAGTATTTTTAGCACCTTACACTCTATTTCCCCAACCTACTCAAAGCCATTTTATGCCTATACAACCACCAACTCCAACAAATATAATGAGACTTACTATGTCTCCCATTTTCCAGGATACCAACTCTTCAACCCCATAAATGTCACCTATTCCTTTGTAGCCTCCAGTATATATCAAACAAAACCATTTACTTCCCAACTTCCTCCGTAGTTACTTTTAATGATACCAAAATAAGGAGGATTCTAAAGGGAGAAAATGTAACATACACTTTAGTAACCTTGTTTAATTATCATGTTTCATATGATTGTTAGTTTAAAAATGAATATTATTATATATTATGTTGTTTTAAACGTTTAAAGTAGGTAGTTATAGTAAAATAGAATTGTAAGCGTTTAAAAAAAAATATATATATATATATTATTTTCGGTATGGTTTTAAGCGTTGATTTCTAACGAAATAGGTTTATAATATTTGAAGTTAAACTAAGTTTAGAATCATTTGGAATGTATTAGAGGTGATAGGGAAGTCTTATGTGATTCCGATCAAAAAGTCAACTATCGGAATTAACGAAAGTATAACGTCTAAGTTAAAAATAATTAAATCTGATTTTATTGGAAGATCTTTTCTGGGATATTTTTATTGGAAGTTGTAAATTATCTCGTTAGAAACGTACAGGCGAAAACCTCATCGAAAACGGAGTTTCGAGCGAAAAGTTATGCAATTTTTAGTGTTTAACTATTTCAGGTGATAAGCATCCAGAGTAAACACGCTTTGTTGGAGGACTTAGAGTAGTTGACACTACTACGTTTTTACTTGGTATACATATATGTATATGGATTATAAATTCCTGGGTAGTTATGTATTTATACAACTAGTTATGAAACTTTGTAAAAACCCTTTTAGTTGGTTTGTATCCATGCTTTTGTATTTAGACCACTAGTGTGAATTATAATTATGAATATGCATGTAGCATGTTTGGCTTTATGGTAATTTTAGTGAATGGGGTCATACAGAAAATATCTAAGATAAAGGAAAATGAATCAACTAATGAGGGGAATGGTTTGTCTAAATGGACCTCTATTTCTTGAAAGACCAATCTATTCAAGTTGTTCCTCTTGAAATTATTATCTAAATAAGGGG
This sequence comes from Lactuca saligna, assembly GCF_052625555.1. Classification (NCBI taxonomy): domain Eukaryota; kingdom Viridiplantae; phylum Streptophyta; class Magnoliopsida; order Asterales; family Asteraceae; genus Lactuca; species Lactuca saligna. Next base: position 32,818,418 of record NC_136420.1, read on the forward strand.
ACACACCAAACTAAGGGGGAGTTATCTGATAGTAAGGATGATATTCTTATCAACTATGTTTTCAAGAAACACTTTGAAGTTGTATTTGGCTCGACTACGCTGTTTAAGACAACCCCTCCTTAAAAAAAGATAAAAATTGACACACTCCACTCTGGCTTAGATGAAAAAATGGAATAAAAGTTTGGAAGAAACTACAAAATATGTTATAACATCCCGATGTCAAGGTAATTTTAATTTCAACCCTATGTTTGAATAATATTGCATTTTGACCCTTGGGTTTGAGGAAGGATGTTAGATTGACCCATGGTGGAGATATATTAATTTTGAGTAGGATTCGTACACCGAGCATACGTTGTGTATGCTAGGCATACTAGGTCACACCCTAATACACTTGGCGTACACCTCGTCATGCCCTAGTACGCCTAGCATACACAACGTACGCGGGGAATACGTGAAGGAAGTGCAAACCCTATTTTTAGGGTTTGGTATATATATAAACACCATTATAGCCTCATTTCTCATTACTTCATCATCCTACCTTTGTGAAAAACGACCCCAAGCAAACCCTAAGTGAAAAGAGTGCATTTTGATCCCATTGGAGCGTTTTGGAGGTGTTATTGAAGAAAAAGAAGAAGGTGGTGAGAAGAGCTTGGAGCTTGGAAGCATCTTGGATATGAGATTATCTTCTTGTTAGCAACTCCATGAGGTATAAAGTTCACAACTTGATCACTCCATCTTGTAGATCTATATGTAACTCCCGCAGATTCGGGCTAGTCAATTTAGAGACAATAAACATCAAAAATGACTTTTTAATAAAAGATTATTTAGAATAAATAATCTAAACAAGTTATAGTATATGTTAGAAGGGTTCCGTACATATAAAGAATGTCGAAATCTGATTTATAACGAAGAAGTCATGATCCATCGAAGTTTTACGGCAAAACCGACACGACACCGGGAATCGTAAAAAGTGAATTTACGATAAAATACTTTCTAGCCTTAGCGATCTAAACTAAAGTTGTAGTATATATTAAACCGAGAGTGTTCATAAAAAGAACGTCCACACCTGGCTTCTTATGAGGAAGTTATGATTTTTCTAAGATTTAGCATAACAGTAAACAGCTTGGAAATTCGAATTTTAGACCGGTCAACTTTTAGCCAAGATAATCTAAACGAGAAATGAAGATGTGATTAATAGGAGTTAAAAAATAAAAAGACAGTCGAAAACGGAGCTCTTATGCGAAAGGTATGGACGAAGCTTAGTCTCTACTCTTCGAGCGCGGCGAATTCGATATAGTTTTGTAAATCCGAGATAGAAGGAGAATTATCCAATGGTGTCTAAATGAAAGTTGTAGTACTCATAAATAAAAACATGTGGATATAAATAATGTCAAAATGGAGCTCGTATGTGAAAGATATGGATGAAGCTTAGTCTCTACTCTTCGAGCGCGATAAATTCGATACAGTTTTTGTAAATCTGAGATAGAATGAGTATTAGCCGACAAAGTCTAAATGAAAGTTGTAGTACTCATAAATACCAACGCATGGATATGAAGAGTGTAGAAAACGGAGCTCGTAGAAGATAAGGACGAAGCTTAGGGACTACTCTACGATAAAACTCCTAATAAATAAGAGATGAACTCTTCATAATTTCTTCACACCATAACCTTTCTTTCTCTCCCTAGAACCTCTATCTAGCCCAGAAACCCCCCGAAAAGCCTAGGGAACCCCCTAGCATGAGAAGGAAGCCTCAGAACGCCTGATGGCTCCAAGAAGAAAAGCTTTTGGCTCGGAAACGCTGCTCCAGCGAAGCCCGATTTTGAGAAAAACACGTTGTAAGTGAGCTACGCCTAACCTACCTTTAGTATATCTTATGTTTTAATATAGTAATAATAGCAAAACTATTAATTAGTCTCGGTGAATATTAGACTAAACCCTAGTGGTAATGATACTAGGTTCCGTCGAAGGAAATTGTTTTAAAGTAAACGAAGTGCTGTCAGAGAACCGTGTCACCACCTTATCAGGTGAGTGCATACTTACTTTCATCTTACACATAAATACAAAATATTTTATATAAATTACGTGCTATGTATACATATTATCTGAATACTTGTTATCTATGCCATATGAACAATTTTATACATGTTTCAAATGAATTAAACTGTATATGTATTTTATACCTACAAAATATGTTGGGTAAAACATGGGTAGATGAAATATGAGTCAGATGATGAGATGAGAGGTGATATAGACCATAAGATAAGGGTGAGAGGTGAACAATGAGAGACACCTTTTACCCAAATGATGGACCCATCATCTAGGAGAGTATGGATGACAACCACAAACTATTCTAGAAAGTCCAGTGGAACACTAGCAGGCTCGCAACCTGTAGGTGTTGTGAACGATGTGTTCACCCGGTGTACTCTAAACCTTGGCGACTATGCAGACTTTGTGCCTAAACCTTGGCGATCATGCATACTTGATGCCTAAACCCTGGTGACTATGCAGACTTAGTACCTTAACCTTGGCGACTATGCGAAGTTAGTGCCCGTTGTATAAACCCTGGTGACTATGCAGACTTAGTGCCTAAACTCGGTGACGATGGACTTCATGCCAATTCCTTAGGATAATCCTTAGGAATAAATGAATGAGGAATAGCTGATTTTTAGGGTATCCTTAAGAGTAAATAAGATAATGGGGATGGGTAATTGGGTTGATTAGTTGTTTGAAGATTAAACATAATAATTATATTATTGTGGGTTGAAAACCCTATGTACTCACCAGGTGTCCCAACGTGACCCACTCAGTTTATTTATATCACAGGTGTTGATATGAAGTCACATTACATTGAGAGATTAATGAGATATAAATCACTAGTGATAATGAATGTAAGTTCTGTTTATGCTTATGTTTCTGTGTTGACGATGACATCCTAAATTTTTTTAAATGAATAAAAATACTTTTCTTCGGAAATGCCTTGATAACGTATTTATCATGTTTTACTGGGAACAAATTCCATAACATTTTTATTAAAAGGGGTACTCTGATTTTTATAAAGCATAAGCAAAATCGGTCTTTTCTGGCCGTGAAAATGGGGATGTCACACTATACATTTCTTCCTTTAAGACACATTTTGTCCCAAATATGGTGGTTCTTGAGCATGACATGTTCTTGAACCAATAAGTCGTCCTTTCAGACCTTTTGAGGGGTCTTAAGTCATACAAATGTGGTCTTGATGGTTAGTTTTGCTCCATGCATGCTATAGAAGGTATTAAGGCATTAAGATGTTGAGATTTTGTGTATTAAGCACTTAATGGGCATGAAAAGTCATAAAGTTGGAACCTTTATGACTCTTGAGGGTATTTTGGATTTGGATCTGATTTTGGACGTGAGGATTTGGAGTATTAAGCTCTTAATGGGGGAAACGGATGAACTGGCGCGTATGTTAGGCATACCAAGTGGTATGTTAAGCATACATGGTCAGCATCCCATAGTCTGGTCAAGCACCGAGTACACCCCACATACATAAGTGTACGCCCAATGTACTCGGTTGGGCCGACTCTGTCGGGTTAGCTCGATTGTGTTGACTCGGCTAGGTGTTGACTTGACTTCTGACTGTTGACCAAGTTTGACCAAGGACATTTTGGGGAAAATATTAGTAATGGATAATGTTTTTGATGGTTTTTGAGCTTAACAACATCCTATGTGATCATGCAACCCTAATTGCTTCTGATTAAATATTAATTAAATAACATGATTTATATTTAATATATTATTACCACAATACATTAATAAATTAATTTATTATTCCAAATAATAAATCCAACCTCTCTCTCCCAATAGTCATCTTGTCAAGTTGCTAAGGTAAAGGGAACCCAAAAGGACCATGCTACTATCAAATCAAGAACATACCAATTATAGTTATGGGATTAGACACCTAATCCAACAGTGTCCCACTTGGATAAGTCTAATAACTATAATTGCAAGTATGACTTCAAAATTTTACCAACAATCGTAGCTTTCAAAAGCCGTTGTCGAACTTTGACCTAGTCAGTCGTGTGTCCTTAAGATAAGGGATCATATAATCCTCCATTCTAAAAGATATCATGTGGACACAGACATGGAATAATATCATTCTGAATGTCCAACAATTTGTTTCCCGATTTCTTATTTGTATGACAAAGAACTTAATTGAACGCATCAACTCAGTCCTGATCGGGCCCGACACATAAGTTAACACAAAATCATCGAGGGGCCTAAGATATCGCTTTTACCCCTTGGGATAAAAGGAACAGATAAACTTTGACTTATATGCTTGTACTATTTACTCATTAAATCGTACACAATAATACGTTTTATAACATCAAGTTACTGATGCGTTTATGCATTGTCAATACATAACCAAATCCTAAACAACAACTCATACATCTCGGTTTAAAGACAATAAGATATTATCATCTCATAATTACTCGTGATAAATTCTATGAAGTCACAAACTTTACATCCATGCATGGGTCTTCAAGCTCAAAAGACCCAAAAATGAGGTCCACAAGGTGCATGGGACTCCCATGGCCATAAAGTTGGCACCTTTATGCCACGGGAACCCTCAATAGTTCCAGATCTGAAGTTATACCCCCTTAGAACCACAAGGTCCCGAAAATGGTTCTTTTAAAGCTTGGAATAGGTAGAAACTTTCCCTAACTAGAGATCTAAGAGATAAATGGTCAAGGTTAAAGATTTTTACCTTAAACAAGCTGGAAATGTTCCAAAACTTCTGGATCTACTAGTCTTCTCTTGATCTCCTAAGTCTCCTCTTTCTTCTCAAGCTTCTAACACACACCAAAATGGCACAAAGAGCTCAAAATCACTCAAAAATCGATTAGGGTTTTGTGAGGATGGTCTAAGGGTGATGGAGGCTGTAAAGGAACCCAGATAAGGGGTTTAAATAAGGTGCAAACCCTTAAAATTAGGTTTTCATCCAGACAGACCTACTCGTCAAGTCAGGGCATCCGACTTGGAGAGTAGGTCCTTCCTCCTGCGTCTAAGTTTCGCCTTGACTCGACGAGTTAGGGCCTCCAACTCGTCGAGTCCCAGAGTAATAATGCAAAAATTCATATTCAGAGTACGTACCAGGAACCGAGTACTACAAATTCCCCCCACTTATTTTAGACATCATCCTCGAAGTCTGCTACTATGTCAGGAAAAAGCTCTAGGTAGTGCTCTTCTAATCTCGTCCTTCGTCTCCCATGTCCAGTATGAGCCCTTGCGGTGCTGGCATTGCACCTTCACCAGCTCGACCTTCTTGTTCCTCAGATCCTTCGACTTCCTGTCGAGGATAACTACTGGCTGCTCGATGTTTTTCAGGCTATCATCCACCTAAATATCCTCTAGTGGTACCACCATTGAGTCGTCTACCAAGCACTTCCTCAACTAGGAGACATGGAAAGTGTTGTGGATTTGGCTAAGCTCGGCTAGCATATCCAATCTATACGCCACCTTACCCACCCGAACTGTAACCCTGAAAGGCCCAATGTACATGGGGACCAACTTGCCCTGCTTACTAATTCCGATGTCACCTTTCCAAGGTGACACCTTTAGGAGGACCATATCCCCGACCTAGTACTCCAGGTCCGAACGACGCTTGTCGGCATAACTTTTCTGCCGACTCTGAGTAGTCTGAAGCCTGTTCCAAATCTATTGGATCCTCTTCGTCATCTTGAGTACCACTTCGTTACTCCCCATGACCCTCTGTCCAACCTCACCCCAGCATATCGGGGTCCTGCACTTCCTCCCGTATAACATCTCGAAGGGAGGACGGTCAATATTCGCGTGGTAGTTATTATTCTAGGAAAACTCTGCCAAGGGAAGGTAGGTATCCCAATTACCACCAAAGTCTAAAACACATGCCCGAAACATATCCTACAATGTCTGAATGGTCCGCTCGCTCTGACCATCCGTCTGTGGGCGAAAAGTAGTGCGAAAGTGCAGACGAGTACCCAACTCGTCGTGAAACTTCTTCTAGAATTTGGAAGTGAACCGTACATCTCTATCAGAAATCACGGAGACTGGCACTCTGTGTCGGGATACCACCTCTTGAATATAGATGCCGACCAGCTTCTCGACTGAGATACTCTCCTAGATCGGTATGAAATTGGCGATCTTGGTCAATCGATCAACGATGACCCAAATCGAATCCACTCCCCGTGCGGTCCTGGGAAGCTTTGTGATGAAATCCATACTAATATTTTCCCATTTCTACATAGGGATATCCAATGGCTGTGTTTTTTCGTGAGGCCTATGGTGCTCTGCCTTGACCTTCCTGCAAGTCAAGCATCTCTCGACGTACAAGGCTACGTCCTGCTTCATGCAGGGCCGCCAATAGTCAGGACGAAGATCTCTATACATATTTGTTGCCTTGGGATGGATATAGAATCTTGATTTGTGGTCCTCATCTATCAACCGCCCCATTACAGAACCCAGACCCTTCCGTGTAGAGTCAACAGGCCACAACTGTCATAGTCAAACGATGCCACCTGGCCTATGATCCACTCACATTTCCGGCGCTCCTCCTTCATGTTGGATTAATGTCTAAGTCCATAACTATAATTGGTAAGACTTGACCCGACCCGACATGATCCATTTGGGTTGCATACCATCATGCACTTGGATAGACTATAATGAGAGAAATAAGACACTTATGGTTATTAATATATTATAAGTTCTAGTATATTAATAATAAGAATAATAAGATTATTTAATTAGTATTGATCAAGAATTAATCTAGGATTAATTAAGTGATCAAAAGAAGACTAATTAAATATATGGGTTGATTGTGTAAATCATCCATACTTATATAGTGGGCTAATGCTCCATGGATAATCAAGTTGGGCTAAAACCCATAGGATGGTCCATGGATGCTCCATGGTGTATATGAACCCATGGATCCAAGGAAATGGAAAGCCATGACAATTAAGGATTTACCCTAATTGTAACACTATATAAAGATCTTATTCTTGACAAAAATCGGCCACTAGAATCACATTAGAAAGTGAAGAAGAGGGCTAGCCGATTTCATGAAGTGTAGAACTCTCTCAAGTTATTCTAAGTGTTTTGATGATTGTGATTCCATTTGAGGCTTCCACACTATTGGGGCTAGGCACTCAAGCTTCATGAAGACTTTCTACATCAAAGAGGTATGTATTCTATCTTGTTACACTCATTGTTTTGTATGCTAGATTAGGATAATACCTTGGATGTTCTTATTTGCATGTATAATAGAGAAAACATAGATCCAAGGTATTTAGGGTTGCATGTACACTTAGGAGTGTTCGAATGCTCAAAACCCAACAGTGGTATCAGAGCCTAGGCTTGTTTTCTTGTTATACCTGCAAAACTGCTTAAAAAATCGAAAGTGTTGCTGTTTGATCATCAGACTCGGCGAGTCCATGCCTAAAAATTGATCAAAACGATCCAACTCGCTGAGTCGGTTCATGCACTCGACGAGTTGGACCCCCAGACAGCATATTTTCGAGGTTTTTGGCTAGAAATGGACTATGAACATTACCCTAAGTTGTTTTTGAACTTATAAACTTGTTTTTTGATGTGGTAATGTTCATGCTAATCCATTTTCAAAGATAATTGTCAATAGATTCATGTTTTGTATTAGTTTAAGGTTTAGACTAATTACATGAAAAGTTTGATTTGAATTATCTTGTTCTTATGAGTTGCTTAGATTAATAGAAAAGTTAATTGAAATAGTTGTTTTCAATCCATTTTAATCTAAGAGTTGAGTATAAAATGTGTTTGTGTAACTTGTCCTCAAGTTACATGAAGAGTCACATTAAAGACTCATAAAACTCATAAAAGTTGGTAATGGTTACAAAATGAAGAGTCTTGTGTCATTGAATTTTTTTTATGACTCCATAACTTGTCCTCAAGTTATGGAAGTTCAAGAGTCACTTCATTAAAGAGTAAAAGTGTAACCTTAATTAATTCCATAAGTTATAAAAATAAAGAAAAGTTAATTCTCTTATTAGTTTAAAGTCTTCCATAAGTTATGGAACTTGAAGAGTTTTTTGGATTAAAACTACTTTAAACACATAAGTTATGGAATTAACTAGTTTTGAATAGTTTCAAAACTTGCCCTCAAGTTTTGGAATTTGAAAAGTTTTCTCTTATGAATACTTTAATTCTAAGTTAGCCCTTAGAATTCTAAAGAGTTAAAATTCAACACTTATATTATTTATAACATTAATGGTTAATTATTATATATATGTATAAGAACAAGTCGTTTTACCGTTAGTAGGCCTCATTCACGAAACTGGTCTATAAGGTGGGTATAAGGTTGTTGCCTATAAAATGGCGACTTAATGGGTGTATACTCTCACCCACCGCTTGCTTGACTGGTGGAGGGTCGTTAGCCGAACGGGTAGGACAATGACTTTAAATTCTCCCTTCATTAAAAGTATTAATGATAAATACTAAGTAACTAAAATCTTAATAATTCCCAATCTTAGTTACTTTAGGAAAAATGTGATTTGGTGCTAGCCCATGGAATTCACACTTTGTACCTTACCAAGTCGTTGGTGGAGCGTGTGTGGTTAACCGGCACACTAACTTGGACTAGTAAGGACCACGAAGGGTGACTTAATGTTTGTCATAGATCAATGGAGCGTGTGTGGTTAACCGGCACATTGATTAGGTGATAATATTAAGGGTACAAAGTGAATTGGTATGGTTATTCACACCTTGTTTTGTGATCCTCGGCATCCCAGTCACAAAATTTTAGAGGGCACACTCCAGATTGAAACATGCCATTGAAAAGTTCAATGAATCTCAAAAGATCTAGGAATTTCAAATCCAATTAAAATCTAATAAATCATTTCGTTTATCTTGGTGGAAATCGGTGAATCGTCATTCACCTACCTTCAAATATCTTATAGCTTGGATTACGGCATCCCTCTTCCAAGTTATAAAATATTGTGTTGGGTCCTAGCCTTAATATTTCATATTGGGTGTTATATTAAGGACTTTAAATCAACTATCTTGAATATCTCCCAAAACATGTCTGGTTTAGACATTTATGATCTTCCCAAATCTCTTGAAGATGATGTTCCTCAACATCATGCTTCACTTCCTCTATCTCCTCCAATTATTCTCCCTACCCCACAAGTTCTTGAAAAGTTTAAGGTCACTCGAGCCCTATTGGCAAGTAAAGGTATTGGTGTGGTCACATCTTGGAGATGTAGTCACATATTGACAAGCCGGGAGAGTTGGGTGTCAAAGTCTTGAGAAAGTTGGTGGTTCAATCAATTTCTAAGTTACATAGTGAGTTCTTTTGAAACACCTATGAAAAAGACTATGACAAGACCCTTAATGATTTTATCTATTTGTTAAGATCAACTTCCTCAAAACTTGATGGAAATTGACAATAGTAACACAGGAAATCCAGAAAAGCATTCTCTTCCCAATGGAAAGGGACCGGCCATAGTCAACTCGGTTGACCAAATGGTAAAGAGAAAAGCTAAGTCTATGATAGTCCCGTGTACCATTATCAAAGGGTCCATATGTTTATATTGCCAAAGGAAGGTGCATTGGTTGCGAAGCTGCCCTATTCACCTGAAAGGTCATAAGGTTGATCAAGTCAAGAGGTTTGACTCTACTTCGGGTAAAGTCCACTGTCTAACTCTATTAAGTTTCTATTTGGAGATTCTTATTACATAATGTGAATGGGTCACATGTTGATGTCTTTTAAGAATCAAAGAAAAGATAGGAAGCTTAAAGAAGTATATGCTGATTTTGATTGCGAAGATGGGTTTCGATCGCATGGTTCGGTAATCAGAATTTTGAGCTGTTGCTTAAGAGTTATAATATATTGCTTGTGAATAGATAACAACAAGGTTTTCATGTGGATTGTAAGGATAAGTTGTTCCGCAAAGTTTTAAAATAAAAGAAAAAAAGGTTTTAATTTTATTTATATTAAAAATATCCTTACAATGGCATCTGTGGAAAATTGTTGCTTATATGTTTCCAATAATAGCAATATTGGAAAGTGGATTTGATTCTTTCATTTGTGGTAGTGTCTGAATTTACCAAATGAAGAAAGTTTTTCATCACCCAAGTTTCAATTGGATAGAAACTTGGAATCATACAAGTTGTATTGTATGATGAATGAGAATTTTCATATTTGAAAATTAAGACTAATTCTTTGATCACATGTATATGTGAGTCAATTGAAGGACAAAGGAGTTAGGTACACTGGGTGTGCACTGGTCAAGGTCCACCACAAAGATTGATTTGTCATGATTTACTAAAGATTAGTAAATATGATTATACTTATAAGGTTAAGTATAATTCTGTAACATTTGAAAGGTTCCAATGTATGGCAGAGCGAATAAGAAGAATCAAATTAGGCAGAAGGATAAAAGTTTCTCAAATCTGAAAAGATGGGAGAGTACTTTAGTATCAGTTTTATGATCATCTTAATGATTTAGAAACCATATCACAAATTCATACTCTAAGGACATCCTAGTGCGTTGTTATGGCTAAGAAGAGAAGTCATGAATTGTTGGATTGGTTATGATCAAGGAGATGAGTCATACTTCGTTCCAAAACAATTCTTAGAGTCATACTCCAAGATTGTAACATTGGGTGACATAAAGTAAGGTTTAAAACACTTATCAAATGTAGTGTGAAATGTTTCTACTCTTGTACATTTGAGATTGGTAAGTTGTGATGTCTTGGATGAGACAAAGACCAACTAAGAACAATTGTGTGAAGTGTTAGTCTTGATAAGAATCTGCATTATCCCTTGAATATTTGTTTTGTCAAGGAATGATTCTTGACTAGGAAAACTTATATGTCAAGGGGACAGTGGGAGCCTTAAAGATCCTGAAAGAGTTTCAAGATTTAATCAAGAGTAAAACCTGTAATTTATCACTAGCACATGACTTAAGGTTTGCAACCTATCGTGTTGACATAATTCTTATTTCTGTACCTACTTCAAATAAGTTGCATTTGCATGTGAGTTATCAGAGTTCAACTTGGAAGCATTGGTGGGCCTTGTGCTACCAAGGTGATAAGAAACTGAGACTGAACAAGTTTAATCCATGTAAGGCTGAATTTGTCACTGACCTTATCTTGTGATTATGGTTTTGACAAATTCACATGGATAGGAACTCATACACTATAAAATCTAAGTGTCATAAGGTTTCTCTCCGATTCATGAAAATAATGGTGAGGAAACGCTTTCACTAAGTAGATTTTACGTAGATAGCAATTGTGTTATTTGCATTTTCAAAAGTCGTTAGTGGAGCGCGTGTGGTTAACCGGCACGCTAACATGGACTTGTGAGAAATGGAAAATGCCTAAGCAATTGAGACTATGATTACGGCATCCCTTTTCATAGTTCTGAAAATTGTTTAGACACACATGTGAGCTATCTAAGAAAGGATGTATGAATATAAATTTCAGAAGTCCAGCAGATTTCTGAAAATATGTCAGAGCTAGTGGGAGCATAAGTGTTATGCTGATAATCATCATGTTAGTGGTAGCATGATTATTATGATTAGTATTGCAAGCTAGCAATGTTAATTATAGAAAACAAAGTTTCAATTCGTGAAGTTGCAGGGGTTGAAAAGTTGTTTTGCTATAATTAAGGAAGAGGAAATTATACTACATGTCAATTCTAAAGCTTAGATTGAGATTTTAATCATCTTTAGTCAAGAATATATATGAATTTTGTGATGGAATGGTTCAACTTGATGAAATTCTATATATATTGCGTTTTCAAATTCGATTATGATTACGGCATCCCTCTTCATAGTTAAATTTTGAAAAACATGGCAAATAAAAAATATTGTAGCAAAAGACTGGTCTAGTATCATGTCTTTATGTCAAACATCATGAATCGTGTCCCATATGCTTCGGATATAGGATCGATTTCACGTGCTATAATATTCATCATTTCTAAATTTTCCAAATGCTTAAGGCATTTAGAAGGGAAAAGTCTAGAATTTGATATGACTAAAGTGATTAAGCAATTGTCGAGGACAATCTGAGGTTTGCCAAAGATTGATTGCTCAAGGACATTTGGAAGTATAGTGTTAATTTTAGCAGGACCATATTGACATTTTCTGAAAAGAAGTAACTCTTGTTCAGAAGTGATAGTCAAAATGGGACTATGGAAATGTCTCCATAGCAGGAAGTTATTCAATCTATGTAAGATTAGAAAACCTAGATGCAAGAAGGACGTTCAAAGCAATGTACTTTGAATATGAGACTTCCGTTCCATAGAAGTTGAGCTTCTTTGGAATACTCTGTAATGACTAGTGACAAGGTTTTGGTGACTTTGTGAATAATCATTACAAGAGGAACAATGCATATAAGTTTAAAGTCTAATAGATTTTTGGTAAATGGTAGAAATTAGAAATTCTTACTTTTACAATAAGGATTTGGGATTGTGAAATGAGTATAATTGGAATCATGTCCAATTGATATACATCACAATGTAAGGATCATAGACAAATATAGTGTGCATACTTGGGGTATGGCATAACTATTGTTTAGAAAAACAAAGTGTACATGCTAGGAGCATGGGACGACTGTTGTTTTTATTCAAGTCTTAAGTTGATTATTTGAAACATTGAATAATGTGTAATCAATATGGTGATAAATAAAAGGTGGTTTTATTTATATTCAAAAGGGTTCCGAGACCATATTAGATTCGATTATTATTGTGTTTCACTTTGCATGTTTTGACTTCCAAAATAGCTAGGTTATTCTTTCTGAATAACTAAGTTATTTAAACACTCCACAGTCGTTCATATGTTGGAAGTAGGTATGAATCAAGACTGTCATGAATCGGGTTTGTAGATGGCTAAATGGGTTTAGTCATGGCAATGGTTGCTACAACATTCATGAGTGCTCATAAGTTATGAGTATTGGAATAAACCCACACTCACTTGTATCACTTCATGGAATTTATCTCGAGTGATCGTGAGACGGTAATATCATATAAATTTTCAAACCTAGAGATATGAGTTGTTACCTATGAGTTGGTTGTGCATTGATTGCACGTAAACGCATCAGTAACTTGATGTTATAAAATGTGCCTTTGTGTACAATTCAACAAGTAGTAGAAAAAGCATATGAGTCGAAGTTTATCTGTTCCTTCTAGAAATAGAAGCGATATCTGGGCCCCTCGATGATTTTGTTGTGACCTATGTACCGGCCGGTCAGAACTGAATTGATGTGTTCGATTAAGTTCTTTATCAAACAAATCGAAAATCGGGAAACAAACTGCTGGACAATAAGTACGACGTTGTTCCATGTATTTGTCCAGCTGATATCATGAGGACAGAGGATTATATGATCCCTTATCTAATGGACAAGTCATTGACAAGGTCAGAGTTCATCTACAAGGTCAGAGTTCGACAGAAGCTTTTGAGAGCTACGATTGCCAGTTGGTTCCTGAAGTCATACGCAATAATAGTTTTAGACTTATCCAAGTGGGAGACTGTTGGATTAATATCTAAGTCAATAACTATAATTGGTAAGACTTGACCCGACCCGACATGGTCCATTTGGGTTGCATACCATCATGCACTTGGATAGACTATAATGAGAGAAATAAGACACTTATGGTTATTAATATATTATAAGTTCTAGTATATTAATAATAAGAATAATAAGATTATTTAATTAGTATTGATCAAGAATTAATCTAGGATTAATTAAGTGATCAAAAGAAGACTAATTAAATATATGGGTTGATTGTGTAAATCATCCATACTTATATAGTGGGCTAATGCTCCATGGATAATCAAGTTGGGCTAAAACCCATAGGATGGTCCATGGATGCTCCATGGTGTATATGAACCCATGGATCCAAGGAAATGGAAAGCCATGACAATTAAGGATTTACCCTAATTGTAACACTATATAAAGATCTTATTCTTGACAAAAATCGGCCACTAGAATCACATTAGAAAGTGAAGAAGAGGGCTAGCCGATTTCATGAAGTGTAGAACTCTCTCAAGTTATTCTAAGTGTTTTGATGATTGTGATTCCATTTGAGGCTTCCACACTATTGGGGCTAGGCACTCAAGCTTCATGAAGACTTTCTACATCAAAGAGGTATGTATTCTATCTTGTTACACTCATTGTTTTGTATGCTAGATTAGGATAATACCTTGGATGTTCTTATTTGCATGTATAATAGAGAAAACATAGATCCAAGGTATTTAGGGTTGCATGTACACTTAGGAGTGTTCGAATGCTCAAAACCCAACACTTAAAACTCTCAACTTGCGCCTCTCGGATCTGCTCCAACAGTGGAGTCATTACCATCATCCTCAAGAAATGTCTCTAATCGGAGCTGTCTTGCGACTAAGCGCATCGGCCACAACGTTGGCCTTCCCCGGGTGGTAGAAGGTCTCACAATCATAATCTTTCACCACATCTAGCCACCGATGCTGCCTCATGTTTAGATTCTGCTAATACATCAGGTACCTCAAACTCTTGTTGTCCGTGTAAATGGTACATCGGACCCCATAGAGGTAATGTTGCCAAATCTTGAGGGCGAAGACAACCGCCCCCAAATCCAAATCATGCGTCGGGTAGTTCACCTTGTGAGGCTTCAACTGTCTCGAAGCGTAGGCGATAACATGCCCTCTCTGCATTAATACTGCGCCCAACTGTAAGATGGACACATCATAGTAAACTACAAAATCCTCCACGCCCTCTAGCAAGGTGAGGATCGACGACTCTTATAGTCTCTGTCTCAAAGTATCGACCATTGCCTGTTGCTTAGGCCACCAGCGAAAGACCACGACTTTCTTCATCAACCGAGTCAAGGGTAATCTACGATAGTAGCTTGCCAATCCCAGTAAACTCCGAATCTCAGATGGAGACTTCAAAACCTCCCATCTCATCACGACCTCTACTTTGGCCGATTCAACCAAAATATCGTTCTGATTGACAAGGTGCCCAAGAAACAGCACTTCGCGCAACCAGAACTCGCACTTGGAGAACTTGGCGTACAAGCTCTCCCTCCTCAGGGTATCCAACACCTCTCGCAAGTGCTCCTCGTGTTGCTCCCGTGTCTTGGAATAAACCAAGATGTCATCAATGAAAACTATCACAGACCGATCCAACATCGGTCTGCATACGCAGTTCATGAGATCCATGAGCGTGGCGGGAGCATTGGTGAACCCAAAGGGCATCAGCACGAACTTGTAGTGGACATAACAAGTCCGAAAAGTAGTCTTTTGTACATCCTCGTACCTGAACCTCATCTGATGGTAGCTTGACCACAAATCAATCTTGGAAAACCAAGATGCTCCCTGAAGCTGGTCAAAGAGATTGTCAATCTTCGGGAGTGGGTAACGGTTCTTCACTGTTACCTTGTTCAGCTCCCGGTAGTCTATACACATCCCATGCGACCCGTCCTTCTTCTTCACAAACAGGATCGAGGTTCCCAAGGGTGAACTGCTTGGTCTAATGAATCCCTTGTCTAACAACTCCTGCAGTTGTGTAGAAAACTCTTGCATCTCGGGAGGAGCCAACCGATAGGGTGCCTTGACTATCGGAGCCGCACCAGGGACCAGGTCGATCCTGAACTCTACCTGTCTCTCCAGAAGTATTCCATGCAACTCCTATGGGAACACATCTGTTTACTCTCGCACTATTGGCATGTCACCCACGGTCGTTGTGCCCACATCGAGTATCCATAATATAGGCGATATACCCTACGCAACCCTGCTGAAGGTAGCGCCTAGCCCTCGCTGCTGAACATACCCATCACCACATCAGGTGTAGCGTGCGCCTCCTCAGCGGTCAACTGGAAGGATCAAATCCTCACCACTGGAGAATCTGTCTTGCCTTATCGGCCATCCATAAGCCGCAGGGTCGTTGGAGATGGCGCCACCACTGGCACTGCTGCTGTTGTCAATCTCGGGCAATCGACCTTTTTATGGCCCTTCTGATTGTAGTGGAAGCAAATCAGGTCTAATGTCTGGAACGTGGGGGGTAGGCACAGTACAATCCTTTCCAAAATGCCTGGTCTTGCCGCACTTATAGCATCCCGATGACCCTAGTCTACAAACCCCCTCATGTGGCTTGTCGCATTTCCCGCAGCGGCTCCGACCCTGATAGCCCTTATACCTAGAGTCGGACCCCTTGGGTTTCTTCCCCGAAACCCCAGTAACCTGCCCCTCTGCTGCCTTCCTCTTCCTGAGCTGCTTTGTATCAATCTCCTCTCCCTCACCCTCGTAGTAATGTCATCCAATATCCGACATGCCGAGTAGCTGACATTCAACTGACATGTTTCTGAATGTCAGTTCTCAACATGTCATGATAGCGGGTCTTTCGCATCTCCTCATCCCCCACATACCGAGTTACCAATAAGGCCCTTTCCCAAAACTTGGCGGTAATCTCCGCCACCATCTCAATCGTCTGCTTTATGTCAAGGAACTCCCTGGCCAGCTGCTGAAGCTCCACAGCCGACGCGAACTCAGCCCTAAACCGGGCCACAAAATCTGACCAATTCATAGCCTCAATGGCTGAGGCTCCCAAATAATCATCAACTGACTCCTATCAATCTGACTCTGTCTCTCAAACATCTAGACGCATACCGGACCTTTGACCCTTCATGGCAGAAGCTCGTCAACTGAGTAGACTCCATGTCTGCGATCCACCTCCTGGAAACAATGGGGTATTTCACCCCGTGGAAATCTGGCACACCACACCCCCTGAAGTCCTTGAAGGAGAGTATGTGTGTCCCTGTCTGGCCAGATGCCATGTTACTCTTGAACGCCCTGAGACGATCCTGCATCAGCTTGATATCCTTTCCTTGATCGACTCGAAAATCACTAGGGTCGCCTCAAGGATGCCTCCCGTGATCTCTAACGCGGTGAACTCGCGTAGCCTCTCATCAACTGGTTCGGAACTTGAACCTGAACCTAATCCCGATCCTCTTGCTCCGTGATGCGTAATCATTACCATTCTGAAACAAAACATATAATTTGTCAAGGTCATACAAAATCTCGAGAGATCTAACATACTCTACAAGTTTCATGGTTCTATCTCGGCCCTCCTTGACTCGAGTACGGATCCTATGCTTTCAGTAGTACGGGCCCATACTACCTTCCACATCTATCTGTACTTTCCCTAAGGATTTGTTTGACTTCACCAAGTCCCGTCTATTACTGCCGCACTCGGTGCTAATTCCTATCATAGGATTACCCTAGGGTAACTCTCCTACTCACTCTCCGCCATCAACTACATAAGAAGTTCCTGCCATCCTTACCTAACTAGCAGGCGAATACCATTACATATCACTAAGACCAGATAATTCTTCGAATAAGAGGCCCTGCCCTACAATAGTTGGACTCAAACAATAGCTGCGAAATAGGGCTAGACCTAACCTTCTGAAATTATTTAGTCCTCACAATATGCAACTCAACGTATTTGTTTACTAGTTAGTTAAAGATAACTAGAACTCCTATTAGCACAAAGCAAGCAGCATTTGGGCATTGAGTAACCCAAACCAAACATATCCTATCCAGACTATCATATCACCGTCTAATCAATACTATCATGCAGGTCAATAAGCACATATAACATGCATATTAGGCATCTTCCTATATCCTTAGCCCTAATCTAGCATGCAGTTCTCATACACATACAACACGCATAAAAGGCATCCTTCCTAGATCCTTAGCCCTAATCTAGCATGCAGTCCTCATAATCATATCATATCATAACATAAAATGTATGGGTATCTTGGGGAAAACTTACTTGAGCTCGGCTGGTCGCGCACATTACACACCTTGTTCTTTCTCAAAACTCTTTACTTTAACTTTCAGAAAAACTATTTTCTTGTGAAAATCTTTCAAATCCTCGATTTGAGTCCAGACACTCCCGAAGGTGTGTCCGAATCCCTCAAACCAAGGCTCTGATAGCAACTTGTAACATCCCAATTTTCAAGACCAAAAATTTCATTTTCTATATGACGATTTAGAAAACATTTATAAGAAAACATCATCAAGCCATATCATTTCATCAAACCACAATTACATGTCTCAAAACCATATCATAAAAATACTAAAAATATCAGAGTACAATCCCAACAATGGCATAGTGCGGAAATCCTCTGTGTGTGTGATACGTAGCTACTGCGTCGACTCATTCCCCTTCGCTGAAGAGGTACCTGAAACAAAACTAAAAATAGTAAGCATGAAGCGTAGTGAGTTCCTCCATCATAACACATACTACCATGCATATCTGGGTGCCCAACCTACCATGCTGAGCATACCAGGGTGCTCAACCTATCCCTGATAGGCATACCATGGTGCCTAACCTACCCCTGTTAGACATACCGGGGTGTTCAACCTACCCCCCGGTTTATCTCAACCGGTTACGGGGACTATTTCAACTCCTACTACTACCACATAAAAGCATAACATAATCATACTATCAAGCATACCAGGGTGCCCGGCCTACCCTTGGGCCCTAACGGCCTGATATGGGGAATATTCCCCCTACTTCCACTATCACATAACGTCATATCATACTAGAATGTAAACATACCAGATAGTGGCAAACCGGATAATTATCACAAAGACAATCATCAAAACTATAATCAACTACTACTGGGCCAACATTGGTACCTTCGACCCACTTCTACTGGAAGGTAACTCACCTCAAAGTCATGTTGTAACCGAACGGTCCTCGATGTTGTAATTAACTCCCTCAAGTTCCTACACAAAACAACCTTCCTTAATTTTTCATTCATGGTCAACTCAGGTCAAAGTCAAAGTCAAGGTTAACACCTTGGTCAAAGTCAACACTTGGTCAAAGTCAACATTTGATTGTCCCAACTCGCCAAGTTGACCACCAACTTGTCGAGTTCCATAATCCACAAAATGCTTCCAGTATCAATCCTACTCGTCGAGTCTTTCAAGAACTCGCCGAGTTCCCCTTCATTCTGAATCGAGACCTTCTACAACTTACTCGCGGAGTTCATCCTTGAAACTCGTCGAGTCCTGCTTCATGCAAGTTGGAACGTTTAGTCCTAGACTC